>NC_045780.1:5265270-5580895 GCF_008692025.1 Phocoena sinus
AACGCTCTCAATTAGGTGGAGAGGTGAGAGGCACCCTGCCTCGGGCCACGTCTCCCTACTCCGGCCCAAGGCTGTGCTGAGAGTGGGGAGGAAAACCCTTCCTGGCCAGGGGTGGGGTGATGGGCACAGGTCACTTGGTACCACTTTGGACTCTCTTTTCACAGCACCCATGGGCGTCTGGCCTTCCAGCACAGAGGCCGTCCAGGCTGCCCCAGAGGGAGAGGCCCATCGGTGCTGGAGTCCGCGGAGGGCCCAGGCTCAGGCCACGTTGACTCCCCACAGAAAAAGCAAACCTGGAACTTCTGTAGGCGTGTTTATTAACTCCAAACACCACCACTCCCTGCCCTGGAGAAAGACGAAAAGCAAAGGAGAGGTGGGTGAAGTCTGATCCCTCACTCCCCGGAAAGATCTGCTGGAAAAGTCAAGGAGGGCACCTGGGCCAGCAAGGCCAGGCGGCCATGCACCTCAGTACCTGCCACATCTTAGCATGAGGGAAAAACCAACCCCGGTGCCCCCAGTTCCTGAAACTGCCCCACTGCACACACATAACCCGGACTCCCACCTCTACCCGGCCCAGCACCAACGCTACAAAGGCCAGCAGCGCCCCTGCCGACAGATCTAAGGGGCAGGAAGGAGAGAAAATGTGCCTCTAACCTCCAGCTACTTTGTCTCTGGGGTTGGTGGCAGCTCCCCCCACCCCCCGACAGGAAGCAGGTCACGCACCTGTCTTAACCTCCCCTTCTTAGCCCAGACGTTCTGCACACGCTTCAACGATGAACAACTGCTGCAATCAGGTACCGCAGACGGAAGGCTACACGGGGCCCGGCACTCACTCGGTTATGAGAGGATTATTACCAAAAGAGCGGTGCAAAGGAGTGAGCCCGCCTGCTCGGTTTGCTGCATGTGACCGGTACACAGTATCCAATAAAACGCTATAAACCTGTGTGTTCTCTTGAGGAGAAGCTCTAGGGCTGACGGCCTATCCGCGGAGGGTGGGCTGCTGTGAGCACAGTCCCCGCAGCTGGTGAAAGCCGCGCTCGGGGCCCACGGGATGCTCTGAGGAGGGCCAGCCCTCTGCGGGGCCTTGTCAGCGTGGCCCTGGGTTTGTAGGTCTCTCGGCACCTCCTCCGAAGAGCTAAGGGACCTCGTTGACCCGAGGCCTAACACAACAGCAGCATCGGCTGGAAAAAGAGGCCGCCCGCGAAACCGTGAAGTAGCAGCGCCCCCTGCCCGCACGTGGCCGCAATAGCTGGGAAGCTTCTGGAGCGGGGCCGCCCAGAGAAGCCACCCAAGGCCCGGGGGAAGGACTGCTCACAGGCTGCAAGGGGCGGCTCTGCTCCCACGGGGATCTGGGACTCATCTGAAAGGTCGGGGCGCCGGCTCTGTCCTTCCTTCCTCCCCTCCCCCACCTGCCCAAAGGGGACCCAGGAGGCAGCAAAGGACATAGCAGGGTCCCCCTAGTGTTCTGCAGGCTGGCCGGACCCCACAGCCCCTCCTCAGCCCCTGCTTATTCTGTGACAGTCCTTGGTTGACTAGCTGGATGCATCACCATTATTATTATAAGCGTCTCAATTATATTATGCTCACCTCATATTGTGAGTATCTCAGTTACTACTCAGAGGTTAGAACAAGGTGTCAGGGCTCCTGGGCTGCTGGTTATTCTCACTTCAGGGCCCTAGCAGTCCTGAAGTAAACAGTAACAAAAGCCCTGCACAGACATCAAAGTATGAGGCAGTGTCACTTGCTTAAAATTCCGAAAGACTGCAAAGAATCTGGTCCAATTGCTTCCCTTCCTCCCAGCCCCACCCATTATGTCTTTCCTAGGTCCTGTTTTCACTTTAGCCCTCTGCCAGAGTCAAATGCATGTTTGCTCTATCTTCGCAATTCAAAACAAAATTTACAAGATTGAACTTACAATTCAATTCAAAATTGAACTTGTCACATTAAAACACACTTCTCAACTTTCTTTCCTTTATATCCTAAATATCAAAACAACAACGATAACAAATCACCCCCCCCCAAAAAAAAAACAACCCTCAATAAATGGCCTCATCAGGAGCTGTTAATACACAAGTTTGGTACCAAATGTGCCTTCCTGGAGGGCAACGATCCCGAGTACATTTCTCAACAGCCCCGCTAAGATGCAGATTCAACTGCTCCCCATGGAGTCCTCCTGCCATAGCCAGAGACCCAGATGCCGCCCATGGCCACCCTCTTCCCCAGCCCCACACCCACGCCTTCAGGACTCACTCCACCTCTGATTCCTCTCACCAGCCGAGGGCTCCGTGGAACCAAGCTGCAGTCCATCACCAGCTCCCTACGAGGCCCCTGCCCTAACTCCCGCCTCCCTCCCCTCCATCATCCATGCGCAGAGCAAGTCTTCCAAAACCTACATCACATCACAAACGCATTCAGTGGTTTCCACTGCATTCCAGGATTTCATCCATATGCTTGGCTTGGCCTTCAAGGCTTTACGTCTTCGTCTCCCGGCTGTCCTCCGAGCTTCGTCCTCCTCATTCCTGATGACTCAGCCACAGGGCCTCTCCCGGAATTTATGATACCCCCTCCTCTCAGAGTCTTTGTCCAACATTTTCCACCTGAGTTAGTCTTATTTATCCCTCAGGCTCAGCTTGCATGCCCCGGCTGTGAGCTCTCAACCTAAATTATTCTTTCTCGTGTGTCACCTTCCTTACACGGACACACTTATAACCATTCGTGTTTTTATTAGTTTTCAGCCCGGGCTCCCTCCTGGGGTGGTTAAGTTTCCTGAGAGTAAAGAAAGCATCTGTCTTGTTCACTGACGTATCCCCAGCGCCAAGCCCCAGGCCCAGCTAGGATAGGGGCTCAGCTGATGTGAATACACGAGTGGGCTTGGGGACCTTGATGTTATTACCTCCGGGACGTTTAGTGATTTCCTGTTGCTATACATCTAGCGGTGGACGCGCGGTCCTAGGTGAGCGCACCCCCCGGGGAGATCGAAGGGCAGTGGGAAGTGCGGGAGGCGGTGGGGGCAGGCAGGTGAGAAGATTCTAGAAGAGTGACCCTCAGATGCAGAGTCCCCCTCGAATGGGGCTGTCCACGAATACGTGAGAAGCACGTTCAATGTTTACACTTGTGGCGGAAAATAGTTTTGTTTTCGTCGCTTAAAGGGCGGAAAGGCAAGGTCTCCCTACAAGAACGCTCCCCGCCCCCCGTCTGGGGAGGATAACAGACAATGTAGGACTTCTCCTCTGAGGGCAGATTTTGGGGTTTGTAGGAAGCACGCGGGTTTAAAAGGCTACTGGGACACAGCACGAGGCCTCTGTGTTCCCCGGAGCACAGCTCCAGGCTGCGGGTCGTGGTGGACCCAGCGGCCCGCAAGCTGCCTTCGCCGCCAGCGAGGCGGGCGCGCCCGGGGACCGTACGGCAGAGGGCGCCCGAGAGCCGGGCCGCGTCCGTGCGCGCGGGGGGGGCGCGCCTCCGCCACCTGTTTAACCGGCGGGACACAGGGAGCGCGCCGGGCCGCCGCCTTCGCCACCCGGACGGCTCCTGCTTCCCGCCCTCCTCTGCCCCGCCGGGATTTCGCTATGCTTCTGTGTGAGAACATGCTGAGTGACCCTGTGGCCACCCGGAAAATAATAGCTGGCGGAGTGTGTTGTTTCCGTGGGTAGTGGGTTTTTCGTGTTGGTTGTTCTTTTTTGTTTGTTTTTGTTTATATATATATATATATATATATATATATATATATATATATATATATATGTTAAAACTTGTCATTCTGGAAAAAGGTACTTTTTTCCCAGAGTGATTTGACACATCTCTGGGGAAGTGCATTAAATTTCCCTTCTCAAAGGACTGATGGGAAGAGAACGATGGGAACCACCTCTTCACACATCAAAGAAAATAGAAAATGTTCCAAGAGAACGTTTATCAACCTTTAAAGCGCCCCTTCTCCCTCCCCACCCTGCACACCTCCATTGGGAATAAGATACATTAAGTCAAAGAATGTAGAACTGGAAGAAAGTTTTGAAATTAAACCACCTTCTTATGGTTAGGTAGATGGAACAGGAGGTCCAGAGGGGATATGAGACTTGTCCAAGGTCACTGTGTCACTTGAGACTATGTCATATGAGACTTGTCCAAGGTCACTGAGTGTGGTGGGGCAGATTTCCAGTCTGGAGCTCCGAGGAAAGCTGTCTCAGGGAAAGGGCCATGGTGTGCATGAAGCATTCATTCTACCCTTTATAACATGATCATTTCAGGAAAGGAAGGGAAAACGAAATGATTTTAATATCCTCGAATCCTGCCACTTCAAGATGGTCAATGTTAGTATTTTTGCTGTATAATTTTCCAGACTTTTAAACTCATATCAATACTTATTTCAAAACTTATATCAGTTTCCTAAAACTGCATCACACCATCCATGCTGCTTTGTAACCTTGTTGTGTGTGTGTGTCAACATATCTGGAACACTTTCTCATGTCACTTAGAAAACATCTACATCATAATTCCTAACAGATGTCTAACCATTCCATTGAATGGATGTACCATCATTAATCAAATTCTTGTTGAGAGACATATAGTTTTCAAATGTTAAACTCTTATAATTGACACTGTGCTGAACATTTCTATTCATACATATTTTTTGCACATTGGTATTCACCCACTGATCAGTGTGACTTTTTGTAGGAACGCCGTACACAAGTCCCCACCTTTCCAAGCCCCAATGTTCCCCATCTTTAAGCGGAAGCAACCAGTACTGATCTCCTAGGGGTGCTGGGAGAATTAAATGAGGTCATAGATGAAAAGTAATTAGTGCTGTGCACACAGCAAGTCCTACATAAATATTAACTATTACAATATGATTATTATTACCACAAGCCCTGAAGAAGGTTGCCTCCTCAGAAGAACCCTCATGGATTTCTCTTACTCTTTGAGCGAGAGTTACTGGAATTCTGTAAACGAGTTTTAGGTACTAAACTTGAGTCGCTAAAAGATATTTCCCTTTTTTCTAACTTAATTGAGCCACTATCTGGTTACATAGTTTAATGCCAGTCAAAAGAGAGAAACACCTGGTTCTACATTTTTCATTGAAGGTTCTTAAGTAACTTCAATGGACCAAGTCCTTTGCGATAAATAAAGTCCTTCTCTGATCCTTTCCCCTTTGGAAATGCTGAAAGCGTAGCCTCTGGGTCCCAGTGCCTTCAAACTAAACTCTGCGCTCGCTCTCTCTCTGTGTCTCTCTCTCTGTCTGTGTCTCTCTGTCTGTCTGTCTGTCTGTCTGTCTCTCCCTCTCTCTCTCTCTCCATATATCCAGGAGCCTCCGCTATTTCGTAGTCCTGATAGGTGAGAGGGAGAACACAGAAGCAGAAGCTGTTTTCTCCAAACGTTTGGTTTTAATCTAGGAGGATATCCAGAGGTCACACTGGGACAGATTTCAGGTTCATAATCTCATCTGAAGATTTGGAAACCAATGCCCATTCTGACCAGTTCTTATACAAGTGACCCAACATATGTGTCACCCACATTTCTCCAAAGGTTGTCAAAATAGGGAACCTTGACCTTCTTTGAAAAGCTGGATGGAAGGTTCAGTGGTGGAGGACCCACTGAGGAGGTTAGAAGTCAGTGACCGAAGTTCAAACGACCAGAGCTTTCCAAACTGCCGCGAATGCCCATTTCTCCATGCCTACTGCACCCTCCTCCTCTGCTCCACGGAACACAGGCGCTCCGAAGACCGCTGGGGTGGATGTGGCTGGTACACAGGTCCTTCCCAGCCACAGAGGTCACAGCACCAAACCCTGGGGGCCCCAGGTCTGTAACTGATGCACAGAATGACCCTCAAGTGCCTTTCGCGATGGTGTGCATCCTTCCTTTCAGTGGGGACCAGTGACATTGTACTATAATGTCTCACGCCCAATATGATGGCTTTGTCAACTCAGCTAGGCTAGTGCCATGATTCCCAGGATCTCCTTCCCTGCAAGGTTCTGAGTCAGAATTGGAAACAAGAAAAATGTGTGTAGGACTGAGAGGTGGAGATGAAGCCCAGCCATGATGTCCTGAAGATGGGCGTGGGACCTGGTGTCATTGCCACCTGCCCGCACTGGCACCACGGGCTGCAGGTGTGCTGGCGTGGGCGGCACTGGGGCCCGCGGTTGCTCCAGCTCATACCAGGTCTCCTTCTAGAACACCTCCACGTTGGGCCAGGGGTGTGTGCAGCTCCAGGCCCACGGCACCAGTATCTTGTCCGGCGGAGGCAGTGAGACACAGACGCAGGGTCCAGCTCGGTCTCACGGGTTTCAGTTGGTCCTGTGGGCTCCAGTTAATCCTTCCAGGTTGCAGTTTGTCCCTGTTCTCGGCCACGTCACATCCAGCTCTTCATCCCAACTGCCAGCCCTGCGTGTCGATGGTGACTTCAGGCCATCCGCAAATACAAAAGCCTCAGCCTTCTATGGACTTCCTCACCAGCTCCCACCCTTGCGTAAAGTCTGATCCCTATAATAAATCCCTTATTCCTTTTAACCCTGCTCTTCTACTTCTGCGTATTTATCTACAGGAAATAAAACTAGCATCTCAAAGAGGTATCTGCACTCCCATGGTCATTGCAGCACTATTCACAACGGCCAAGACATGGAAACAACCTAAGTGCCTGCTGAGAGATGAGTGGATAAAGATGTGGCGTAGATGTACAATGGGATACTACTCAGCCATGAAAGAGAATGAAGTTCTGCCATTTGCAGCGACATGGATGAACCTGGAGGACATTATGCTCAGTGAAATAAGCCAGACAGAAAAAGAAACAAATTTTCTATGGTATCACTCATATGTAGGATCTAAAAAAGTCAAACTCATAGAACCAGAGAGTGGAACAGTAGTTGCCAGGGGCTGGGGAGGTGGGGGGGGGGGGAAGAAGTGGGGACACGTTGGTCAAAGGGCACAAACCTTCAGTTTTAAGATCAGTAAGTTCTGGGGATCTAATGTACAGCCTGGTGACTGTAGTTAATAATACTGTCTTACATACTTGAAACTTGCTAAGTGGGTGGGTCGTAAGTGTTCTCACCACACACACAGAGAAAGGTAACTATGGGAGGTGATGGAGGGGTTAACTAGTTTGACTGTGGTACTCATTTCACAATGTATACGTATATAAAATCATCACACTGTACACCTTAAAGGTATACAATTCTTTTGTCAATTACACCTCAGTAAATCCGGAAGTTGTTTTTTTATTTAAAAAACTTTTTTAAAGTTAATTTTAAAAAGTTTTTTTAATTTAAAAAAATTACAGCAGGGCTTCCCTGGTGGCGCAGTGATTGAGAGTCCGCCTGCCGATGCAGGGGACGCGGGTTCGTGCCCCGGTCCGGGAAGATCCCACATGCCGCGGAGCGGCTGGGCCCGTGAGTCATGGCCGCCGAGCCTGCGCATCCGGAGCCTCTGCTTCGCAACGGGAGAGGCCACAACAGTGAGAGGCCTGCATACAACAACAACAACAAAAAAAAAATTACAGCAAATGTCCCACAGCATGGGAGATGCTGACTTTGGGGGAGGCTACGTATGAGTGGAGGGGGCAGGGACAGTATGGAAAATCTCTGTGCCTCCTGCGTAATTTCACTGTGAACCTAAAAACAAAGTCTATTTTTACAGAAAAGAAAAAGACAGAGAAGTTTTCAAGTGCCTCGAAAATGCGATGTGACAACTACAATTTGGGTACAAGGGAAAGTGAACAGTACAGCACAGTCCTTGCAGCAGGGGTTCTGCTCAGATCACAGCTGCTCCACACACAGCTGTGTGGCCTGCGGTGGCTGCTAACACCTGCAGCCCCAGTGAGCTGTCCCACGGAGGGGAGAGGAGGACCGTGTGACGCTGAGGGATGCACAGAGTAACATATGCAAAGCGCTTAGAACACCGCCTGACACACAGGAGGGGTTCAGTGTTTGCTATTATTATAATTCTGCATTTTAACCCAACAAATAGCACCTGAGTAATTAACCATCTCCCTTCTGAGAAAATGATCATAAAAGGGCCTATGTGCCAAGAGCGCCTTGGGAGAGAGCTACAAGGTTGAACTCAAACGTCGCCTCCTTTGTGGGGCTCTTCCTGACTACAGGCTGAGTTTCTCATCCTTTCTTCTCTGCTGCACCTTTTCTTTTCTTTATACATTTTATTTTTGTTTAAATAGATACAACTTAGTTAATCTACTAAGTTTTTTATTTTGTAAAGTATTTATTTTAATGTATTTAATTTACTTATTTATTTATTTGGCTGCATCAGGTCTTAGTTGCATTGTGCAGGCTTCTCTCTAGTTGTGGCGCGCAGGCTCCGGGGCGCGTGGGTTCTGTAGTTTGCAGCATGCGGGCTCTCCAGTTGAGGTGCGGGCTCAGTAGTTGTGGCCCTCGGGCTTAGTTGCCCTGCAGCATGTGGTATCTCATTTCCCCGACCAGGGATCGAACCCATGTCCCCTGCATTGTAAGGCAGATTCTTTACCACCGGACCATGAGGGAAGTCCCAATCCACTAAGTTTTCTAAATAAAACATTTTATTTTATTTATTGTATTTTAAAATTTAATTTAATTTTATATTATAGTTGACTTACAATGTTGTGTTAGTGAAACATTTTATTTTGAGGCAATTGGAGACTCACATGCACTTATAAGGGAAGATATACACAGAGAGATTCAATGTACTCTCTTCACTCAGATTCTCCCAATGGAAACATTTTGCAAAACTATCGTGTATTATCACAACCAGAATATTGATGTCGACACACTGGACACACAGGATGGTTTCCATAACCACGGAGATCCCTCCTGCCTGATGCCCTGATTAAACCACACCCACCTCCGTCCTTCCTCCCCTACCAGGTTCCTAAGTCCCGCCAACCACTAATCTGTTCTTCATTGCTGGAATATTGTCATTTCAAGAATGTTATATAAATGGAATCATTAGTATGTAACTTTTGAGATTGTTTTTTTCATTTAGCATAATTCCACAAGCTTCATCCTAGGCTTTGCATGTATCAATAGTTTGTTCCTCTTTGTTACTGACTGGTATTCCACAGTATAGATGCACCATGGTGAATGGTGAATGTTTATTCCCCCATTGAAAGACACCCAGCTTGTTTCCAGTTTTGGGTTTTAACAAATAAAACTGCTATAAACATCTGGGTACAGATGTTTGTGTGAACATAAGTTTTTCATTTCTCCGGGGTAAATGCCCAAGAGAGCAGCTGCTGCTTTCTATGGAAGATATACATTTACTATTTGTAAAAAGCTGCCAAACCATTTTCAGGAGTGATGGTACCATTTTGTCTTCCCACCGTCAGTGTATGAGAGACTCAGTTTCTTTGCAGGCTCACCAGCATTTGGTATCATCATTCATTTATTTTAGCCATTCTGATAGGTATGTAGTGACATCTCCTTGTGTTTTTGGTTTTTTTTTTTTTTTGCGGTACGCGGGCCTCTCACTGCTGTGGCCTCTCCCGTTGCGGAGCACAGGCTCCGGATGCGCAGGCTCAGCGGCCATGGCTCATGGACCCAGCCGCTCCGCGGCATGTGGGATCCTCCCGGACCGGGGCACGAACCCGCGTCCCCTGCATCGGCAGGCGGACTCTCAACCACTGCGCCACCAGGGAAGCCCTCCTTGTGGTTTTAATTTGTGTTTCCCTAGTGGCTAATGACGTTGAACATCTTTTCATGTGCTTACTCACCGTCTGTATATCTTCCTCAATGATATGTCTACTTATTTCTTTTGCCCATTTTCTAACTGGATGGCTTTCTTTTTTTTAACTGTTAAGTTTTGAGAGTTCTTGCTAAATTCTAGATTCTTGTGCTTTGTCAGATATTTGGTTTACAAATATTCTTTCCAGGCTATAATTTGTCTTTTCATCCTCCTAGTGGGGTCCTTCACAAAGCAAAAGTTTTAAATTTTGACTAAGGTCCAATTTATCAATCATTTCCTTTTATGAATCATGCCTTTGGAATCAAGTCTAAGAACTCCATGTAGCCCTAGGTCCCAAAGATTTTCTCCTATTTTTTCTTAAGAGTTTAATAGATATACCTTTAAACTTAAGACTATTGAGTTAATGTTTTGAACACAGGTCCAATTGCTCCAGCACTATTTGTTGAAAGGGCAGTCCTTCCTCCACTAATTGCTTTTGCACTTTTGTCGAAAATCAGTTGTATTGTGTGGTTTGATTACTGAAACTACATAGTAGGACTTAATGTGAGGTAGAGTGATTCCTCCCAGTATTTGGGTTTTTTTTTTTTGTCTTTTTCAATATCATTTTAGCTATTCTAGGGCTTGTGCCTTTCCATATACAATTTTTAAATTAATTAATTAATTTATTTTATTTTATTTATGGCTGTGTTGGGTCTTTATTGCTGTGCGTGGGCTTTCTCTAGTTGCGGCGAGCGGGGGCTACTCTTCATTGCAGTGCGCGGGCTTCTCATTGTGGTGGCCTCTCTTGTTGCAGAACACAGGCTCTAGGCTCGTGGGCTTCAGTAGTTGCGGCTCGTGGGCTCTAGAGCGCAGGCTCAGTAGTTGTGGCGCACGGGCTTTGGTGCTCCACGGCTTGTGGGATCTTCCTGGACCAGGGCTCGAACCCATGTCCCCTGCATTGGCATGTGGATTCTTAACCACTGTGCCACCAGGGAAGCCCTCCACATACATTTTAACATGTGTGTTTGTATCTACAAAAAATCTTGTTGGGTTGCTCTAGAATTTTTATTTGCTTCCAGATAACATCCAAAGTGTGATTTGATCAGACATCTCCAGGGTGTCCTCACTTGAACAAGAACATCTTCAAGGCAGAAACTGCATCTTATTCATATTTGTAACTACCAGAGCACCTAGCACAATGCCCAGCATATAGTAGGTTCTCAATAAATATCTGTGGGGTGAGAGCATTAGTGGGTGGATCAAAACACATGCCTTCGGGTAAAGACAGACAATTTTACAATAGATAGACTCCAGTGTTTTATATTGCTATTAGGTCCATTTATACTTTCAGTTCACCTTATTCATTTCTTCTAGGTTTCCTTCTTTTTTTTGTTTTTTTTTTTTTTTTTTAATTTGTTTATTTTTGCTGCACATGGGCTTCTCACTGTTGTGGCCTCTCCCGTTGCGGAGCACAGGCTCCAGACGCGCAGGCTCAGCGGCATGGCTCACAGACCCAGCCGCTCCGCGGCATGTGGGATCCTCCAGGACCGGGGCACGAACCCGCGTCCGTTGCATCGGCAGGCGGACTCTCAACCACTGCGCCACCAGGGAAGCCCCTAGGTTTCCTTCTTAAAACCCAGAGCTGGCCTGGACTATTTTGGTCATATATGAGCTGAATGTGTCACTTCTGTGTACAACACCCTTGAAAACTCATTATTCTATACACTGAATAAAATCCAAATTCCTCTATACCCCTCCCATACACACATAGAGACAACCTATGTCATCCACCAGTAAGAAAATATTTATTGGGATCTTAGGCTGTGTTAGGGACTATAAGAAATGAAAATAAAATTTAAATGGAACTCAAAAAAATGTTCAAAATAATCCATAAGAAAACATGAAAGAAAGAACAGAAAGAAAAATAAAGACAGAAAGAAAACAAATAATAAAATGGTAGACCCACATCCAACTATATCAATAATTACTTGAAATATTAGTGAAGTAAATATTTTAATTAAAAGGCAGAGATGATCACAAAGTATGTAATAACAAGCTTAAATATATGTATCTCAAGACATGTATTTTAAATATAAAGATACAGATAAAGTAAAAGTGGATAAAAATAAAGTCAATAGAAAATGGTATACCATGCAAACAGTTAGCATAAGAAGGCTGGAGTAACTATATTAATATCAGATAGAACAGACTTTGGGAAAAAACAACGTGAGCAATGGAGAGAAATATTTCATAAGGCTAAAAGGATTGATACAATGAGAAGACAGAACAATCCTGTTGATGTATGTGTCTAATTACAGAACTTCAATATCCCTCGAGAAAAAGTTGACAGAAATAATCCACAATCACAACTGGACATGAATATCTCAAGCACTGATAGAACCACTAGAAAGAATTCATTAAGGAGATGGATGAACTGAGCAACAATATTAACCACTTTGAGTTAATTGATATTTACAGAACATCACAACTAGCAGTACACAACCACAGAATACTACATGATACAACTGCTCTTCAAGTGCATGCAGTTACTGGACCACAACAGACTATATGCTGGACCATGAAACAAGACTCAATAAATTTAAGAGAACTTAAATCATATAGAGTATATCCTCTGATTAGAACAGAATTAAATTAGAAATTAATACAACAGTACATCTAGGAAGACCCCAAATATTTGGAAATTAAACAATTCACTTCTAAATAATCAATGAATCGAAGAAATCAAAAAGGCAATTAGAAAATACTTTTATCTAAATGATAATGAGAAACGGTCGAAATTTGGGAGGTGAAAGTAGACAGTGCTTAGAGAGAAAGTTATAGCGTTAAATGCTTGTACTAGGAAAGCAGGAAGTTTTAAAAACAGAGACCTAAAGTTCCACCATAAGAAGCTAGAAAAGAAGACTTACCCAAAGTAACTCGAAGAAGGAGAATAATTAAGATAAGAGCCGAAACAAATATACACAGTTGAGAAAATTAACGAAGATTATTAAGTTTGACAAGAGTGCCAAGACAATTCAATGGGAAAGGAGTGGTCCTGTCAATAAGTGATGCTGGAACAATTGGATATCCACCTGCAAAAGAATCAAGTTGAGTCACTGTCTCACACCATATACACAAATTGACTCAGAGCAGATACCTACAAAATTCTTGAAAGAAAACATAGACATAAATCCTCATGAACTTGGGCAATGGTTTCTTAGATATGACACACAATCACAAGCGATAAAAGAAAAAAATAGATAAATTGGACTTCATCAAAATTTAAGACTTTTGTGCTTCTGAGGATACTATCAAGAAAGTGGAATGTTAAAAAAAAAAGAAAGTGGAAAGACAACCTGAAGAAGAGATTTGAAAATTATATATCTGATAAGAAATTTGTATCCAGCATATATAAAGAACTCTTGCAATAAAACAATAATAAGACAAGGAATCCAATTTTTTAAAGGGCAAAGATATGAAAAAGATAACAAATGAGCACCAAACTCATGAAAAGATGCTCAATATCATTAGTTATTAGGGAAATGCAAACCAAAACCACAATGAGATATTACTTCATACCCACTAGGAAGGCTACAATCAAAAAGTTATATAAGGAATTCCCTGGTGATCCAGTGGTTAGGACTCGGTGCTTTCACTGCTGAGCGCCCGGGTTCAACCCCTGATCAGGGAACTAAGATCTCGCAAGCCACATGGCACGGCCAAAAAAAAAAGAGTTATATAATAATAAGAGTTGACAAGGATGTGGGGAAACTGGGACCCTCATACATTGCTGGTGGGAGTGTAAAATGATGCAGCTATTTGGACAACAGTTTGGAAGATCTTCAAAAGGTCAAACATATGACTCAGCAATCCCACTCCCAGATATATACCCAAGAGAACTGAAAACGTATGTCCTCACAAAACTTGTACTCAAATATTTATAGCAGTATTTTTCCTAACAGTCAAACTGTGGAAACAACCCAAATATCCATTAACTGATAATGAACAGGCAAAATGTGGTACATCCATCCAATGGAATTAATATTTGGCTTTAAAAAGGAATGAAGTGCTGATACATGCTACAACGTGGAAGAACCTTGAAAACATTATGGTAAGTAAAGTCAGACACAAAAGACCACATATTTGTGATTACGTTTACTAAAATGTCTGAAAGAGGCAAATCTCTAGAGATAGAAAGTATTTTAGTAGTTCTCAGGCACTGGGGAAGGGGAGAGTGGGGAGTGACTGCTAATGGCATGGATTTTGGTGGGAAGAAGATAAAATGTTTTGGAATTAGTGGTGATGGCTGCACAAGTCTGTGAATATACTGAAAGCCACTAAATTCTACACTTTAAGAGGATGAACTTTTTGATATGTGAATTCTATCTCAATAAAGATGTTATTAAAATAATATCATCCACAATCTGAAAAAAGAAAAACAAAAATAAAGGAGACTATTATGAACAACCTTATGCCAAAAAACTCAGTACTTAGATGTAATTGAGAAAATTCTTGCAAACTACTTCTCAAAATTGATTAAATTAAATAGAGAACCAAAGTAACCCTATCTTGATTAAATAAGTTGAATTGTTATCAAAACTCTTTGCATAAAGAAAACTTCAAGCCCAGATGGTTTCACTGATAACTTCTAGAAAACATTCAAGGAAGAAATAATAGAAATCTTACAAAAACTCTTGAAATATAGAGGCGGAGGGAATATATCCCAACTCATTTTACAAGGCCAGCATGCCCTGACACAAAAGCCTAATAAAGGCATTACAAAATAAGAAAATTATAAAATTGTAAAAGTCCTTAAAATAAATATTAGCAAATCAAATCCAACTATCTATCTACAACTGTAGCTATAACTATGTAGAAAGTACCATGACAAAGCTGAGCACATCAGCTCCTATCTGGACTAGGGCAATGGCCTCCCATTCTGATCCCAGCTTCTCCTCACCACTGTCCCAGTGATCTCTGAAATGCAGATCTAATCACATCACTTCCCTGCTTGCAAGCAACCCTTCAGTGGCTCCCATTACTCTTAGAATCAAGACCAAAATCACTATTCTTTCTTGGAGGCAACTCTGATATTCAGCCAAGGCATACTGATATGGATATACCAAGATACTGAAAGGGTTTTGTGTTATTGGCAAACAGTCACAGAAAGGAGGACTCACACCATATTGGCCTGAGTACTCTACCTTGCTCAAGCCAGATGACTGCAAAGGACTGAAACCCAGCAGGATTTTTCAGGGCCTTCCAAGAGACAGACCCCCCTTGCTGTGTCCCCCACCTCTTGTCTGTAGAAAAGCTTTAGACTCCTAAGCCTTCCCTGAGTTCCAAAGAGCAAATTTAATCAGAGAAGTGAGAAAATGTGAAAACAAAGGAAAGCAGTCAAGCAAGACAAAGTAATAATAGCTTAGCCATATAACACAAAGACCTTTAGTTCTTCCTCAAGGGCTATAGACAATACCCTGAGCTATATCCTTGAGTCGTTTTGCAGATACTAAAACCCCCACCAGGTGGAAGAAGTTAGCTGCCTGCTCACCACCACAGACCCCAGACAAGTTGGAGCTAGAAGGTTGATGACTGAGATTCCCGAAACATCATCCTTTTACTTCACCATCTGCCAATCAGACACACTCCATGACCCTCTCCCTCACACTGTCTTTAAAAACTCTTCCCTGAAAGCCTTCAGGGCACTCAGGTCGTTTGAGCACGAGCTGCCCATTCTCCTTGCTTGGCGCCCTGCAATAAATACTGTACCTTCCTTCACCACAACCTGGTGTCACTAGATTGGCTCTGTTGCATGTCAGGAGAGAGGACCCAATTTGTTTTGGTAATAGGACAAGCCACCTTATGACTTCTGATGTCACTCTGTACCTGGTCTGCCTCATGAAATGATGAGTCCCAGCATCAGCCTCCAAGCTGAGCCAAGACTAGGGCTGGGAAAAAGCAAAAGAGGATGGGTCTCTAGATCTGGAGAACTGGAGAAAGGGGGGCCATACATATGCCAAGGATTGGCCACTGTCTCAGTGCACTGATGCTGGGCCAGCGAGATTTATATTCAGTGGAGTGAGTTTTCTGAAGGTAAGGCTCATGAAACCCTAGTAAGCCAAGGCGATTACATAATTCCTCTCCAAAGACTTAAAAATAGGAAGCCAGAGGAGGGATTCTTTTTTATTCCAAATAATCTTCCCTAATATAAAGTCTCTCCTTATATCTATTTTTTTTCTTATTTATACCTTCTATTTCCTTGCTGAGATTTCCTGCTCTTTTATTTGTTTCAAGCATATTTGTAATTGCCCATGGAAGCATTTTTTAAAATGATAATTGTTTTAAAATCTGTGTCAGGTAATTCCAACATCTGTGTAATGGACATATTGGCATTTGTTGAACGTGTTTTCTCATTCAAGTTGAGTTTTTCCTGGGTCTTGGTATGACGGGTGATTTTCAATTGTATCCTGGAGATTTGGGGTATATTATGCCATGTGACTCTGGATCTTATTTATAATCTCTATTTTAGCAAGTCTACACTGACACCACCATGGTAGGGCGAGAGGAGACTTCCTTACATTTATTCAGTCTCCTTCTACTTCATTTTCTTACACAAAATTTATCATGGAAAGGGAAGAAATCACATAGTAATATTTTAGTGTCCTGTTCATCATGCATGCCAAAACATAGCAATTAAAATAAATAAGGTTCTTACGCACAGCATGGGGACAATTTTTTCATTAACTTAAAAATGTTTGGACCAGGGGGCTTCCCTGGTGGCACAGTGGTTGAGAGTCTGCCTGCTGATGCAGGGGACACAGGTTCGTGCCCTGGTCCGGGAAGATCCCACGTGCCGCAGAGTGGCTGGGCCCATGAGCCATGGCTGCTGAGCCTGCGCCTCTGGAGCCTGTGCTCCTCAACGGGAGAGGCCACGACAGTGAGAGGCCCGCGTACCTCAAAAAAAAAAAAAATGTCTGGACCAGATGACAGCTTTCTCTTTGATAATTCTGTGTCCGCTATAATTTCCCCCACACATATATTTTCAAAGTACTCAATGATTTCATTTTTCCTGGAAATCCTGGTGCTCCTTGCTGGGAAATGACCTTTTTGTGTGTGTGCGTGTATGTGCCTGGCTTTTCCTACTATGCCATAAATTCCCCAAGAGTGGAAACTATTATTTTATCTCCAAAACCTAGCATAAGATGTGACTCACAGTAATCTCTTAAAACATTTCTGCTGAACTTAACTCTGGGATATTCTGTATAACTTTTTCAAATTCAAGATTCAAAACAGAAATTTCAGAGTGATACAAAAAACCCTCTCAAGATCATTAATACTCAAAGAGACAAAAACGTACGACAATAAGCTATCATTTTTCTCCTCTCATTTTGCCAAAGATTAAAAAAGTCGGTTACGCCCGTCTGATGGGTGGCGTGTGTGTCTGTCCCACGTGGTTGAGCTTCTGTTTCCATTGATCGGTACTCTTCTACGCAGTGGCATTCTACCATGCAAGTGGATATTTTGGAAGTCATGCCTGGGCTTTACTCTGTGCTAGTAAAGGTAAGGTAAAATGTTGGTGGCAATGTGAATTAATAAACCACTTTTGGAAAATAAACAATATCTATCAAGGTGTCTGAACCCTCTGATCCAGGAATTCCACCCCTGAAGATAAACTCACATAAATGCACAAAGATAGATGTACAGGGATTTCCATGCCATGTCATGGCAACACGCTAGAAGTGTCATAAAAGCTCATCAGTAGGGATCGACGTCCAGTCAGCAGCTTCACGGGTGGCTGGCAGAGGCGTTCTCCTCCCTGGGTTGCCGTCGTGAGCTCAACAATCCCCGTGGAAGCTCCTGCTTCCCCACCTCACTGACCACGGCAGGGGCAGCGGTTTTTCCGGAAAGCACCTGTGGCAGGGAAGTTTTTGGGGGCGCAGCCTAGAGCCCACTCCTCCGGTCTATCCAGCGACTTCTAGAACACACTACCACAGCGGAGACCATAGCTGAGGAAGATGCTACTACGAGTACTGCAAATGCCTCCCAACCCCCATCACTCAGGATGCTGGTGCTGGACCCAGAAAAGGGTAGGGCAGCAGCAGCCTCACCGCCTGCAGAGATTATCCAAGAGCAGCCCCAGGGACCTCTGCCTCACTTCTGTTTTCCACATTCGTGCAAGCACGTGTGGAATGTAGCCTAATTCGTATTTGGCTGCAAGGGAGCAGGGCAAAGAAGGTTTTCAGCTTTGCAGGCTCTGAGGTCAGAATGGCAATACGGGAAGAAGACGGAACTCGATGGCGAGTGCCCATGGACCAACCCAACATAAACCCTAGTTAGCGTTTCTTATCCTCTAATAGACTAGGAACCTCAAAAACTGGAAATGGCCAAGCAGCCTTGAGTAGCGCTATCTATGGCAGGATTGAGCAAACCCAACGTTTTATTTTTAATTTATTTTCAGATTCTCCTAGGTTTTGGCTAAGTTCTTGAATAGTATCTGCCTCCCCCAATGCCAAACCTGCCTCTTACGGATACTCCTGAGGTCTCAGCCTAATCGTGCAGGCATCCAAAGGGTTTTCAGGAAGGGTTTTAAAAATCAGCTTCTCAAAGGTGCACAAGACCCCGAAAAGGTTGAGAAACACCGTGGTGAGGGCAGTGGGGTTCAATTATAACACATCTGATCCTGAGTGGAGGTGGCGACAGTGTGCTGGTGGCCAAAACGGTCTGGCCCTGCGGGGGTCGCCAGCCCCTCCGCCCCAAGTGCCCTCCCAGGGTCCCTTATTTATTGACGCTTGTCAGCTAAATTTGGTTGTACATCACGGTCACCGGCAGAATTTGTTAACAGACAGAATTGTGGTACCCACCTTAACCCAGACTTGCTGGATCAAAACTTTCAAAGACAGAAACCAGTTGGACCAGAAATCCAAATTTTTTAAATACTTGATGGTTGATTTAGATACAGCACCAAGTTTGGGAACCAGGGCACAGAGAACTCCGTGCTTTGTTTCTTCCAGGTCCTGGTTTCCTCTCCTGGTGCTCCCTGCCCCATGCTGGCTGCTGCCCCGGTGACTCAGGACAGTCAGGGCACATGCTGAGGACAGGTAAGCACTCCTCAGTCACTCAGTGAGCCTGGGGGCCATCGCCCAGCATGCGCTCAGGCTCCCTGTCTGGAGAATGAACACTGTCACTCCTAGGAGGCACCGGAGAGGAATGACTCATGTCGAGGACTTTGAAATCTGCAGATAAAAGGCACTGCCGATCCCACACTGGAACTGCTGTCACAGAGACCGCTCTCCTGGGAGGGCACGAGGGCCCTCGCAGACCACCTGTGCGTGAAAACGCCCGCCGCTCCACAGCCAACACGGCCCCGTCCTCCATCGTCCAAGTTACCACCTCCGCACCATGCTGCAAAAACACGTTGCTGCATGAGGACCACGCTGCAGGGTGTTTCTTCCCAAGTTTGACTCCAAAAGTTTCTGCCTGGGATCAACCCCAGCTGTGGGATCTACTGGTTGAATTTAACCCTATCATCATGTCCCCGTGGACCTTAAACACTTTATTGTATCGGACGGTAGTCAGCACGGGTGAAGGGCACTGGCTGACGTCTTTACAAGGCGGCCAGATGTCGCCACGGGGCCAGCAGCTTTTATCCTGCGGCTGCTGAATTTCATGTATGTCATATTTATCAGCGGGAATATTGTCAGTTTTATAAACAGAAACTGAATGACCATAAATCATTCTGAGGGGAGGTAACTGGGGGGAATAGGGGCAGGTCTGTTTGTAAGGCTGCCAGGCTGCCAGCCAGGTGTGTTCGTCCACCCAGTAAGCAAGCCTGCAGAGCGTGGGCCCCTCCCCGACTGCTGGGCCCGGCTAGTGCCCACCGTTCGTTCTGCTGGGCAACACGCCCTGGCAGACAGGGCAGAAGAAATTCACCAGCCTTGAAATCTTCATTGGCTTGTTTATAAGATATTCTCATATTTCCCTGTTCTTTCCACAACGTCAAGGTCGTAGGATCAGAGTAACTCCTGTCTCAGAGCCCAAACACATACAGTTAAGTATTACTGTTTGGTTTTCTACCCCACCTGCCACCCACACCCACCACTAGAAGCCTACAGTTTGATTTCCTTGCGTTCTAGTCTAACGTCTTCAAGCTTAGGTGACATTGCACGACTGATGGATTACATCCACCTCTGAGCACTTACTGTGTGTACACAGCACGGGGACCTCCAGGAAAACCCTAGTCTGGTGAGCAGTATTTCGAGCCCCCATTTTGCAGATGGCAAAACTGAGGCTCAGAGAGGTCAAGTAACCTGCTCAGGTTCCCACAGCCAGTAAGTGGCAGAGCCAGGGTTAGAAATCGTATTCAGTGTGTTTTCAAAACCAGGACTAACATGGCAGGATGAAAAGGACTTGAGCAGACTGGGCCGGGGTAAGGATACCCAGAAAACATTCCAAATTCATGAGCTTCAATCCAGCACCACTTTGTTTTGATATCTTTTCCAAGGACAGGAATGCTGGGGGGTAAAAAAGGGTTAGTCAAGAAAATAGCCCTTCCCTTGGAGGCTCTCAGGCTTGGGCATGCGTCCGTGTCATCTGAAAGGCTTGTTCAAGCAAGATTGTGGGCCCTCCTCACAATTTTCTGATTGAGTAGATCTGGGCTGGAGCCTGAGAACATGCATTTCTAATAAGCTCCAGCTGGTGCTGATGCTATGGCCCAGGGACCCCACCTTGAGAACCACTGCTGCGGCCCGTAACACTCAGCTGGACACCAGGTCACGGTTGTTCAGGGTTGTCCCTCAACAAACCTGGGTTCCAGCCCCTGCTCTTCCCATTCTCTCCCTCACACCCCGTCCCTCATCCATGCTCCCCCGCGGGCTGTCCTCCCATATCCGGTCCTGCCTGCAGGGAGTTCAGTCACTGCCACCTTCAGCCATCATCTGTCCCAGGGGTCACTGACATAGAACACAGGAGGGAGGGGACAGTTCCTAACCCCATGGAATACGTTAGGGACAGCGGCATTTCATGTGTCAGGTCTGTCTCTAGGCTGCCTGGATTTCCCCGGTCCCTTGGGTCACGCTCCACGGGATCAACGTTTCTTCCACCTTCACACTGGACTAAGCTCTGCTCCTGATACCAGAGGCTACAGACCCAGATTCTCCTAGGACACGGAATGTGTACATACTTTCAAGAAAAAGGCACGTGTCAGCAAAAAAGGCAAGTACAAGAAAAAGCTTCCAGGAGGCAGGGTGCCATCAGTGCAGCTAAGAGGAACGGCAAGTTACACGTTGCTTCTGCCCGCTTCACCCTCAGTTCTTTGCATCGGCAGCAACAGCAGAGGTGGCTTTTCTCCCTTTATTTTCGCTCCGTTCAAGTCCTGCGTTGCCTTCCAGTTACTCCTTGGGAAGGACCCTGGACCTCTTTCAATCCACACCCTCCTTTCATCTGCCCCGTCCATCACCACACCTACCTCTGCCTCACAGTGACCTTTCCTCACACAGACTCCATTCCCGTCCTTTGCTGGCAGCCGGCCACGTAAGCAGGACGCACTGTCCCCACCCCCCTGCAACTCCTCCAGGCAGGGGTGCTCCCTACCCACCCCCACCCACCCCCACACGGTCCTCCAAGTAGTGATGCACCCCAGCCCCCAGCCCCAGCCCCAGGTGGTAGCAGTGCCTTGTAGCACAGGGTTCGGACTCATCCGAGTTTTATTAACGAGTACATGAACGACCTCTTAGGTCTCATTCAGGGCACGTAGAAACACTGCAAGTTAGCCTCTAGAACAGACTCTGTGTGGCAACCCTCACTGACCAGGACCATCGTGCTAAATAACCAGATACTTCTGCTTGGCCTGGTCAAAACCCAAAGGCTACTTGCAAGAAGGAAACCCTGTACTCCCTCTGCCACAACTCAACTCCTTCCCTCTGTCTGTCGTTCCCTCCCTCCCTCCCTTTCTTCCTTCCACCTACTGAGGTCCATCGAGTATCACCACGTGTCCAGCTTTCGGCTGGTCGGTGTGGATACAGTGGTGAATGAGGCCAGCACTCCCATCACCGACCCCAGAAACCAGTGCTCTGGGGGCCTCATTTCCTGGCCTGGGCCTCAGGTCCTTTCCCTGCAGGGCCGGGAGGGAGTGACTGTTGTTGCTGGGGCCTGGGATGAAGCTGTGTATGAGAGGGACGTTCTAGGCATAGGGATGACTTGGCTAACGCAGCCTAAATGTTTCACTCAAGCACAATGTACACACGGAGATGTACACCACTCACGGCCTCGACCAACGTCCACACTCATGTAACCAGCAACCAGATGAGGAAAGAGAACCTGCCTAGCACCCACAGAAGTCACTGTTTCAGCCGCTTCCCCCTCCAACCAACAGTCACCACTATCCGACCTCGGAACGACGTGAAACTTCATATTCATGGAACCACATTTACACACTTTGTCTCTGGCTTCGTCTGCTCTACGTGAGCTTTGTGAGGTTCGACGTGGCTCGTCCACGTCACGTGGCTGTAGGCACTCCACGTGGGAGAGCACTCCAGGCTCTGTTTATCCCTTCTCTGTGGATGGGTGCCTGGGTCGTTCCCGCTTCGGTACCGTCACAAACAGCACGGCGATGAGCCGTCTCGTACTCATCTCGGATGAGCCAGGTACCCGTGTCCGCTGAGAAGGTGCCCAGGGTGGGGGTTGCTGAGGCATGGGGTCTGCAGCAGTCCAGCTCTAGAGGATGCTGCCAACGGGTTCTCAGAGTGGTTCTATGAATTCACATCCCATCTCACCAACGCTCGGTACCGTTTGTCTTCCTCACTGTGCCATCCCGATGGGTGTATAACATCCTGGCTTTCATCTGTGTTTCTCTGAAGATGATGGATGCTGAGCGTCTGTTCAGAAGTTTAATGGCTATTTGAATCTCCTCTCTGGTTGACAGTTTCTTTCCCTAATTTCTTTCTTCTGGGAGGATTTTGCTTTATTTTTTATTTGCCTTGTTTTTTGTCAACATGAGTGAAAATTAGTGTTCATTTAGTATATATCTGGCTTATGCTTATGTTCATGGTCAGTTGTCAGAGAAAACAATAACTATGTTGATAACTGTGAGAGATGGTATTTCTGACTGCTTACTGTCTTCACCTTCACAAAGACCCTGAGAGGTAAGATACAATCATCTCCCCTTTTACAGAAGAGTAAACTGAGGCACAAAAAGGTTAAGGAGCTTACACAAGAGCACACAGCTAGGACTTCCCTGGTGGCACAGTGGTTAAGAATCCACATGCCAATGCAGGGGACATGGCTTCGAGCCCTGGTCTGGGAAGATCCCACATGCCGCAGAGCAACTAAGCCTGTGCGCCACAACTACTGAGCCTGTGCTCTAGAGCCCGCGAGCCACAACTACTGAGACTGTGAGCCACAACTACTGAAGCCCACACGCCTAGAGCCCGTGCTCCACAACAAGAGACGCCACTGCAATGAGAAGCCCGCGCACCGCAACGAAGAGTAGCCCCCTCTCGCCGCAACTAGAGAAAGCGCGTGTGCTGCAATGAAAACCCAATGCAGCTAAAAATACAAATAAGTAAATTTATTTAAAAAAAAAAAAAAAAAAAAGAGCACACAGTTAAGTAAGTGCCCGAGTCGCGATCTAAACCCAGGCAGACAGCCCCACTCTAGGGCTTCCGCTGTTCGCCTCTATCCTGGTCGGCTTCCAGGCCCTGTCACCCTCGACACTGCACACACAACAGAGACCGTCCACCTCCGTCACCCAGTTAGGACTCTCCACTGTCTGCTGCGCAGCCTCAGCTGGTCTGTTCTCCAGCCTCCACTGCTCCTGGGACGCGGTTTTGCGGGTCATGGGAACGTGGTCTCCGTGTGTCCCGTATTTTCAAGGCGGTCAGCACGCCCTCTGCATCTTCGGTTTGGAAGATACAGGCCTGATAACTGCCACTCCATGTTCTAGATGGAACTTTGAGGCTGGTGACTCCTTCCTGAGACCCCGCCCCTGCCACCCTCTTTTTGTTTATGCCCTCATGCCATCCAAGTGCCCTCTGTTTCCTCTGCAGAGTCACATCTCCTTTAAGGGGAGAAGCTGTTGTCTATTCATCTTGATATTACTCTTACTAAAGGAACAGAGGGGGCTTCCCTGGTGGCGCAGTGGTTAAGAGGCCGCCTGCCGATGCAGGGGACGCGGGTTCGTGCCCCGGTCCGGGAAGATCCCACATGCCGCGGAGCGGCTGGGCCCGTGAGCCATGGCCGCTGAGCCTGCGCGTCTGGAGCCTGTGCTCCACAACGGTAGAGGCCACAACAGTGAGAGGCCCGCGTACCGCAAAAAAAAAAAAAAAAAAAGGAACAGAGGGAGGGAAATGATTGTCTTGTAGAAGGTTTAATTACCACCGGGATCAAACCTATTTATCACTAAGGTATTTCATAATTTCCATCAAGAGCATCTACATGGGACAAAAACGGACTGAAAATGCCAGAAAGTAACGCAGTGGAAAATACAGGTCCCGCTACGCCCCTTAGTCCCCTACCTTTGGGCTAAAACTATGGTGGAAAATAATAATAACATTTTAAAAATAATGATAATGATAAATAAACATGGCAATGAGAATGATGATTATAACAACAATAATAATAATGGAGTGTCTTCAAGAAGCTCATAATCCGTTCTAGGCCACCATTTGAGTAAACAGAGGGGCCTTGTACCTTGGTCCACAGGCCAATCAACTTGAACTCCACTGAGAAAAAGAGGAAAAATGTAAAGCCAAGAGCGAACCAGCGTCAGCTCCTGTGACTCTAATCATCCCCCGCGCTGACCGCTGCAGAGCACATTTAGGGCTGTGTCCTCAGGGCACGGGCTTCGGGCCTCGTCCTCCACGTCCAATGGAAAGCAAAGTCCTGCCAATCCAACCCTGTCTTCTCTGCTGTTCTTCCCTGGTTCAGGTTCAATTCTGAACCATTACAGTAGCCTCACCTCTGCTGACTGGTTCCCTGGCCTCCTCTGTCCCTGCCGCTGCAGTCCCTGCCCCTGCCTCTCCCACTGTTACCAGAATACAAAATCTAAGAGGCACTTCCTTGAGTCCACCACGGAAGGACAGGGGCTTCTGCACCAGCCCCAGCTCCCTGGCTGCCTGCAGCTCAGACACCCCTTCTGTTGCACTCTCCACGCCTGAGCCCCACCAGCTCCCCTTCTACCTCATCCCGGGCTTTGTCTCCCAACTCATAGACTTTCTTCTTGGCTCTGATGGAAGCTTCCAGCGCTGCTCCGGGCTGGGCCTAGCACCCCACCCCCTGGCCCCCAGCCCCCTGACTCTGTCCACATGGAGGTCACGTGATAATATTCAAGGCCATCTGTCTCCTCTCCCCTGTGGTCCCGATTCCCCAAGAGCACAGACTGGGTCCTGTTTCTCACCCGTGACTCCTCTGAGCCCAGCCCAGTGTTGGGCTCAGGAAAGGTGCCCAGGAAGTTGACCCCACCGTCAGAAGCCTCCTCAACCGTTAGGGCCCCTGAGAGCCTCAGCCCCTACAGCCCACGACAGGGAATCAGGCTGGAAGATGAATCCAACCACTCGTTTCATGGACGGTGAGCACACATGACAGCGCGGTGTGTGTACACAGCAACAAATGAGGTCACTGAGACACTGCACTCCTATGCTGATCCGACTGGGACCAACTGTAGGGTAGAGCACATGGGCAGGTTTCTAACAGGGACAGCAGGCTTCTGGGCTACTTCTTGTTCTCCCCAGACCCATGGGAAGGAGCAGAACTGGAACCCAAGCCAAGGAGGGGAATGAGGAGTGGCTGTTTCTCCCTCCCAGGGTTCCACCACCCAGCCACGGAGAATGGGCAGACACTGGCCGGTCAGACATGGGTCTTTCCTGGGCAGGTCAGAGAAGGCGCAGGCCCTGCCTGCGCGAGCAGCAGCGTCACTCCCAGGCTGGCACGCCCGTCACCTTCAGGCCACCACGTGGAGAGGCCGCCAGCCCTCCCCTACCCGGTTAAGGGCAGGCTGGTGTGGGCTGCCCATTATCAGGCAAATTCAGGAAAGCAGAGGCCTGGCAGCTTAAACCCAGTGGGGGTGAGCAGACATCCAGGGACCGAGTCCTTGAAAGCACACTGCTCAGAGCCAGCCACCCACGCACACACATTCCAAACACAGCACGGGGCATTTCGGTCTGGCAGCCAGCATTGTAGGCCAACAGGCTTCCGCCACCTCAGAGGACAGTCTGGGGTCCAAGGGAAATCTCATTACAATGGTTTTTGCCTAGAAGGGCCCAGGCCCTGTCTAGGACGGGGTGTCTCACTCCAGGACCCTGGCTCTTTGCACCCCACCTGCTGCCGACCTCCTGTGTCCTTTCGGAGGGCTGACCATGCCCAGACCAGGCACCTAGATTCTGCCCTGACTGCTACTAGCTGAGTGACCACGGGCAATTCCACGACCCTGAGCCAGACTCAGCACAACCCAGCCCACCAGAGTAAAACCCACGGGACTTGCCCAGCATCAGGGGATGAGTTAGTAACCGTAAGTGTATCCACACCATGGAACCATACACTCCCATTAGAAAAAAACTACTGATGCAAAATGAATTCCAAAATGCATTGTTACGTGAAAAGAGCAGGGTACAGAACGATGTAATGTATATAGTGCTGGTCACGTGAAAAGGAGGAAGAGAGTACTTGCATGTATTTCCATATTATCTCTGAAAGAGTTTACAAGAAACTGATAACATGGGCTGTCTCCTAGGCGGGGATATAGATGTACAAGGAAAAGGCAGGAAGAAAATCTTTCAATCTTTACCTTTTTTTTTTTGTGGTACGCGGGCCTCTCACTGTTGTGGCCTCTCCCGTTGTAGAGCACAGGCTCCGGACGCGCAGGCTCAGCGGCCATGGCTCACGGGCCCAGCCGCTCTGCGGCATGTGGGATCTTCCCGGACCGGGACACGAACCCGCGTCCCCTGCATCGGCAGGTGGACTCTCAACCACTGCGCCACCAGGGAAGCCCCAATCTTTACCCTTTTGAACGTCAACTATGTGAATATATTAGCTCTTCACTAAAAATCTTTGAAGTTAAAAAAGTCGGGGAGGGATAAATTAGGAGTTTGGGATTAGCAGATACAAACTACTATATATAAAATAGATGAACAACAAGGTCCTACTGTATAGCACAGGGAACTATACTCAATATCTTGTAATAAATATAATGGAAAAGAATCTGAAAAAGAATAGATATACAATGTATAGCTGATTCACTTTGTTATAAAGCAGAAACTAACACACCATTGTAAAGCAATTATACTCCAATAAAGACATTAAAAAAAAAGAACAGATGTACATATATACAAAACTGAATCACTTTGCTGGACTCCAGAAACTAACACAACATTGTAAATCAACTATACTTCAATTAAAAAAAAAAAAAAGATGACTCAGATGTTCGTCTGGATGAGCAGATTGACTAAAATATGGACCCAAGGAAGAAAGGGAAGGTTTGGGGAAAAGAAAATAAATTTAAACTTGAACTGTTGAGGTGGAAATGCAAGAAATGTCCAAATTAAGATGTTTAGCAGGAAACTGAAGACGGGTCAAGAGAGCGCATGAGACATGGTATTGATGATCGAGATCTGGGGCCATGGCTTCAGAAGGGACATTTAAAGACGTGGGAATGGATGACAGGCTAGTCTTCAGGTGAAAGGGGTAGAAACCTAACTCCACCTGCTTTAAAAAATAAAGGGGAAGGGAATCTATTAGAATAAATTACTGTGTAATCCAAGGAGAAGCACAGATATGGCTGAATCTAGGTACTGAAAAAACATCATCAGGATTCTGAGGGGGAAAAGTTCCTACTATGTAAGTTCAAGAAAGAGAAAAGAGATTGTTATTTAGCCCTAGTCCCAAGCCATGAGCACGCAGCCACACAGAAAGTGTTTCAAAGCCATCCCTATCACTTGGCGCGAGTCTCATGCCAACGTCACACCTCCCCTCTGGAGACCAGCCACAACTGAGAGCACAAACCAGCTAATCCTGAAATCCAAGCTTCCCACAGCTCTACATGAGGACAGCCCCTGCTCGGTTCAGACAGTGCAAAACAGCTCTCCCAGCTGAGCAAGTAATAAAGTGGACCCATGCACAGAACGAGGGGGATGTGCTCTCTCCTTACCGTGCTTCTGCTGCTCTCTGGCCACCTTCCAGCTCACCTCTGCTCGCCTTGATTCACACACCGGTCCCAGCCACTTGTCCACAAGCTGTTCCCTGGCAGCTCCAGGCTCCCATGGTCTGTAGAGCTCTAGTCCCAGAATTCCTGACAATGTAAGGAAAGACACAGGACTCTCACTGGGTGCTGGTAACAAGATTTCTTCCTCTTTCCCCTTCAGACTGAGGGATGAGAGTGGCTTCTGGCTGTTGGTTCTCTTAGCCCTGACAGCACCTCTACAAATAATCCCTTCTTTAATTTCTTCAGTTGATCTGTATGAATGGAATTCTGTTTCTACCCACGACCCTGCCTGATACAGGTGTCCAGCACGAGGGTGAAAGGTACTCATTTCTCTTCAAAGAAAGCGTTGCTGAGCAGACACAAATATACCTCCACAACGAGGGGACCTACCTGAGAGGGTGGGAGGGGACACCAGCTGAGGACAGAACTTTGGAGATGGCTGTGTCTAAGGGGCAAGAGAAAGGAGACAGTCTGACAGGGGAGGCTGTGGAATTCAAGGGAGTTATGGGAATGTTTTGAAGAAAATGTTATGGAAATACCCTGAGAGAGAGGAATACATTTCAAGAAAGTTACAAGTGCCACTGAAGTTCAATAGTATGAGAGCTAGGAAGAGGTTCCTGGATTTATTGATTTAGAAAGTATTGTTACACCACGAGTCATTAGAGAAATGTAAATCAAAACCACAATAAGATATCACCACACACCTGTCAGAAAGGCTATCATCAAAAAGTCTACAAATCACAAATGTTGGCAAGGATGTGGAAAAAAGGGAACCCTCATACACTATTGGTGCAATCGCTGTGGAAAACAGTACAGAGGTTCCTCAGAAAACTAAAAATAGAACAACCATATGATCCAGCAATTCCACTCCTGGGTACATATCCAGAAAAGACAAAAACGCTAATTCGAAAAGATACATGTACCACAATGTTCATAGGAGCATCATTTACAATAACTAAGATATGCAAGCATATCTAAGTGACCATCCACAGATGAATGGATAAAGAAGATGTGGCACATATATACAACGGAATATCACTCAGCCATAAAAAAGAATGAAATAATGTCATTTGCAGCAACATGGATGGACCTGGTGGGTATTTTGCTTAGTGAAACAAGTCAGAGAAAGACAAATAGTGTATATTATCACTTACTTGTGGAATCTAAAAGTGAAATAAATAAATGAATATAATGAAACAGAAACAGACTCACAGAGAACAAACTAGTGATTACCAGTGTGGAGAGGGAAGTGGGGAGGGGCAAGATAGGGGTAGAGGATTAAGAGGTACAAACCACTATGTATAAAATAAGTAAGCTACAAGGATATACTGTACAGCACAGGGAATACAGCCAATAGTTTACAATGACTTTAAATGGAGTATAATCTATAAAAATATTGAATCACTATGCTGTACTCCTGAAACTAATAGAATATTATAAATCAACTATACTTCAATTAATTAATTACCTAATTAAATAAAAACAAAGTTATTGCTAACCTTTGAACAGTTTCAGTAGAATAGTGTGACGGTTTTAAAAGCATGCCCCCCGCCCATTATTTACACTCTTCCCATGAGGGGTGGTGCCTATAACCCTTCCCCTTGAATCTGGGCTGGTTTATGACTGTTCTAACCAACAGAATACAGCAGAGGAGGCATTGTGTAGGTTTTGAGGCCAGGTCAGAAATTGCATGAAACTGGAGGCTGGTCTTGAGATGCTCACTTTGGGCGAAACCGGACACCGGGTCAAAAGTCCAACTACGCTGCATCTGCCTTGCTGATGCCCCAGGTAACAGCCTAGGAGAACCCTCACCTGACGTCCAATGCCCACTACCAGCCATATGAGTGAGCCACCTTGGACATCCAGCCCTCAGATGACAGCAGCGCCAACAGATCTGACTTAGACTACACAAGTCACCTCAGGCAAGAGCTTTCCCCCAGCCCTTCCCAAATTCTTACTCCATACAATCACAAGGAGAGTTAAATGCGTAGTGCTTTTTGTTGTTGTTGTTGTTTTGTGGTACGTGGGCCTCTCACTGTTGCGGCCTCTCCCGTCGCGGAGCACAGGCTCCGGACGCGCAGGCTCAGCGGCCACGGCTCACGGGCCCAGCCGCTCCGCGGCACGTGGGATCTTCCCGGACCGGGGCACGAACCCGCGTCCCCGGCATCGGCAGGCGGACTCTCAACCACTGCGCCGCCAGGGAAGCCCGGTTTTTTCTTTCTAATGGAAGTATAGTTGATGTGCAATACTCTGTAAGTTACAGATGTATAATAAAGTAATTCACAATTTTCAAATGTTATACCCCACATATAATTATTATAAAATATTGGCTATATTCCCTGTGTTATACAATTTATCCTTGTAGCTTATTTTTTTTCTAAATTTTTTTAAAATTTTATTTATTTATTTTTGTCTCTGTTGGGTGTTCGTTGCTGCGCACGGGCTTTCTCTAGTAGCGGCGGGCGGGGGCTACCCTTCGTTGTGGTGCACAGGCTTCTCATTACGGTGGCTTCTCTTGCTGCAGAGCACGAGCTCTAGGCGCACGGGCTTCAGTAGTTGTGGCACGCAGGCTCAGTAGTTGTGGCGCACCGGCATAGTTGCTCCGTGGTATGTGGGATCTTCCTGGACCAGGGCTCGAACCCGTGTCCCCTGCATTGGCAGGCGGATTCTTAACCACGGCGCCACCAGGGAAGCCCTATCCTTGTGGCTTATTTTATACATAATAGTTTGTACCTCTTAATCCCCTACCCCTGTATTGTCCCTCCCCACACTGATAAGCAAGAGTTTCTTCGCTATATCTGTGTGTCTGCTTCTTTTTTGTTATATTCACTAGTTTGTTGTATTTTGCCTTAAGTTGCTAAGTTTTAGGAGTGGTTTGTTACACAGCAATAGTAAGAAACAGCTTTTGGCACTGGAGGTGGGGCACTCCATAAGAAACACGTTTTAGACGTGTGGGATTGGGTTTGGGACTGAGCCAAAGCTCAGAGGACTTGGAGGACACGTTTAATAAAAGTCTGATGAACGCTAAGGAGGTTGTCAGTGATGGATTAAAAGGAAAATGAGGGAAAGGCTATCGGGAAAAGGAGGAAAGCAGACCCTTGTTATAAAATGGCAGAAAGGTTAGCAAAATTTCACTTGTGGAAATGTGGAAAATCAAAAACGTACCTAATGAACTGATGACTCTGGCTACGGATATTTTTGGGCAGAATGTCAAAAGTGACAGTTGGCTTTAAAAAAAACACAAAACTACGTTATCATAAGGCATGGCTAGAGAAAGGAAAGCTAAAAAAGAAGAAGGAATGATTCCATTTTTAAGCAGAATTTAGAGAAAATGTAAGAGAACCAGAACTTGCTGTTTCAAAAATAAAACTACCTCTCATCTCCATATCTCCTAGCAGAAGATTTTCAAAGTAAGAAAGGGCCTCACAGAAAATATCAAATCCAGGGCACTAACAGGGAAACATCGCAAGGTAAAAATGAGGCCAAGTATGTTACTAGGGCACCCTTTGTTATAAGACCTCAGAAGGTTCTTAAATGGTGGCTTCGTTGTATGTAAAACACACAATCTGTTAAGGATCTTAAGGTCTTGCCTAGCAAACCCTGTCTTTTTTTTCAGACCCTGTCTTTTAAACAACAGAGCTTCTAAGGATAGTAAGGACATTATCTCAGACAGAAACCTTTCAAAGAGCCCAACGTGGAGAGGGACTCAACTTGAAGAGATCTGCAGGCATGGCTTTTGTCTCATGCAGTGGACTATGAACTGATACACAGGAATCTCACACAGTTTTTAAAGGAATTGTATCACCTTTGAGTGAAAGAGACAGAGATGGTACAAAATGAAAAGAGGCTTTTAGACACCCTCCCCCAACTTTCTATGGGCAGGAAGCAGATTGAGAAAGCTACTCAGTTGCAAACATGGGCCATTTTTATATGGAAAAGGAAGGATGACTTAGGGCAAGAAATCAGGGTCTCAAAGAGCCACAGCCATGGAAACAACTTCCAGGAGCTCTAATGAAGGTATTCTAATCCCAGAAGGATTTCAGAATGCTATATCCCAGTGACTAATGTGTCTCCCACTTTCCATTTTTTTTAATAGGAGTATCTATAAGCAGTTATCCCATGCCCCACACTGTAGTTCAAGTGAGTGGAAAGCAAATCACATGATTCTTTAGTTCACACATCTTCAGAGAGGAACTGTACTTGAGAAACCTTATTCGTAAAGCCTCTCCTGCCTGGGGACTCAGTTTATGTGGCAAGATCCTGACCTGGACTCCGATGCTTTAACGGCATGAGACTTCAGTGGGTTCTTGGAGTAAGATGAGCATTTTGCACGTAGGAGAAATGTAAATAATTTGTGACCAGAGGGAGGACTGTGGTCATTTTATTTTATTATTTTTTTAACATCTTTATTGGGGTATAATTGCTTTACAATGGTGTGTTAGTTTCTGCTTTCTAACAAAGTGAATCGGTTATACATATACATATGTTCCCATATCTCTTCCCTCTTGCGTCTCCCTCCCCCCCACCCTCCCTATCCCACCCCTCCAGGCGGTCACAAAGCACTGAGCTGATCTCCCTGGGACTGTGGTCATTTTAAAACATGGTCCCCAAATTCCTTGATACTCCTTCCAATGAGAAGTGGGGTCCACGTCCCCTCCCCTTGAATGTGGGCAGGCTGATGGCGCTTCAAGCAATATAGCAGTGGAATCATGGAAGTGATGCTGCATGCCTCGGGTGTTAGGGTGAGAAGAACCACGCAGCTTCTGCCTGGGACACTTTGGGGACACTTCCTCTGGGCGAAGCCGGCTACCATGACCACCCTGAGCCTGCCAGGTGGTGAGGTCATGAGGTATTCCAGTAGACAGACCCAACTGAGCTTTCAGACAGGTCAGCAGTCTGACTGCCAGCCAGGGGAATGAGGCACCTTGGAGGCCAGCCCACTTGACCCTTCAGCCCGAGCCAACACCTGCCTGCTGCCGTGAGAGAACCAAGGAAGAACAGTGCAGTAAGCCCTTCTCAAGTTCCCCACCTACAAAACTGTGAGCGAAACAAAACTGCCACTGTGTTTGGCAGTAATTTCCAGGCAGCAGTGGTAACTGGAACACACGAGGACAGTGCAAACCAGATTACACACGCAAGGTTGGGAATTAATGAATGGTGAAGACATTGCAGCAATATGAGAGATTCAGCAGAGAAGGAAAGGAAAGATATGACACAGTGGGTGGAGGCAAGTGGACTTGAGGGAAAATTTCTTCTTAGGATGGGAGAGCTGAGCCAATGGAGAGAAAGAGAGTGGAGCTGTGAGAGCCGTCCTCAGAGAGGCCTAGCGTGATGAGCTCGGGTGTACAGAACCTTGGTCGGGGGAAGAGCAATTTCTGCTCTGACACTGGAGAGGTGGAGGGGACGATGGGTTTGGCTGTGAAGAGGATAGAGAACAGTGTCACCAGATGAAGTAAGAATTACTTCCTTAAAAATCAAACCTGGGACTTCATGTCAAGATGGACAGTGGGATCGAAAACAACCACATCCAAAAAAACCTCTCTGCTCCAAACACTTAACAATATGCATAAGATATAAGGAGAAAAAAAATTTTTTTAAGTCACAGCTGGGTTCAAAATCAAGATGAACATTTCTTTTTATTAGAATTTCCAAGTAACACGAGAAAGTGGCAGTGAGTGGTTAAACGGGGAAGCAATTAAGATGAAGACCATTGAAACTCTGTTTAAGAACAATCCGGTCCCCAAAATCCTCTCCCGGGTTTGACTTACAAGACAGTGAAGCGGACTGCGGCTAGTGGGTTCGTGGTCTGGAAGCAGAAGGGACAGCATCTGGGAGTTGCAGGTCTGCAGACTAACCAGGACTTAAACTGTTGTACACAGGATGAAGGAGCAAGTACCATTGTTTAGAGACTGGTGTGGGATAGACCCACTCTACCGCCCAAAGCTGCTGAGCTTCCACTGCTCATGAAGAATTGCAGGCTTCAGAAAGGAGGGATACAGACCCAGACTGGTGGCCGGCAGCCGACCCCAAACCACTCACTGGATCTATGCACAGAGCATCAGGTAGCCAGCCTCTGGACTGAGGGCTAGAGGATCAGAGAGCACAGTCATAAAGCTTCTAGGTAGGGAGGGACCTTCTGGCCAGTTATCACTATGCAACAATCCATCTTAAACCACAGGGGCTTAAAACAACACCAGGAAATATTTTTTATTCATTCATCTGCAATTTTTCAGGGTTCGGTGGGGATGGCGAGTGGTGTCAACTGGGGCAGCTCAACTGGGGCTAAAGGACCACTTGGAAGAAGGCTCATCTACAAGGCTGGCAAATCTTCCCTAGCTATTGGGTCCTTTCCATGTGGGTCTATTGATAGAGTGGCTTCTTCACAGCATAATGGCTGGGTTCTGAAAGCAATTATCCTAAGAAACAAAAGAGAAACAAAAACCCTTTTATTCCAAATAAGTCTGAAAATAAAAAGAGAAATGCATTTAGAAGTTAAAGACTAAGAAAGCAGCAAAGAGTTTAAGGTTCAAGGTAAAGATGGAGGATAGAACATAACCACAAGCTTTCCCTTCCTTCCAAACGCCACTAACATAATACTCTAAGAACCAGTAATTCCAAAAGGATGAAGAGAATGGAAAAATAAGCTAGGAACAAAATTTCAGAATTTTTAAAGCAGAGAGATGAATGATAAAGAACTCAGACTTAAAAAATAAAACTGGGTCCTGAGCCAATAGTGGGGAAACCCCCAAACCAACATGATTTACACTACACACTTCAAAAAAATCTAAGGAACTGGCTGCATTGGTGACTTGTGAAGTGGGAGTGAACATGAGAGAATACCTTAAATACAGTGGATTGGCTGAAAGTCTGTTAAAAAAAAAAAGTCACCAAAATCCTCTCCTTTGCTCTACAAAATTATTAGACTGCCTTTCCCACATCCCTCTCAAAACCATCACTGAGGTTTATTCTCTGCAAAGAATAAAATAGATGGTCTTGAACTGAAAGACATGAAACAGAGTTGACAGTGGGGATACTGTATCAAAAATGGACAGATTAGTTGCTAAGAAAGTAGAGCTTTAAAATCCTCATCACAAAAAAAATACTTGTAATTATGTATGGTGACAAATGTTAACCAGACTTATCCTGGTGATTGTTTTGCAGTATATACAGATATCGTATCATTATTGTACACCTGTAACAAACAATGTTATATGTCAATTATACCTCAAAAACAACAAAAAAGAAAATAGGTATGCTATATAAATAAGTGCATACTGGATGCTGAGATTCTGGGAGGAGATTGGAAGATTCTTTTCTGGAGAATACATCCAGTGCAAGAAGCAAAATCTAAAGACATCAACATCAAATATCTGACAAATAAGTGGCCCAGCCACATCACCCTATGGTAAGCCATGGGCCACAACACCTAAGTGCTTGAAGTTTCCCATCACTATTAGCTTTTCACTCTTTGATACGGGTAGACAATCAAGGATTGCCAGTCATCAGAGGAAACCTTGTAATCTGAAATAAAGAGACCAAAACAAATAAACAGGAAAAAATCAACTTGGAGGAAACAGAGTTTGTGCAGTAAAAGGTGAGGTTATTTTTTAAAAAATAGTATGATATCCTTAGAGAGAAAAAATATTGCACCCGTGAAATAAGAACAGGAAAAGTCACAAAATAATAAGAACTCTTGGGAATTTAAAAAATATGACTGTAGAAATGAAAAACTCAGTAGAAGGAATGGCTATAAAATTGGGGAAATCTCCTCAAAAAACAGGTCAAAAGTCGAAGATATAAAAACAAAGCAAAGAAGATTTTTTTAAAAATTTGAGAACCAGTCCAAGAGGTACCACATCTTAATAATATATTTTCTGGTGGAAAAAAAAAAAAAAAAAAAACAGAGGTGAAATACTCAACAATGAAGTAATTCAAGAAAATTTCCCAGAACTAAAGGACATGAGTTTCCTGATTGAAAATGCTTACTAGAAGTCAGAAAGAGAAAAACAAATACCGTATGCTAACATATATATATATATAGAGAGAGAGAGAATCTAAAAATTAAAAAAAGATGATTCTGAAGAACCTAGGGGCAGGACAGGAATAAAGACGCAGACGCAGAGAATGGACTTGAGGACACAGGGAGGGGGAGCAGTAAGCTGGGTTGAAGAGAGAGAGTGGCATGGACTTATATATACTACCAAATGTAAACTAGATAGCTAGTGGGGAGCAGCCACATAGCACAGGGAGATCAGCTCAGTGCTTTGTGACCACCTAGAGGGGTGGGATAGGGAGGGTGGGAGGGAGATGCAAGAGGGAGGAGATACAGGGATGTATGTGTATGTATAGCTGATTCACTTCATTATAAAGCAGAAACTAACACACCTTTGTAAAGCAGATACACTCCAATAAAGAAGTTAAAAAAAAAAAGAAAGAAAATGCTTACTGGATGCCTGACAAAATAGATGAAAACAGATCCACACCAAGTCACACTACTGTAAAATTTCAGAACAGTGGGGACAAAATGAAGATTTCACAAAGAAAAATCAATAAATATATCAAACATTTCTGATCAGAAATCAGAATGGCTTTAGATTTCTCAAATACTGATAGAAGGCACTGAAACAATGCTTTCAAATTCTGAAATCTGCTCCCAACTGAGACTATTATACCCAGCCATATTATCAAAAAATCTTGGGGGTTAAAATAAGGTCATTTCACACATGTTGTCTCAGCCAGCTTTTCCTGCATAATGAACAACAACAGCTCTCAAAGGCATACATGACACGCATTTTTATTCTTGCTTGTATGCCTAATAGATTAGCAGAAATGACTCTCCTTCAGGCTCTGAGTCTGCAGATCACCTGGCGAGGCTCTGATCCACATGTAAATACTGAATACTGATCTAAGCAAAACTGCAACGTAACTGTATTTGGAGAATGAGGGGATGGAAACGGTGAATATGTGTGGTGAGGCAGGACAGGAGAGAAAGCTCAGTCCTTACTCTGGAGACAGAGTATCATAGTAGTTAAGAGCATGAGTTGTAGAACCAAATGGCCTGGGTTTGAATCCCAACGCAGCCACTTTTGAGATATATAACCTTGGGCAAGTTACTGAATCTCTCTGTTCCTCAGTTTCCTCATCTGTAAGATGGTATTAATAATAATACCCACTTCTCAGAGCTGTTATGACCATTAAATAAATTAACATATGGGAAATATCACCAAAAAGTGCATGGCACATTCTAAGTGCTATACAAGTGAGTGTTATTATTGCTTACCATGGTGGAAAACCAATAGAAAATGCCTAAACTGAAAAAAAAAGTAACCATTTAATTATGTTATTTATAGACATGGATGGAAATACCAAAATAATTATCTAGGAGGTAAAAATGGTTGCCTTTGAAGAAAAGGGAAAAAAGGAAGGAAAAAGAAACTACTGTTTTCCAACGAAATTGTAGAAGTGGTTGATTCTTATGTGCATTATAACTGAGAAAAATTGAAACCAAAAATAAAGAAATATGAAAAGTGAGAAGATGTCAAGCCATGGATAAGGAAAACAGCCAATATATTTCTTTTTATTTATTTATTTATTTATTTATTTATTTTTGGTTGCATTGGGTCTTCATTGCTGCGTGCAGACTTTCTCTAATTGCAGCGAGCGGGGGCTACTCTTTGTTGTGGTGCGTGGGCTTCTCATTGTGGTGGCTTCTCCTGCTGTAGAGCACGGGCTCTAGGTGTGTGGGCTTCAGTAGTTGCGGCACACAGGCTCAGTAGTTGTGGCTCATGGGCTTAGTTGCTCTGCAGCATGTGGGATCTTCCCGGACCAGGGCTCTAACCCATGTCCCCTGCATTGGCAGGTGGATTCTTCACCACTGCACCACCAGGGAAGGCCCACCACTATATTTCTTGGATGGTTGAAAGCTAAATGGTTCTATGATTTTTAGAAACGAAAGGTAGAGATGAAATATTGAGTTCCAACAGCACACGGAAGGCGTCCATAGAAGGAAAAACTTGCTGATTTTCACTTAATCCAAGAGACAGTATTATGTTTGTATTTAGAAAAAACATAACAATTGGGATCAGTAACTCCTAACTGCTACAGTACAGTATTCACTATTATTTAATGCATTGCTCCAGCCCTCCCTCTCTTCTATTCATTTGTGGTACACTAAGTAACCTGTGAATGTTCATAGGCATAATGCATTTTTTGTTTTTTGAAATTAAGCCATTGAATATGAGAACATCAGGTAAATTTGGGGGCTTAAACCAAACTTATTCTATTAAAAGTTCCCCTTTTGTCAATAGTGCCATTCTCTTACAACTTTTATTTTCTAGGTAGTTTTGTTCTTACCAGTTAAAACAAACAAATAATCAATCAGTCCCTGAAAAACTTATCTTAAAAAAAAAGAAAAAGAAACAAAAGCTAACAAAATCAGAATATGAAATCACTCCATATAAAACTAATATTATAAGATAGTCTGACAGAAACATATAAAAATATGTTTAGGATTTTTAAAGAGAGAAACGAAAGCATAACTTCAATTGAAAATGAAAAAGAAAATATTTTTAAAAAGTAGAAATAAAACAAAATAGGTCTTTTTTTAAAAAAAAGAAACCACTAGAAATCTTATAAATGAAAAATACAACCACTGAAATAAAACATGCAACAAGTGGGATATACCCTAGACCCGACATAGTCAAAGATGAAGTCAGTGAACTAAAAAATAATCGCGAGGAGTTAGCAAAGAATGCAGTACAGAGAGGCAATAAAAAAAGTAATGAGAACTAAAGAGAGTTGGAGATAAGACTGAGAGGATCAAAGAAACATGTCACAGGAGAGCCAAAATAAATAAAAGAATGAAGGGCATGACAAAAGAAGTATTTTAAAATAACGCAGATGCTTTGTCAGAATTGAAGAAACACGGTCTTGTGCATGTTGGGTAATAAGCAGAAAGTTTTTTAAAAAATGAATTCCACACACAGAGACATTACAGTGAAATCTGAGAACATTAAGGATAAAGGGACAATCTTAGAAGCCATGATAGAAAAAAAGATACATTATTTACCAAGTAATTTCAACAGAATTCTTATCAGAACAGTAAATACAAGAAGGTAATAAGCTAATATCTTCGAAAGTGCTGAAAGATGTGTCTGTGTAGGTACTATTAATATCTCTGGAGGAGTAAACTGAGACACTGCTAGCTTAAGTAATTCTCTCAAGATTCCACAGGTGGGATTTTTTTTTCCACAGGTGGGATTTAAACCCAGTCTTAGCTCCATAATCCAAATTCTTAGCGATGAACCTGCCCAGCATTTATAGGAATATAAGGAGAATTTGTATAATGAGAGAAATTCACCAAACAACAGCTAGACTAAATATTTAACGACACAAAAATGAGAAAGTTATGGTATGGTCACATAACAGAAGACTGAACAGCAATTAAAGTGAATAAATTGTACCTACACCCATCCACAGGGATACACCTCAAAAATACAATGTACCCTCCACCAGAAACATGTGTCTAGACCTCTGAATCCTTCAACTAAAGAAGAATTGAAAGACTGATATAGAATCATTAATGGTGTGGTTCAATATTTTTCTTCTGAAAAATTTCCTCCTGGGAACTTTACCTATGTTACATCTTTTCAACAATTTTGGGATTTGAAGGAGAGATGAGTAGAGTCTATTGTTTGAACTGAGAGTGTTTAAGGCATCTGAAGTTTGAATAGGCTAACAATCGGATCATACCTGTAGAGGTGATATGAACAAATGAAACTCACAATTAATTCAAAATCCACGTGATCCTATTTATAACTGATCTCTTCTTAGCCTTTTGACTGGAATCACTTGTATATAATTTGTGATTGCTCCCCTTTGAGTCTTCTGTTGACTTATGATAGAGGTGCAACAGATCATCTTATAGTTGTCAGGAACAAGGAAAAGCAGAAATTGAGAGCCAATTTAAGTTTATTCCTAAGGAGTTATATTAGGAAACTAAAAATACGTGACAACAACCATCCATAAGATGATCTCACATTGAGAGACAATCCTTAGAATCTCAAATATTTGTTTAAAATGAAGAATTTTGGTATGATATCCCCACCTGGCCTGAGGACAGGCAACCAATGTCAAATACGGTAGCTCTTCCGCAACTATGTAATGACTAGACAAATAAATCCTACTTCTGAATTTAGAAGGGGAATTTTAGGTGTGGATGGTTGAGGCTAGTTCATTACCAGCCTCCTAACTGGTCTTCCCATCCGGAGTCTGGTCTCTCTCAAATTCATGCTGATACAAGGGCTAAAATGGCACATGTATTTATGACACGGTCTCCTAGCACCACACACCCCAAATAATGTCCGTCTTCTCAGCTAGACTGAAAGTTTAGTCGTGGCAAGGACTGTCTTATTCGTCTTCAGAGCTTTAATGTTTATGCTTGACTATACTGGATTTCAAAAAGTGTTTGCCAAATAAGCAGAACTCAAAGAACTGGTCATAACGTAATACTAGGGGGAGCTAGTAGGTGGCGCCAGGTTTTTTTGAGCTGAATGTTTTAAATCTCAGAATATTTGAGAAAAGAAATTCAAGAGCACAGGGGCATTTAGACCACAAAAGCAACCTTACTAATTGACACACTCACACAGGGACCGGGAAGAGATACACCTGTAAAGGTGTATTACCCAAAGAGCCCCCTGTGAAATCTGTTAATAAAAAGTCCCTCTCTGAGAAATCCCTTTCTGCAAGATTTTAGGACCCAAAGTTGAATTTATGCCATTGTGTGGGGTCAGTAACTCTTTCCATGTTGACTTTTAGAAATGTGAACCTGCCCTTTATAGAAAGCTGTGTCTAAATTGTCCCCTAGTTTACAATGAAACTATGCACAGACCTAAAATAATCGAGTATGAAAATTTCTTACACTTTAATGTAAGAAAAGCTCACATAATTTTTTAAACTAAGGAAACTAAGTATAAGTGATTTAAAAATATTTGTTGACATATGAAAGTTTTAAAATTTGACTTTGGTGCCAAGAAGACATCTAGGGACACTGATATCTAAATTCTCTATATTTCCTGGAAAATCTAAAGCCCGGATAATTAATGAATTACTCAACTCATATGTACCCAGGGATTAAGTGTTATGTGAACCAGCTTTTAAATCCCTCCCGGAAAGAGAGGATTCTTTAAATTGTGGGTGGGCTAAGTAGCCAGGGAACAGTTCAATTTAACAAACATTTATCGAATGCCCCCTATGGACCAGGCACAGGGTTAGGTATTAAGTAGCCTCTGTTAAAATATAATGAACTTTACTTTTTAGCTATAAAAATACTCATTGTGCAGCACTAGAAAATTAAGAAAGGATAATAAGAGCACCCATAATACAACCACCCAATGATAGCTACTCTTAATATTGTGGTGTACGTCAATCTAAATTTCTTCCCCGATGGTGTGGGTTTTTTTTTTTTTGGCTGTGTTGGGTCTTCATTCCTGAGTGGGGGCTTTCTCTAGTTGCAGCGAGCATTGGCTACTCTTCATTGCAGCGTGTGGGCTTCTCGTTGCTATGGCTTCTCTTGCTGCGGAGCACGCGTTCTAGGTGCGTGGGCTCCAGTAGTTGTGGCACGCAGGCTCAGTAGTTGTGGCTCACGGGCTTAGTTGCTCCACAGCATGTGGGATCTTCCCAGAACAGGGATCAAACCCGTGTCCCCTGCATTGGCAGGCAGATTCTTAACCACTGCGCCACCAGGGAAGTCCCCCCCAATATTTTTTTAAAACCTAAATTTTTAAACTTCATTATAAAGAACTTTTTTCGCACCTAGCATTTTAACAAAAAATTTCTCAGGTTACTAAAAAGCTTCCTAAACAAAATTTTAATCTCATATAAGAATATATGTATTTTTAAGGCTTTGTTACCTGTTGTCAAATTAACCTACAGAAAAGTTGCATCAATTGACACACCCACTGGTAAAATATAAAATTACTCACTTCCACACATCTTCACTAATGGACATTAAGAGTCCTTTAAATATTTGCCAAAATGACGTGCAAGCCTTATTATCTTGAGCTTTTCCCTATTTTCTGTCTTACATTGCAAGTTAGAATTAATATTGTTTATTTTCATATGCTTAATGATACTCAATGCTACTCCTTTTATAAATTTCCTCTTCGTTTTCAAACTAAGCTTTCTATTAAAATGAAATTTCAATGTGAAAAAGGAATTCATCCTTTGCTTATTGATTTGTTAGAATTCTTTGTATTTTAAGGGTGTTGAGTCTTTGTCTTATGTGTTGAGATTTTTTCAGTTTTTTTTAAAGTACAGATGCTTTAGATTTTTGTATAATTGATCATTTTCTTTTTGTTTTCTACTTGTGGTGTCATGCTTAGGAAAGAATTCCCCACTTCAGTATTATATTCATTTGTATTTCCCTCTAGTTTAATGTTACTTCTTTTAAAATCTTTAGTATGTCTGGAATTTAACTGGTACAAGGAGTAAGGGAGTATCTATTTTTATATTCTTAAGAAATGCTTACCCACTTCACAAACCCACTTACTAGTCATCCCCCACAAAAGTAATAATTAAAGTACCACCTTCTTCATATAGTAAATTCTAATATATACTTTGATCTATGTCTGGATCTCTCTTTTTCTCCACTTATCTGTTTATCTGTTTTGGCCCTGGAATCATACTTTTTGATTGTAAGTATATGACATATTTCAACATCTATTAGGGCAAATTTCTCCTGATTGCATTCTTTTTTTCCAAAAGTTTAAAGAATATTCTCATACATTTATTCATCTAGATAAATTTTAGAAACATTCAGTCATATTCCCAAAAAAATCCCATGGAACTTTTTATTGAATGTCGTTATATGTACATGTTAACTTGGAAAAAATTGGCAGCTTTACAATATTGAGTCTTCTCACCCAGAAATTTTATTCAAATCTTCTTTTATGTCCCCTGACATCCAAAGTATTTGCAGTTTTCTTTTTCATATGGGTCCTGCATGTTTCATATAAAACTTACCCCAGATTTTCTGTAATTGTACATCAGATCACTTTTCATCACATTTCTAATAATTTACTGTTGATAATGACACTTGGTTATAATTTTCTTTTCCTGTATTTTCAAACTGTCTCTTTAGGGTAACGCCAGAAAAAATGGGATAACTTGGCATAAGACTATGGATACATTGAAGGACTCTGGCCAAATTGCTTTAAAATTTTCACACCACAATTAAAATATTTAAGAGTCCCTGTTTCATACCACCCTGAACTCTTCAGTGTTATTTTTGTAAATCAATAATTAATTTTGAAGGAAATAGTATATTCTTGACTTTTAATTTACTACTTCTGAAGGTGACCATTTTCACATGTTTTGGTCATTTTTCAGTCATCTGCATAGAAGACAATGCCATGGATTGGTAGGTGGTAGATGATATTTGCAGAACTAAAATGCCATTGGCTGAGAAAAATAGAGTTCACCTAGTTCAGTGATGAACTGGATAGAGGCACATTTAGTTACAGAAATAACTGAGGGTACCACTGGCATTGAGCGGGTGGGTGCCAAGGATGCTAGACGTCTCACACTTCATGAGACAATCCTGCATAATAATGAATGTCATACTGAACATTGTTACGAGTGAAAAACTTCTAATTTTCTGTGTTTTGTACCTAATTCTGTTTTACACATACCCATTTTTGCACCATTTTCATCTACACTGAAATTTCTAGGCACGGAACGCTAATGTAAATCAGGATAACATGGTAGGCTTTCTTGGTTTGGCTACTCTGTGAAGACCTGAGGTGCTGGGGCCACCTGGCCACCAGGAGCCAAAGCAGTCAGTGGAGGGCACCAAGGTAGCCCTGGAGACACCTCAGTGCTGGGCACACAACCACTGCCCTTGGCCCCCAAGTTCCTCCTCCCCCCACCGGCCCCCAGACCCTGCCCGGCCTGTCCTGTGTGGTGCGCTGGCCCTCGCTGAGGTGCGCTGCAGGGCAACATGCTCCTTTGGGTTGTGAAGACCAAGATAAACGTGCTAAATGGATAAAATTTAAGACAGAGATCACAGAATTGATGGGAGGAGACAAGCCGTGTGGCTGACAGGGTCTTGGTGCTCCGGCTGGGTGTCAGGCCTGAGCCCCTGAGATGGGAGAGCTGAGTTCAGGACTTTGGTCCACCAGAGACCTCCCAGCCCCACGTAATATCAAACAGAAAAAGTTCTCCCAGAGATCTCCATCTCAACACTAAGACCCAGCTCCACTTAATGACCAGCAAGCTACAGGGCTGGACACCCTATGCCAAACAACTAGCAAGACAGGAACACAAACCCACCCATTAGCAGAGAGGCTGCCTAAAATCATAATAAGTTCACAGACACCCGAAAACACACCACCGGACGCAGTCCCGCCCACCAGAAAGACATGATCCAGCCTCATCCACCAGAACACAGGCACCAGTCCCCTCCACCAGGAAGCCTACACAACCCACTGAACCAACCTTACCCACTGGGAGCAGACACCAAAAACAACAGGAACTACGAACGTGCAGCCTGTGAAACAGAGACCCCAAACACCGTAAGTTAAGCAAAATGAGAACACAGAGAAACACACAGCAGATGAAGGAGTAAGGTAAAAACCCACCAGACCAAACAAATGAAGAGGAAATAGGCAGTCTACCTGAAAAAGAATTCAGAGTAATGATAGTAAAGATGATCCAAAATCTTGGAAATAGAAGGGAGAAAATACAAGAAATGTTTAACAAGGACCTAGAAGAACTAAAGAGCAAACACACAATGATGAACACAATAAATGAAATTTAAAATTCTCTAGAAGGAATCAATAGCAGAATAACTGAGGCAGAAGAACAGATAATTGACCTGGAAGATAAAATAATGGAAATAACTACTGCAGAGCAGATTATAGAAAAAAGAATGAAAAAAATCGAGGACAGTCTCAGAGACTGTGGGACAAGATTAAACGCACCAACATTCGAATTATAGGGGTCCCAGAAGAAGAAGAGAAAAAAAAAAAAGGGACTGAGAAAATATTTGAAGACATTATAGTTGAAAACTTCCCTAATATGGGTAAGGAAATAGTCAGTCAAGCCCAGGAAGATCAGAGAGTCCCACACAGGATAAATCCAAGGAGAAACACGCCAAGACACATATTAATCAAACTATCAAAAATTAAATACAAAGAAAAAATATTAAAAGCAGCAAGGGAAAAGCAATAATTAACATACAAGGGAATCTCCATAAGGTTAACAGCTGATCTTTCAGCAGAAACTCTGCAAGCCAGAAGGGAGTGGCAGGACATATTTAAAGTGATGAAAGGGAAAAACCTACAACCAAGATTACTCTACCCAGCAAGGATCTCATTCAGATTCAATGGAGAAATTAAAACCTTTACAGACAAGCAAAAGCTAAGAGAATTCAGCACCACCAAACCAGCTTTACAACAAATGCTAAAGGAACTTCTCTAGGCAGGAAACACAAGAGAAGGAAAAGACTTACAATAACAAACCCAAAACAATTACAAAATGGTAATAGGAACATACATATCAGTAACTACCTTAAATGTAAATGAATTAAATGCTTCAACCAAAAGACACAGACTGGCTGAATGGATACAAAAACAAGACCCATACATATGCTGTCTACAAGAGACCCACTTCAGACCTAGGAACACATACAGGCTGAAAGTGAGGAGATGGAAAAAGATATTCCACGCAAATGGAAATCAAAAGAAAGCTGGAGTAAAAATTCTCATATCAGACAAAATAGACATTAAAATAAAGACTATTACAAGAGACAAGGAAGCACACTACATAATGATCAAGGGATCAATCCCAGAAGAAGCTATACAAATTGTAAATATTTATGCACCCAACATAGGAGCACCTCAATACATAAGGCAAATGCTAACAGCCATAAAAGGGGAAATCGACGGTAACACATTCATAGTAGGGGACTTTAACACACCACTCTCACCAATGGACAGATCATCCAAAATGAAATAAATAAGGAAATACAAGCTTTAAATGATACATTAAATAAGATGGACTTAATTGATATTTATAGGACATTCCATCCAAAACCAACAGAATACACATTTTTCTCAAGTGCTCATGGAACATTCTCCAGGATAGATCATATCTTGAGTCACAAATCAAGCCTTGGTAAAGTTAAGAAAATGGAAATCGTATCAAATATCTTTTCTGACCACAACGCTATGAGACTAGATATAAATTACAGGAAAAAAATCTGTAAAAACTACAAACACATGGAGGCTCAACAATACACTACTAAATAACCAGTATACCACTAAAGAAATCAAAGAGGAAATCAAAAAATACCTAGAAACAAATGACAATGAAAACACGACGACCCAAAACCTATGGGATGCAGCACAACGAGTTCTAAGAGGGAAGTTTATATCAATACAATCCTACCTCAAGAAACAAGAAAAATCTCAAATTAACAACCTAAACTTACACCTAAAGCAATTAGAGAAAGAAGAACAAAAAGCCCCCAAAGTTAGCAGAAGGAAAGAAATCATGAAGATCAGATCAGAAATAAACAAAAAGGAAATGAAGGAAATGATAGGAAAAATCAATGAAACTAAAACTTTGTTCTTTGAGAAGATAAACAATATTGATAAACCATTTGCCAGACTCATCAAGAAAAAAAGGAAGACTCAAATCAATAGAATTAGAAATGAAAAAGGAGAAGTAACAACTGACCCTGCAGAAATACAAAGGATCATGAGAGATTACTACAAGCAACTGTATGCCAATAAAATGGACAACCTGGAAGAAATGGACAAATTCTTAGAAATGCACAACCTTCCAAGACTGAACCAGGAAAAAATAGAAAATATAAACAGACCAATCACAAGCACTGAAATTGAAACTGTGATTAAAAATCTTCCAACAAACAAAAGTCCAGGGCCAGATGGCTTCATAGGTGAATTCTATCAAACATTTAGAGAAGAGCTAACACCTATCCTTCTCAAACTCTTCCAAGATGTAGCATAGGGAGGAACACTCCCAAACTCATTCTATGAGGCCACCATTACACTGATACCAAAGCCAAAGTGTCACAAAAAAAGAAAACTACAGGTCAATATCACTGATGAACATAGATGCAAAAATCGTCAACAAAATACCAGCAAACAGAAGCCAACAGCACATTAAAAGGATCATACACCATGATCAAGTGGGGTTTATCCCAGGAGTGCAAGGATTCTTCAATATATGCAAATCAATCAATGTGATAAACCATATTAACAAACTGAAGAAGAAAAACCATATGATCATCTCAATAGATGCAGAGAAAGCTTTCAATAAAATTCAACACCCATTTATGATAAAAACCCTCCAGAAAGTAGGCATAGAGGGAACTTACTTCAACATAATAAAGTCCATATATGACAAACCCAAGCCAACATCATTCTCAATGGTGAAAAACTGAAACGATTTCCACTAAGATCAGGAACAACACAAGGTTGCCCACTCTCACCACTATTATTCAACATAGTTTTGGAAGCTTTAGCCACAGCAATCAGAGAAGAAAAAGAAATAAAAGGAATCTAAATCGGAAAAGAAGAAGTAAAACTGTCACTATTTGCAGATGACATGGTACTATACATAGAGAATCCTAAAGAGGCTACCAGAAAACTACTAGAGCTAATCAATGAATTTGGTAAAGTAGCAGGATACAAAATTAATGCACAGAAATCTCTTGCATTCCTACACACTAATGATGAAAAATCTGAAAGAGAAATTAAGGAAACATTCCCATTTACAACTGCAACAAAAAGAATAAAATACCTAGCAATAAACCTACCTAAGGAGACAAGAGACCTGTATGCAGAAAACTATAAGACACTAATGAAAGAAATTAAAGATGATACAAACAGATGGAGAGATATACCGTGTTCTTGGACTGGAAGAATCAACATTGTGAAAATGACTATACCACCCAAGGCAATCTACAGATTCAGTGCAATCCCTATGAAACTACCAATGGCATTTTTCACAAAACTAGAACAAAAAATCTCACAATTTGTATAGAAACACAAGACTCCAAATAGCCAAAGCAATCTTGAGAAATAAAAACGGAGCTGGAGGAATCAGGCTCCCGGACTTCAGACTATACTACAAAGCTACAGTAATCAAGACAGTATGGTACTGGTGCAAAAACAGAAATATAGATCAATGGAACAGGATAGAAAGCCCAGAGATAAACCCATGCACATATGGTCACCTTATCTATGACAAAGGAGGCAAGAACATAAAATGGAGAAAAGACAGCCTCTTCAATAAGTGGTGCTGGGAAAACTGGACAGCTACATGTAAAAGGATGAATTAGAATACTTCCTAACACCACACAAAAATAAACTCAAAATGGATTAAAGACCTAAATGTAAGGCCAGACACTATAAAACTCTTAGAGGAAAACATAGGCAGAACACTCCATGACATAAATCACAGCAAGATCCTTTTTGACCCACCTCCTAGAGAAATGGAAATAAAAACAAAAATAAACAAATGGGACATAATGAAACTTAAAAGTTTTTGCACAGAAAAGGAAACCATAAACAAGACAAAAAGACAACCCTCAGAATGGGAGAAAATATTTGCAAATGAAGCAACTGACAAAGGATTAATCTCTAAAATATACAAACAGCTCATGCAGCTCAATATCAAAAAAACAAACAACCCAATCCACAAATGGGCAGAAGACCTAAATAGACATTTCTCCAAAGAAGATATACAGATTGCCAACAAACACATGAAAGGATGCTCAACATCACTAATCATTAGAGAAATGCAAATCAAAACTACAATGAGGTATCACCTCACACCAATAAGAATGGCCATCATCAAAAAATCTACAAACAATAAATGCTGGAGAGGGTGTGGAGAAAAAGGAAACCTCTTGCACTGTTGGTGGGAATGTAAATTGATACAGCCACTATGGAGAACAGTATGGAGGCTCCTCAAAAAACTAAAAACATAACTACCATATGACCCAGCAGTCCCACTACTGGGCATATACCCTGAGAAAACCATTATTCAAAAAGACTCACGTACCACAATGTTCACTGCAGCTCTATTTACAATAGCCAGGACATGGAAGCAATCTAAATGTCCATTGACAGATGAATGGATAAAGAAGATGTGGCACGTATACATAATGGAATATTACTCAGCCATAAAAAGAAATGAAATTGAGTTATTTGTAGTGAGGTGGATGGACCTAGAGACTCTCATACGGAGTGAAGTAAGTCAGAAAGAGAAAAACAAATACCATACGCTAACACATACATATGGAATCTAAAAAAAAAAAAAAAGTTCTGAAGAACATAAGTGCAGGACAGGAATAAAGACACAGACATGGGGAATGGACTTGAGGACACAGGGAGGGAGAAGGATAAGATGGCACGAAGTGAGAGAGTGGCATGGACATATATTCACTACCAAAGGTAAAATAGATAGCTGGTGGGAAGCAGCCGTATAGCACAGGGAGATCAGCTCGGTGCTTTGTGTCCGAGGGGGTGGGATAGGGGGTGGGATATGGAGGGTGGGAGGGAGACACAAGAGGGAGGAGATATGGGGATGTATGTGTATGCATAGCTGATTCACTGTGTTATACAGCAGAAACTAACACACCATTGTAAAGCAATTATACTCCAATAAAGATGTTAAAAAAAAAAGATAACATTGTAACTTGATTTGTTTGGATATTAACAAGAGTCATTCAAGTTTGAAAATCATGTCACTGATGGCAACATATTTGTTACTGACATTACCAATACAGCACATCATTCTCAATCTGTTTTTGTAGCTGTCCCATTCACAATGATTCTAAGAACAGTGCAAGAATCTGTCTAAATTACTGAATCTTCTAGTCTAGTTATGCTCAAACACTTACATATTTTTACGTATAAAAATACGTCAGTTTATAACAAATTACTTACTTTTTATTTATCCTTAAACTTAGGTCAATTTAAACTTAGGGCAATATATTTTAATATTATTATTATTAACATATAGGTAGGTTATATTTTCTATAAAATATAATTTCAAGATACAAAGGGGGGAATTGCACAACATTGGTATAAAAAGTGGATATTGACATCTTAAAATATTAACATCCAAAACCAAATTTATATCAGGAAATCAAAAATTGTTCAGTGTTAGAATATATTTTAATATAATTCACAATACTAATAGATTTAAGGAGAAAAATCATATGACTATCTCCATAAAAGCTGAAAGCCTTTGAAAAAATGTAATACTCATCCCTAAAGATTCCTGAGAAAACAGAAATGGATTAAGACTTCCTTAACACTCTATATTAACCATGTCATTTTATCTTCTGTATGTTGATGCTGATTTTATCTTCTGTATTTTGATGCTGATTTCCTCATCCTCGAGGGACTACCCCTTCTACCGTTATCTCTCTATTCATAGACATGGTAAACAACTCATCTGTGATACCATCTCCTTTATTGGGCTCTCGCATTCTGGGGCATTATGTACCTGCTCTAATCACCCTGGAGCCAACTAGCAGAAAATTGGGGGCAGCCCTAGGTCCTAGGGTCTGCTGAAATTTTTCAAGCTAGCCATCCCAAGTCTGCTTGCTTTGCCTTGCCCCTTCCTTCCCATGGAAGCCGCTATAAAGGCTTTTGACCACATTTCCCTTCACTCCCTCTGCCCCCCTGGGCTCACTCTGGGGTTTCCCCATGTGCCCCCCCCCACCCCACCAGTGGTGTGGCATGCCCCTTCCTTTGGGGATCTGTGAGTATAACAAGCTCTCTTCTTAATGGAAGTCATCTCTTGATCTGTTGGCCTTGCCATGCTTAAATAACAATAAAACCTACATTTTAAAACACAGGGCAATGTATATATAATTCAGTCCTAAAGCCGGCTTCTTTTTTAATGGAGAAATGCAAGAGCTATTCCCATTAAAGTCAGGCAAGATGCCTACTATCTCCACGACTATTTAACATTGTTCTGGAGGTACTAGCTAACACAGTTTGACTAAAGAAAATGACGTAAGGAAAAGAAAATTGAAAATAAAACTTTCTCTGGGGACTTCCCTGGCTGTCCAGTGGTTGAGACTCCGTGCTTCCACTGCAGGGGGCACAGGTTCAATCCCTGGTTGGGGAACTAAGATCCCACAAGCCACACAGCATGGCCAAAAAAACCACAAAAAAACAAAAAAACACTGTCTCTGTTTGCACATGACAGAATAGCATATCTCGAAAATGCTAGAAAATGAAAGATGAAGCAATTCAAATGATAAAAGAATTCCATAAGATAGCAGGATACAAAATGAACACACAAAAATCAATAGCATTGACTTCAAGGTTCTGGACCCGTAAAAAGCTTGGACCTCATCATTCCCAACTTCACAAAGAAGAAAAAAAAAGCTAAACAAACTGCTTCTCAAATCCATCAAAGAATTGAGGTCACAGGGCAAACTGACACCCTGAAAACTGGCGAGACAGACAGGCAGACACAGAAAACCACAGCTCATGGAGAGCAGAAGCTGCACCTGGAGCCTGGCAGGAACACCTGAATGTAAGCCACTAATTTCTAGAGGCTGAGCGTGGGCTAGCTTGAGAGATAAAACTCCTGAAAGCCTAGTCTTGGCGTACCCCACACTTTCCTGAGTTTTACCTCTAGGAGTCCCACAAGGTCCTCAGGGGGAAGGGGAAAGTAACTGCTTTGAAATAAGCTCAGAGCACTCTGTTCTCCACAATTGCCTGCCCTGAAGAGAAAATATTTTACCAGACCTGGGGAAAGCAAAATACCCCACTCCAGCCCATTCTCGTTTTCCTCACCTAATGGCGATGGTGGGGAGGTGACCTGTGAATGTCACAACCCAGGGCTCCTAAAAGACTGAGACCTAATCAGAGGCTCTATATAATGTTTCCCTTCCTCCCATACCTCACCACCACATTAACAGGACTCCTGGAGACTACAACTGAAAGAGCTGCAAACTTCAGACCCTATTTAAGAATTAGTCTCTAGGGAAACCTAAAGACGACCAGGGAGACAAAAACAAGGACCTTAGAAGAAATTCTAGCCTTGGAAACCACAGCTACAGCAAAGAATAAACACAGCCTAACTCCCAGCCAGATTAACATGAAACCTCACTCTAAAGGTCTATTTACCTCAGTTTCTTTTACCCAATATTATATCATGTTACATATTATAGGATTAAGCAAATGAGCAAAAATGTTGATGTTGTTGGGATCCAGTTGTCACTATAGAAGAAGTTTATACAATATGGAATATGGGAAGCTCGGAAAGAACTCTGTGGAAATTGGAGACATTGATGTAAACTCATTTTTAAAATATATGTATATACATGATTATGTACACGTGTATCTGTACACATGCGTATGCACGTGTACATGTATGTATGTGTTTGCATATGTGTAGATACATGTTTCTATTACCCAGGATTGTCTGCTGAAAGGGCTAAGAAGCAAAGTACCCCAGTAGTAATGAGCACCTGGAACCCAGAGCTTGATCTCTACCACCATCCCCAGTGTATGTAATGAGAGCATCTCGGAAAATGGCTCATTCCAGGGCTTGACAGAATAGACAGCGGATGAGCCTGGAATGTCATGTAACGCCAGAAAGTAAGGAGCTCCTTTGTCAAATACAATGGATGCAGGTCATGAAAATGAGGTTGAAGGGGCTCCTGCTGGCCACAGCTGGCACAATATCTGAGCACCAAAATAATTAGTATAAGAATGAATTATAAAACATTCAAAAATAGGGATTCATGAGCTTATAACAATGATAAACAGATGAATAAAGTGGGGGAAAAAGGAAAGGCTCTTGATTACAGCAGAGTGCTGAGGGCCAACTGTTAATGTGGAGGGGGTTCCAGAGCTGGAAAACGGTCATTTTGCAACCACCAGGGTAGAGATTGGATCAGTGAAGAATCATCGGTGGATGAATGAATGAACAAACGTGTTGTATACAGACAGTGGGATCCTAGCGTTAAAGAGGAAGAAGATTCTGACACAGGATACAACATGGATGAATCTTGAAGACGTTATGCTAAGCAAACTAAGCCAATCACTGTAAGACAAATATTATATGGTTCCACTTACATGAGATTTCTAAAGCAGTCAGTTCACAGAGACTGCAAGTAGCATAGCGGTGGCCAGGGCCTGGAGGGAAGGGGCACGGGGTTATGGTTTAATGGGTGCACTTTCAGTTTTGAAGATGAGAGGAGTTCTATGGACGGATGGTGGTAATGCTACTGAACTGTTCACTGAAAAATGGCTAAGGTGTAAATTTATGTTATATGAATGTTTTATCACAAGTAAATATAAATAATCTTAAAAAGAAAACCATCACTGGATGCCCACCTCAGAGGGAAAATTTGACGAGGAACAGGCTTTTTCATCTTTTAAAAATGTCTCCCCGTAGACTGCTTCTCAGTTGCAATGAATAAATCTGGCAGCAACCTGATCAAGGATTAAAATTAACATTACCAATGAGAGATAGCTGGACATCATGTGTCTCTACATGTGATGCCCTTAGAAGGACACAAGAAACCTCAGACAAACACAAAATGAAGAATGTTCTATTAGGAAAATGGGAGGGCAGGAGGGACTATATTCTTTAAAACTGTCGACGTTGTAAAAGGCTATGGAAACGTTTCAGGTTAATGGAGGCTAAAGAGACATGCGGTGCCTGACGAATGGGAATATTAGTTCAACTGACAAAATTGGAATATTAGCAGTGGACTAAAGTATTATATCAATAAAAAAGGTATCAAGTAGAAAACTGTACTGTGCTTATGTAAGAGCACACATATTCCTATTCTTAAGAAATACAAACTGAAGTACTTAGGGGTTGGGGGCCATGATATATATAGCTGATCTGCAAATGACTCAGAAAAAAATTGGATGTGCATGTGTGTGTATCCTCAGTGCCTGGAACATAATGGGAACTCAATAACTGTTTGTTGAACAAAGGAAGAAGCTAATTAAATAACTGGTTATCTTAGTCAGCTTGGGCTACTGTAATAAATAACACAGACTGGGTGACTTAAACAAAAGGCATTTATTTCTCCCAGTTTTGGAGGCTGGGAAGCCCAAGACCAAGGTGCCAGGAGATTTGGTCCTGGTGAGAGCCCTCCTCCTGGCTTGCAGATGGCCAGCTTCTTGCTGTGTCCTCAAGTGGCAGAGAGAGTGCTCTGGTCTCTTGCCCTTCCCATAAGGACATTAGTTCCAACACGGGGGCTCCACCCTCATGACCTCATCTCAACCTAATCACCTCCCACTGCACCATGAACACAATAATTAGTGCTCTGATGGTTTCCTCCAATTTTGCCTCCTAGTTCACGCTTACATCCACCCTCACTTAAGTGTTTCCTCAGGTCACTGGGACATTAAGGTTCTTCCTGTCTTTACCTGCTTTCAGCATCTCAACCCCTCATGCTTTCTGAATCCACACTTGTCATGCCAGTTTTCTGCTTTTTAATCATTAATCCTCTCCCTCAAAGAGTCAGCTCCAAGAAACAAACAACCCAATCAAAAAATTAGCAGAAGACCTAAACAGACATTTCTCCAAACAAGACATACAGATGGCCAACAGGCACATGAAAAGATGTTCATTATCACTAATTATTAGAGAAATGAAAATCAAAACTACAATGAGGTATCACCTCACATCGGTCAGAATGGCCATCATCAAAAACTCTACAAATAATACATGCTGAAGAGGGTGTGGAGAAAAGGGAACCCTCCTACACTGTTGGTGGGAATGTAAATTGATGCAGCCACTATGGAGAACAGTATGGAGGTTCCTTAAAAAACTAAAAATAGACTTATCATATGGGCCTGCAATCCCACTCCTGGGCATGTACCCAGAAAAGACAAAAACTCTAATTTGAAAAGATACATGCTTCCCAATGTTCATAGCAGCACTTTTACAATACCCAAGACATGGAAGCAACCTAAATATCCATCAACAGATGAACGGATAAAGAAGATGTGGTACACACACACACACACACACACACACACACACACACACACACAATGGAATATTACCCAGCCATAAAAAAGAATGAAATAATGCCATTTGCAGCAACATGGATGGACCTAGAGATTATCATACTAAGTGAAGTAAGTCAGAAAGAGAAAGACAAATACCATATGATATCACTTATATATAGAATCTAAAAAAAATGATACAAATGAACGTATTTACAAAACAGAGATAGACTCACAGACATAGAAAACTAACTTACGGTTACCAAAAGGGAAAGTGAGGGGAGGGTCAAATTCGGAATTTGCAATTAACAGATCCACACTATTATATGTAAACTAGATAAACAACAAGGACCTGCTGTATAGCACAGGGAGCTATCTTCAGTATCTTGTAGTAACCTATAATGGAAAAGAATCTGAAAAAGAATAGATATGGGACTTCCCTGGCGGTCCAGTGGTTAAGACTCCACACTTCCACTGCAGGGGGCACGGGTTCGATCCCTGGTTGGGGAAGTTCCACATGCCACATGGTGAGGCCAAAAAAAAAAGAATATACATATATATATGGTCGGGCCACCGAAGCCAGGATGATCAGAGTTCCTCCCAGGGACTCCTCTGTTGGAGACAGATGGGAAGTTTCTCTTGCACTTGGATCCTAGGCTGTAGAGATGGCATTGGGCTGACTGAGAACCATTTTCCCTACACAAAGGAAACCAGTTAGCAGTAGGTGAGAATTAAGCCAACTCACAAAAAGAAGTGAAATCAGATGTAGAGGCTGAGAGCCCTGATAACTAGCCTGAGGCTTTGGATCCAGCTGTGCCTGAGGTTTCCTCCATATTCCGGGTTCCCTGAGCCTACAAATGCCCTCTTTGCTAAGCTGCACAGAGATCCCGTCACTTACAGCTGAGAGGATCCTGACTCACACTCATTGTGTGAGTGACACCTATTGTAATGAGTGACACCACCAGTGACAAAAAAATAAAACTTATATAAAAATTCAGAGTTACAAGAGTTCTTCATTAGGGAAGATCAGGAAAAGTGGCATTTGAGCTTATTCCTAAGGAATGTGTTAAATCTTTTTTTTTTTTTTTTTTTTTTTTTTTTAGCGGTACGCAGGCCTCTCACTGTTGTGGCCTCTCCCGTTGCGGAGCACAGGCTCCGGACGCGCAGGCTCAGCGGCCATGGCTCACGGGCCCAGTCGCTCCGCGGCACGTGGGATCCTCCCGGACCGGGGCACGAACCCGCGTCCCCTGCATCGGCAGGCGGACCCCCAACCACCGCGCCACCAGGGAAGCCCAGGAATGTGTTAAATCTTGATCAATGGAAATAGCCAAGAGAACGTTCCAGGTAGAAGGAACAGAGGGGAGATGGGAAAAAATTGTCCAAACCAGCAAGAGTGTATTCATAGCAGAGCAGTACAGGAGGTAAGACTAAAAGGGTGAGTTTGGGCTGCTCACTGGAGCAGCATTCTGCCAGAATATCCAAGTTCTATTGTCCGGCTGAACAAGGAAAATGTACTGTAGCTCAGGAGAGCAGTTGGGGCTGGAGACATACGTTGGGAGTTGTCTGCAGAAAAACTATAGTTCAAACCCCCAAGTGACTGAACCACTCATAATCATGGTAGCTGTTTTATCCGGAGCATTCGTCGCAGGTTAGGCATTACGCTAAAGTACGGTAATGGCATAGTTTCCTTTTATCCTTAGAGAAACCCTATAATGCAGGCACTATGTTTTTACCCTATTTTGGAGTTGAAGTTTGAAATAAGCTTACAGAGTTGGCCAGTTCAAAGTGACCAGTGCAAAGACCCAAACCAGTTAGTTGTAGAGTACTTAGGTCTGATCTCACTCCCGGGTACGAGCTCTTAGGCACTGCGCTCCCCAGTGGAAGAACGTATGAAGAGGAGAGGGGTGTACAAAGAATCTCGGGAGACATCTAACAGAAGCAAGATTTCTTTCCACCTCTAGGTGAGATAAGAACCTGGACCCATAGAAGCTATTTGAAGTAGAAGAGCCAGGCAAGGATTTTTTGGATTTATCTCCATTCCTTGGGGTACACAGCTATCACTTCCACTCCTCTTCTAATAACAACCATGCCTAAACACTTGCCCAAGTACCTTCAGATGCCTTTTTCATGATGTCTCAATCTATCTTTTTAAACCGAACAGTGAAGAGGGTGAGTTTCTGTCAGCACAGGGAACAGAATGACTGCAGAAACAGACCCTTCTCTGTACTACAGCCCATAAGATTTGGGAGGTTATTTCTTAGAGTAACTAATGTTACCTTAGTTAACACTTAAGGAGATTCCACGAAAGCATTAAACCAACAGACTCCTGAAATTTAAAGAAAAAATTCTTCCCAAACTTAAAATTTCACTAGGCACACTGAAGGACAGAACTGCCACCCTTGAGATAAAAAAGTGTGGTCTTAAAGACCACGTGGAAGAAATAATTTCAAAAACTAGGACAAACATGCGAAGAGAAAGACTCTGCAAAAGAAAACAAAAGTTACTTGGAAGACAGATCCTAAGACAGCAGTTTGCAAGTAACATAAACAACAGAAGGGAAAATCGTAACAGGTAGAAGAAGTAACAAATAAATGACCTGGAAAATGTTTGTTATTTGCAGAGTTATTTATGCAGGTTTAGGAGACGTGATGAAAGGGCACACACCTAGGCATTATCCTATTAAATTTTAAAATGCCAAGGTAAAAGATAAATTTTGCATGCTTCTAGACCAAAGAACAAGTTACATACAGAAGAAGAAACAAATCAACTGGCACTGGACTTCTATGCAGGAGCAGAAGTCCGTGGAACCGAGAAGTCATGTTTACAAATTAGTAAGAGAAAAAGACTAGGAGCCAAGGATGTATCATATGTCAAGATACTATCCACTTTTTAGGGTGAAAGAAAGATATCTTCTGGGATGCAAGGATTCTGAGACCATTATTCACATAACCTGAGGAAAAGGTTCCAGAAAGGACTCTGTCAAGAAGAGGGAGGGGGAAGAATGTGGATGAGAAGAAGATGAAAAAAAAAATTGAAAAAGGAAAGACACAGCAAAGGAGTCAATGGTAGGCAAAGAACTTTGCGATATATATGGTTACCCTAACTGGATAATGATTGACTGGGAATTTGTACTATGAACACTAAGGAACCTTGAAATATGAGACACACTACAAAGGAAGCCTAATAATAGTCTGGGGCTAAGACTACAGTTCATCCCAGCGATATCCAGGAATTGGGAACTGGGTGGGCATATGTAGAAAAGTAGTAACACTAAAATTTTCTTCTTGTGGAGGCTAAGGAGAGCATGGGGGGAAGGGAACTTGGTGAAGTAAGATCATCTTGTGTAAGACTTTAGCAGTCTGTATCCAAGGACAATGATTAGGAATGGGAATACTGAATGGAAAGTACAGCAAAATTTCCAAATTCACATGAGGGAGGGAAGAGAATAGAGACTAACTGGATCAATCAGCAAAAATAAAAAGCAAATAACAAAATAAAATAAGAAAATAAGAAAATAAATAAGAAGGTAAGGTGAAAGACGGGGATGGTCACCTGGGGAAAGAAAGAGAAACGCTCAGTTATATGTTGCTTATAAGAAATATAGTTTATAGGGCTTCCCTGGTGGCGCAGTGGTTGAGAGTCCGCCTGCCATTGCAGGGGACACGGGTTCATGCCCCGGTCCGGGAAGATCCCACATGCTGCGGAGCGGCTAGGCCCGTGAGCCATGGCCGCTGAGCCTGCGCGTCCGGAGCCTGTGCTCCGCAACGGGAGAGGCCACAGCAATGAGAGGCCCGCGTACCGCAAAAAAAAAAACAAAGGATGGGCAAAAATGTAAACAAATATAAACTTTTCAGAAGGCAAGAGTATGCAAAATGCTGATGAAAGAAATTAAAGAAGACCTAAGTAACTGGACAAACTGTATTCATGGATTAGAAGACTCAACATAATAAAGATATCAATTCTCCCCAAACTGATCTATCTATATCTATATATATATATATAGATTTTTTTTTTTTTTTTTTTTTTTTTTTTTGCGGTACGCGGGCCTCTGACTGTTGTGGCCTCTCCCGTTGCGGAGCACAGGCTCCGGACGCGCAGGCACAGCGGCCATGGCTCACGGGCCTAGCCGCTCCACAGCATGTGGGATGTTCCCGGACCGGGGCATGAACCCGTGTCCCCTGCAACGGCAGGCAGACTCTCAACCACTGCGCCACCAGGGAAGCCCCGGATCTATATATTTAACACAATTCTTGTCAACATGTCAGTAAGCTCATTCTACAATTTACATGCAAAGGAAAAGGAACTAAAATATGTAAACAATTTCGAAAATGAAGAATTAAGTGTGAGGAATCACTCTACTAGATTTTTAAGAGAGTGTGCTATTTGGAGGAATTAAATGAAAGAGAGAACTCAGGAATAGACACACACAAAAATGCCCAACTGATTTTGACAAGGTGCAAAAGCCATTTATTAGAGAAAAGATATTCCTTCAACAAATAGTGCTGAAGGAATCAGTCATCTGTAAGCAAAAAACAAAAGGACAAAAATCGCACACCTGATACAAAAATTAACTCAAAATGGATCACAAGTTTAAATGTAAAATATAGCACTATAAAACTTTTAGAACTAAATGTAGGAGAAAATCATTTGGACCTAGGGCCAAGCAAAGAGTTCTTAGACTTGACACCAAAAGCATGATCTACAGTAGGAAAAAATGATAAATTCAACCTAATCAAAATTTAAAACTTTTGCAAAAGATTCTATTGAGAGGATGAAAAGTATGTAACTTCATGGTATTGGCTTCTTTTTCACTCAGTACACCTCCCTTGAGATTCATGCAAGTTGTTATGTCTGTCAGTAGTTTATTCCCTTATTGTTGAGTGGTATTCCATGGTATGGGTGCTCTCCAATTTGCTTAACCATTCACCTGTGGAAGGACATTGGCATTGTCACCAGTTTCGGGGCTATTACAGATAAACTGCTGTGCACTCAGTTACAGATTTTTGTGTAAACATAAGCTTCTCTTCCTCTGAGATAAATGCCCAAGAGTTCAATGGCTAGGCCATGTGCTAACTGCATGTTTAGCTTTGTAGGAGACTGTCAAACTGTTTTCTACAGTGGCTGTACCATTTTACATTTCCACTGGCAACATATGAGAGACCGAGCTTTTTCACATCCTCACAAGTATCTGGTGTTATTATTTTTTATTGTGGCCATTCTATTAAGTGTATAGTAGTAGTAGTATTCTGGGTTCTCCAGAAAAACAGAACCCATAGGAGATATATATGTATATATATACATACACATGTGTTTTGCTGAAAGTTGCTGAAACAGTTGTTGAAAGCACAATTCATGTATATGTATGAATGAGATTTATTATAAGAATTTGGTTCACATGGGTATGGAGGCTGAGAAGTTCCAGGACCTGCAGTTGGCAAGCTGGAGACCCAGGAGAGCTGATGGTATAGCTCCAGTTTGATTCCAAAGGCCTGAGAACCAGGAGAGTCAATGGTGTAAATTCCAGACTGAGTCCAAGTCCAAAGGCAGAAGACCAATAGCCCAACTCAAAGACAGTCTGGCAGAGAGAATTCTCCCTTACTCAGCCTTTTGTTCTATTCAGGCAGTCAATGGATTGGATGAGGCCTACCCACACTGGGGAGGACAATCTGATTTTTTTGATTTTTTTAAAAAATGTACTGATTCAAATGTTGATCTCAACCAGACACACCCTCACAAAAACACCCAGAATAATGTTTAACCAGACATTTGGGCACCCCACGGCCCAGTGAAGAGGACACATAAAATTAGAGTAGGATAACACATTGTAGTTTTAATTTGCATTCCCCTAATGATGAAGACCATCTTTTCATGTGCTTATTTGCCTTCTGTATATCTTCGTCAGTGAAATGCTTTTTCATGGCTTTTGCCCATTTTCTAAATGGATTTTTTTAACTATTGACTCGAGAGTTCTTTATGAATTCTAGTTACTAGTCTTTTGTCAAACATGTGGTCTACAAGTCTAGCTTGTCTTTTTATCCTCTTCACAGTCTTTCACAGAGCAAAAGTTTTTAATTTTAACAAAGTCCTGTTCATCAATTTTTCCTTTTAGGGATTGTGTTTTGGTGTCAAGTCTAAGAACACTTTGCCTAGCCCTAGTTCCTGAAGATTTTCTTCTGAAAGTTTTATACTTTTACATTTAGATGATGGTATATTTTGGGTTAATTTTTATATAACGAAATTTAGGTCTTTTAAGCTCATGGATATGCAGTTTCTTCACCACCATTTGTTAAAAAGACGATCCTTTCCCTATTGAATTGCTTTTGCACCTTGGTCAAAAATTAGTTGGGCGGGGGCTTCCCTGGTGGCGCAGTGGTTGGGAGTCCGCCTGCCGATGCATGGGACATGGGTTCGTGCCCCGGTCCGGGGGGATCCCACATGCCGCGGAGCGACTGGGCCCGTGAGCCATGGCCGCTGAGCCTGCGCGTCCGGAGCCTGTGCTCCGCGGCGGGAGAGGCCACAGCGGTGAGAGGCCCGCGTACCGGAAAAAAAAAAAAAAAAAAAAAAAAAAATTAGTTGGGCGGGTTTCCTGGTGGCGCAGTGGTTGAGAGTCCGCCTGCCGATGCAGGGGACACGTGTTCGTGTCTCAGTCTGGGAAGATCCCACATGCTGCGGAGCCTGGGCGTCCGGAGCCTGTGCTCCGCAATGGGAGAGGCCACAACAGTGAGAGGCCCGCATACCGCAAAAAAAAAAAAAAAAAAAAAAAAAAAATTAGTTGGGCATCTTTGTGTGGGGGGCATCTTTTCTGTTTTCCCATTTTCTATTCTGTTACATTGACCTAGGTATCCATCCCTTCACTAATGCAATGCACTCTTGATTACTGTACTGTATATATACAGTAAGTATTCAAATTGGGTAGACTGATTCCTAACACTTTATTGTTCTTTTCCAAGATGGTTTTAGTTATTTTAGAGCCTGTGTCTTTCCACATGAATTTTAGAGCAATCTTGTCTATGCCTGCAAAAAGTTCTTGCTGGGATTTTGATAGCAACTGCACTAAACCTACAAGTCAGTTTGGGGGAGAACTGACATATTTGCTATGTTGACTCTTCCAATCCATGAGAACAGTATGTCTCTCCATTTATTTTGATCTTGTTTGATTTCTTTGACATTTTCTGGTTTCAATTTTATTGTCTTCTGATCTTTATTATTTCCTTCTTTCTACTAATTTTTTTATTTTGCTCTTCTCTTTCTAGTTCCTAGGGGTAGAAACTTAGGTTATTGACTTGAGAACTTTCCTCTTTTCTAATGAAATCATTTGGTGCTATAAATTTCCCCCTTGGCACTGCTTTGGCTGAGCCCTACATGTTTTGCTATATTGTATTTTCATTTTCATTTAGTCATATGCATTTTAAAATTTTCCTTTGATATTTTCTCTTTGGCTCATGTTTTATTTTGAAGTATGATGTTCAATTTTCCAGCCTCTGGAGATTGTTCTGTTGCCTTTCAGTTATTGGCTAGTTTGGTTCCATTGTTGGTTTCTCATTTGATTCCATTATGCCCAAGGGATTTTTGACAATTGCATATCCACAAGTTAAAAAAAAAACAACTTGACCTAAATTCCATACCTTGTATAAAAATTAACTCAAAATTGAGAATTCCCTGGCAGTCCAGTGGTTAGGTTTGGCACTTTTATTGCCAGGGCCCAGGTTTAATCCCTGGTTGGGGAATTAAGATCCTGCAAGCTGCACAGTGTGGCCAAAAAGTAAATTAAAGAAATAAATAAATAAACTTCAAAAAAATTAACTCAAAATGAATCATGATCTTAATAAAATTTTCAGAAAACAGGGACTTCCCTGGTGGTCCAGTGGTTAAGAATCCGCCCTGCAATGCAGGGGACACCAGTTCAATCCCTGGTCGATCCCACATGCTGTGGGGCAACTAAGGCCACATGCCCCAGTGAAAGATCCTGTGTGCTGCAACTAAGACCCAACACAGGCAAAAAATAATTAATTAATTTTAAAAAAACTTTCAGAAAACATACTCTTGAAACACACACTGTATGATTTCAATTCTATTCAATTTGTGGAGATTTGTTTAATGGACCAGGATATGGTCTATCTTGGTAAATGTTCCACAGCACCTGAAAAAAATTTGTATATTCTGCTGTTGTTGGGTAGAATACTTTATAAATGATTAAATCTCACTGGTTGATTGTATTGTTCACATCTTATCTTTTATGCTTTGATGATTTTCCATCTAATAATTCTAACAGTTGCTAAAAGTAGGATGTTGATATCTCCAACTATAATTAAGGAATTGTCTATTGCTCTCTTCAGTTCTTTCAGTTTTTGCATCATGCATTTTGAGGTTCTGTTGTTAGCTGAATAGATGTGTAGGATTGTTGTGTCTCCCTGGTGAATTGATCCTTTTATCATTATATTATATCCCTCTTTATCTCTAGTACTTTTTTTTATGAAGTCTGCTTTATCTGATACTGATAGAGTCACTCCTTTTTTTTTAAATTAATGTGTGCATAGTACACCTTCTTCCATTGTTTACATTTGATCTACCTATGTTACTGAACTTGAAGTGAGTTTCTTGTAAACAGCATATAGTTCAGTGTTTTTTCTAAAATCTACTCTGCCAATCTGTACCTTTTAATTGGTGTATTTTGACAATTTACATTTAAGGCAATTATTAATATGTTAGCATTTAAGTCTGCCATTTTATTATTTCTTTTCTCCTTATTTTCTCTGCTTCTCTTTTCTTGCCTTCCCATGGGTTAGGACTGAACAATTTTTAGGACTGCATCTTGGCTTATAGTGTTTTTAAGTGTATCTCCTGGTATAGTTTCCTCAGTGGTTGTTCTGCATGTTACAATATACATATGTGACTTACCACAGTGTACCGGCATCAATGTTTTACCACTTTGCATGAGGTAAGGAAACCACTCTTCCATTTAAGTCCCATTACCCACTTTTTTTTTTTTTTTTGCGGTACGTGGGCCTCTCACTGTTGTGGCCTCTCCCATTGCGGAGCAACAGGCTCTGGACGCGCAGGCTCAGCGGCCATGGCCCATGGGCACAGCCGCTCCACGGCATGTGGGATCCTCCCGGACCGGGGCACGAACCCGTGTCCCCTGCATCGGCAGGCAGACTCTCAATCACTGCACCACCAGGGAAGCCCCCATTACCCACTTTTAAATATCATTGTCTTGAGTACCAGATATTGTTGTATTTTTGCTTCAATCATCAAATATGATTTATAAAACTCATAAGAAGAATACTCTATTGTATGTACCTGTCTTCCTGCTCTTTCTGTTGTTCTTCCTTCCCAACATTCCAAGATTCCTTCTTTTATCATTTTATTTCTGGTTTAATCTGGTTTCCTTTAGCTATTCTTTCAGGGTAGGTCTGTTAGCAACAAGTTCCTTTAGTTTTCCTTCATTTGCAGATGGCTTTTATTTCCTCTTCATTTCTGAAGGATAGTTTCACCAGATATAGTAATCACAATTAACAGTTCTTTGCTTTCCGTATTTGAAAAATGTTGTGCCACTTCCTTCTTGCCTCCAGGGTTTCAGATGAGAACTCTGTTGTCATTCAAATTGGTGTTTTCCTATAGGTGATGTGTCTTTTCCTCTGGCTGTTTTCAAGATATTTCTTTGTCTTTAGTTTTCAGAAGTTTGATTATATGTCTTGGCATGGACTTCTTTAGGTTTATCCTACTTGGAGTTCACTCGCCTTCTTGAATTTGTAGGTTTATGTCTTTTACCAAATTTTTAGCCACTATTTCTTCAAATAATCTTTTGCAGCCCCTCTTTTACATCTTTCCTTCTAGGATTCCCACGTTACAAATGTTGGATCTTTTATTACTGTTCCACACGTCCCTGAGGTTCTGTCCATTTTCTTTTTCAGTCTATCTTCTGTTTTTCAGACTGTGCAGATTCTACTGATCTGTCCTCAAGTTCACTGATTCTATCCTCTGTCACTTCTGCTCTACTAATGAGCTAAGCTAGCAAGAATTTTACTGTAATTACTTTGTTTTTCAGTTCTATAACTTCCATTTGGTTCTTTTAATTACTTCTTTGCTAAGATTTTTTATTTTTTCATTTGTTTCAAGGGAACCTGTAATTCCTTGTTGAATATTTTTATGACGGCTGCTTCAAAATACTTGCCCAATAATTCCAGTATCCGATTCATCATGGTGATCGCACCAGTTGATCGTCTTCTCTCATTCAATTTCTGATCTTCCTGGTTCTTGGTGACAGGTGATTTTTTAATTATATCCTTGACATTTGGTTATTCTGTTAGAAGTCTCTGGGTCTTATTCAAATCTCTTACTTCAGCAAGCAGTCATTCTATTTAGATTTAGCACACAGACTCTTGCCTAATTTTGTAGGCTCTAGTTCTAAAGACAGATGAACCTTTAGAGCCCTTGCAGTATTATCTTGGTCTGCTTGGTTTACCTGGTACATCTGGAGCTTCTACTGGTCCCTGCATGTACTGCCTAATGGGGCAGAAGGAGCTTCTGGAGGCCAGGCCACCTGCACCCCTCAGGTGGGAGGGGCGGTCTCAGGCCCATGGAAACAAGCTGCTCATCTGTGGTGAGATCCCCCTGGCCAGTGCCATCCTGCCTCCTGGTGTCTCTCAGTGGCAGAGGGGCTCTCTGGCCAGGCAGGGAAGAAGAGCATGTCCCTTGGTCACTTATTGTCAGTGGGTTTCCTGATTTATCCCACTTGCCGATACTGCTAGATTTGTCTGGTATTATTGGTGGGTCTTCTGTTTGATCCAGGAATGAGCCTACCTCAGCTGCCTTCTGTTGCTAGACTGGTAGTCAGGAAGCATCAGGCCTGGCTCATGTGGTTGGGTGGTTGTAAGATGCCCTATATCACCATGTTGTTCCTCCTGTTCTGGGGTCCCCAACCAGTCCACTTGCTTCTTTCTTTTTTTTTTTTTTTTAATATTTATTTGGCTGTGCCAGGTCTTAGTTGCAGTATGCAGGATCTTTAGTTGTGACATGCGGTATCTAGTTCCCTGACCAGGGATCGAACCTGAGTCCCCTGCATTGGGAGCACGAAGTCTTTAACCACTGGACCACCAGGGAAGTCCCTGCTTCTTTCTACCATTCAGAGCTGTCCTTTGGTATCTCTTACGTTGTTTCCAGTTTACTGTTGTACTGAGAACGGAGGAACAGAGGAAGTGAGTCTACACCTTCTCATCTAGACCGCAAGTCTGATCTCCTCCTAGTGCCTTTTACTGACTAAACCCAACTGCCAGCAAGAGAGTAAAAGAGCGTGTGGGTGCAATACATATAGGCAGGCTCCCAGAGCACAGAGCAGAGTGGAGAAGGGTGAAGAGTGGGCTCGGAGAGGCAAGCAGAGAATACCCAGCACGATGGAGAGTAAAAGAGCGTGTCAGTGCAATACGTAAAGGCAGCCTCCCAGAGCACAGAGCAGAGTGGAGAAGGGTGAAGAGTGGGCTCGGAGAGGCAAGCAAAGAATACCCAGCACAATGACCATTTTTTGGAGGAAAAATCGAAACGTTTTTAAATATGCAAAGACTAAGAGTATTTACCTATCCCATACCATCATTAAAAGAATATTGTCTGGGGACTTCCCCGGTGGCACAGTGGTTAAGAATCCACCTGCCAACGCAGGGGACACGGGCTCAATCCCTAGTCCGGGAAGATCCCACATGGCACGGAGCAACTAAACCCTTGAGCCACCACTACTGAGCCTGTGCTCTAGAGCCCACGTGTCACAACTACTGAGCCTGCATGCCACAACTACTGAGCCTGCACCCTAGAGCCTACCAGCCACAACTTCTGAAGCCCGCATGCCTAGAGCCCATGCTCCGCAACAAGAGAAGCCACAGCAAAGAGAAGCCCACACACCACAACAAAGAGTAGCCCCCGCTCTCTGCAACTCGATAAAGACCACACGCAGCAATGAAGACCCAACGCAGCCAAAAATAAATAAATTTTTTAAAAAAAGAAGAATATCGTCTGAAGAAGGAAAGTAACTTCAGAGGGAAGGATGGAGATGCAACAAAGCAACACTGGAAATGGATAAAATATGTTGGTATATTCAATTAAACATCTGTTAACCACCCAGAGAGCTAATTCTGTTATTTTAGAAATATGATACTACACCTTAGCTAAAACAAGGAATACAAAAAAAAAAAAAAAAACAAGGACTGCAAGGGGTGGTTCAGAGAGTAATTTAAATGCAGTGTTGTCCCTGTCTTGTTCTGAGGAAGACAGCAGTCTTAGATCACTTTAGACTCTGCTGGAAAATTTTTGATCATAATGGATGTTAAAAAAAAATTTAAGGGAACTACTAAAAGAACAGCTATTTCGCCTATAGTTTCCAGTCACATATACAAGGGAAATGGAAATTATAGAAATTTTTACCAGTTTTAAAGAAGTCAGGAAAAAAGGAGAGGGAAAAGAAACAAGGTTAAAAAAGATGGTAAAGGTAAAACATCTATTTCTGCCATAGAGACTATTCTAACGAACAAATCATCGGATTACGCAAAATGCAAGTGTTTCAGTGAACTGAAGGTATATCACAGACAGCCTGCTTGGCGCTCAAATGCTTCTAAAAAAGTAAACCTTTGCTTTCTCATGAAAATTGATAATTAACCAGCTCTGTGGAGGATATTGATGTGGGGCGGGTGGGGGGCGGTGTTAAAAATCAATCCCTAGAAAAACTGTTTCTTGCTTCCCTTTCCTCTTTCCCCAGCTGCCTCCCACCCACCATAAACCTGGACCTTCAAACCCAACCCACTCCTTCCTTTCAGGCCTGTGAGCCTAGCACTTATTCTGATTCAGAAACAACAACAACAAAAAAACTGTGTGGGGAAAGTAGTAATCAATTAGGAATCTCTTTTGCTAGAATTTTCCAAATCAGTAAAACACCCAGGAGCAGTGGCTATGCCTAACCCATAGACTTAGCAGAATAGTGACACCGAAGTTAGGAATATAAGAAAGAAGGAAGGAAAGAGTAGGAAGGTGGGAGGGAGGAAGGGTGGGAGAATCAGTAAACATTTATTGTGCGTTTGCTGTGTGCCCAGCACTGAGAAGACAGAACTGCAAAGGCACGGTGTTTACATCTGTGGGTCTGTATCTGATGGTGCTGACGGCCTCAGCTCCATTTGCAGCAATCTGAGATTCCTTGGACCAGACAGAAGTGCTGAGCCCCTGTAAGCTATGCACTGTGCGTTGATGGCGGCCTCAAGCCGTGTCTTAGCCATTCAGGCTGCTCTAACAGAACACCACAGACTGGGTGGCTTATAAATAATAGAAATCTATTTCTCACAGTTCTGGAGGCTAGGAAGTCCGACATCTGGTCACCCGCAGATTCAGTGTCTGATGAGGGCCTGCTTCCTGGTTCAGAGACAGCCTTCCTTTCGTTGTGTCCCCACATGGCAGAGAGGCAAAGGAGCTCTCTGGAGTCTCTTTTATAATTCCAGTCATGAGAGCTCCACCCTCGTGACCTAAGCACCTTCCAAAGGCCCCACCTCCAAATATCCTCACACTGGGGGTTAGAATGTCAGCATACAAATTTGGGGAGGACACAACCGTTCAGTCTCAAGTACCCCGTGCTCATCCTTCCTCCTGTCACTAGGCAGAGCAAGTTAAGTTCACGGTGCGGTTAACGTCATGTGACTAAACCCTCTGTGTTGGCAGAATTCTACCAATGCTCCTTCCTCTTCCTTCCCTGCAGGGTGAGAAGGTGACACATGAAACTTGCTTGTGTGTGTCCTGGGTCATCCGCGCTCAGTCTGAGGACCCGTACCTGACTCAGGTGCATTTCCTTCTAGAACCCAACCTAAGAATGTGCCCATTGTGCTGAGCGCACAAGCAGAGCTGCACGTATTTTTATGAAACGAGCAGGACAGTAGGGTCCTAAACCAAGGAATATTTGATAAGAACTGAGATCAAATTGAATCAAAGGGCCTAAAAATCGTGGCAATTTCAAAACCATAAAATAACCTTTAGGAAAGAGAAGAATTTTTGAAATCTACTGTGTAATATTAAATATATGATATATACATTCAGAACACCAAAAGGTAATTTCTTACGATTGCTCTATAATGTTAGGGAACTCATTAAAATTTCTGGATATCATTTTTTAGCACTTCCAGGTCTAAAAACCAAGATTCTTTGAATGTCTCTGCCAAGTATGAGACGACGCGTTAGAAATGGTTCCCAGGTACACTCAATGACACACCTGTATGACAGAGGTGAGGCCACTTTGCTACAAAAATGACTGTGAGTAACTTCTGGGCAGCTAGTTTGTGCAGCCATCGTAAGAACTTATTCATCTTCCTTGATGTGAACTGGAATTTTCCAGGCTATAGAGGTTCAAAAATATCTTACTTGAGGTCCCAAGCTCACCTAAGCCACCAGGTATGCTCACCTCTGCACTGGGAGGTTTTTTCCTCATCTTTGGGGCTACCGAATGAAGTAGGGAAGAGTAATGAGATAAGTCATCTAATTTGGAAAAAAAAATTGCTCAAAAGTGAACAAAGGGCTTCCCTGGTGGCGCAGTGGTTGAGAGTCCGCCTGCCGATGCAGGGGACACGGGTTCGTGCCCCGGTCCGGGAGGATCCCACATGCCGTGGAGCGGCTAGGCCCGTGAGCCATGGCCGCTGAGCCTGCACGTCCGGAGCCTGTGCTCCACGACGGGAGAGGCCACAACAGTGAGAGGCCCGTGTACCGCACACACACACAAAAAAAAATGTGAACAAAAATGGGGACTTCTCTGGTGGTCCAGTGGTAAATAATCCACCTTCCAATGCAGGGGACGCAGGTTCGACCCCTGGTCGGGGAACTAAGATCCCACATGCCGCAGGGCAACTAAGCCCATGCACAACAACTACTGAGCTCACACACCTCAACTAAAGAGCCCACTGTGCCACACACTACACAGCCCACACGCCCTGGCGCCCATGAGCCACAACTAGAGAGAAGCCCGTGCACCGCAACAAAGACCTGACACAGCCAAAAAAATAAAGAAAATAAATAAAAATATTTTTTTAAAAGTGAACAAAAATGGGAAGAGTCTGGAGATGATATCCATTGCCTCCATAAACAATTTCTCTTTTAATCCTCACAACAACCCCATGAGGTATCATTATCATTGTCATTTCATGGGTAAGAAAAATGGGATTTGTCTCTTTTCATTTCCTAGGGCTGCCATCACAAATTACCACAGACTGGGTGGCTTAAGACAACAGAAATTTATTCTCTCACAGTGCACGAGTGTCAGCAAGGGGTCAGCGGGGTTGCTTCCTTCTGGAGCCTCTCAGGGAGAAACCGTTCCCTGCTTTCTACTAGCTTCTGGTGGCAGGCAACCCTCAGCAGTCCTCGATTTGTAGACACATCACCGTCTGAATAAATCTGTGGTAATCAGCCAACTTTATCTAAAGTTAGAAACATAGCTTCAGCCCACATGTTCTCTTTTTAGCAAATCTTCCATCTTAGCATTACCTCCATGGTCAGCAGCCTTAATTAATTCTTTATTAAGGTCACCAGATTCTGGAGTTTCAAATAATTTCTTCAGGTGTCGGCAGAGCCGTTCACCAGATGTATTATTGCTAATGGCTGACCGTGCAGATGCGATGGTGGAAACTCCTGCTGGATTATATGTCCAAGATATTCCACACACGTGTGCCTCTAAATCACCGCCTATCTCTCTTTAGATCACAGCCACTAAGTAGCAGGGACAAGTCTGAAATGCAGATCCCCTGGCTCTAGGTGCAAAGCGCCATTTCAGCTTCTCAGTTTTCTTAGGTTTTTCAAGTTCAAGTCCAGTGGCACACCATGTGTGCTGGCCTGCTATGGACCCATCTTAACCACCCATCCTGGGTTCTAGAAAACAATCAAGTAAGAAATCTGCCAATTCATCACATGGGAGATTGGGATTGACATATATACACTAATATGTATAAAATGGATAACTAGTAAGAACCTGCTGCATAAAAAAATAAATAAAATAAAATTCAAAAAATAAAAACCCAATTAAAGCTCCCCCCCACCACCACCAAAAAAAAGAAATCTGCCTGTTCACCATCCAGGACTTAAGGACACATCCTAAGGTTCAGAGAACGCAGAGGGCGTGTGCCACGTGGACAAAGTCCTGAGCAAAGGATGAGGAGGACAAGTGCTGATCATGACAAGAGGCAGTTACTCTTCTCAGATGAGCGGACAGTGGAAACAGAGGGAAGAGCTCTGCTGTGGACGTCAACATCCCAGCGGTGAACACAACCTGGGAAACCGAGCAACAAAGTACAAAAAAATAGTGGCTCTCCTTATGCCTTTTTCTTACAATAATCGTAATCACATGGATCACAGGTGACTATTCCTCGTTTCGAATTTGGATCTAGTAATATTTTCTGCTTCATCACAATGTCCTTTCTATGCTACTTGCCATTTTGTTTGCCAGGATGGAGCATGGAAGAGGGCTAATCCCAGCAGTAGCTGGGGGTTTCGCGAGGGCGGGATGCCCCAGGAGATTCTGAGAATGGACATCTGATGGAGTAGGTGGTGCTTGGGGAAGCGAGGATTTGTGAGAAAGGCAGCTTGAAGACAGGGTTGGTGCCAAGTTGAAGGACTCACTGGGCTTTGCTACGGGGTTGACTTTATAGGCACTGGAGAAAATAGATTTTAGATTGAGAAATCATAAAATTCACAGTGTAAGAAAAATAACTCTACTGGTAATGTACACATGCTGGGTGTGAAGAAGCAGCATCAGGGAGCCTGGGTGGACACCAGTCACAGCTGCCCGGTGAGACCCAATCTTCCCTGAGGCAGTGCACAGGGCGTTAGGGAAAGACCAATGCAAGAGCTACTTAAGAGAAAGAAAGGACAGAAACTGGGAACCTAGTGAATATGTAATAAAGCAGAAGTCAAGGACATTAGACAAATCGTGGTAGTTGCAATGGGATGAGACGGGTGAACTACTCTTAAATGACTTTCCGGAATCAGGATTGACAACCTAGGACCGGCTGTCCTGTCACACTGTTCCATCCTAAAGCACATGTGCTATTTTCCTACCAAATAACAGTCCCATGAACCTTCCTTGAGTGACTTTACTGATTCCCCTTTCCCTTTCTGCCCCCTGAGTGGGGATAGCCTCAAGAATTTATCCATGGCTCTCTTTCCCTTTTACACTCAACCTTTCAGTAAGTCAGTCAACACCTAGGTATCCACACACCCAGCCCTGTTCTCTTACTTGGTTCATCTCCAAACGCCTGTAAGTCCCTTTAATTTACCTTGCCCACCTTCATCCCAAACTCAGCATATTCTAAGAAGATAATCATTATATCTCCCTGAAAATTGGTCCCCTCTCTCAACACCCTCTTTTCTGTCCACCGTAAAGTTGTTTTTTCAGTGTCCCAAACTAGCAGCCTTGAAGCCACCTTAGCAGTGAAAGAGCATAGGTCTTGAAGTCACACAGATTCTGGGTGAACATATATGACCCATCCAGCTGCTAATCATACAACTTTGGGCAAACGAATCAGACTTTCTGATCTCTGCTTCTTCAATAGTAAAATGGGGGTAATAATATTTAACTCAGAGGAATGTCATAAGATGCAAGATGTCCAGGGAATTCCCTGGTGGTCCAGTGGTTAGAACTAGGTGCTTTCACTGCTGGGGCCTGGGTTCGATCCCTGGGCACTAAGATCCAGCAAGCCACGTGGTATGCCCAAAGTTAAAAAAACCAAAAAAACAGATGTAAGATGTCTGGATTTTTCCCTCTTTCTCCTTTCCTGTTATGACTCTAGACTACACATTTTCGTATCTCAACTACCCTTTAACAGCATCTGAACTGGTCTGACGACTTTAGTCTCTCATGTTCTGGTCCATAATCCACGCTGTCATATTCACATTCCGAAAACACTGCTTTCATCCTGTTAGATATACTTGGTGTACACAACCGGGTCCTTAAGTATGACTGAGACACGTGTGTACATGTACGCACACGTGCCTCTTCCCTCGTTTTCTTGTAACTTACATGAACAGATCTTCCTGCTGCCTTGCACTCCCCTAGTATCTTCCTACAGAGGTGAGCTCAGGGCACAGACTGTGAGATTCAGTCAGTGCCATCAGCCCAGTCATTAACAAGCCTGTTCCTAGAACACTGTTCAACTTACAGCCATTTGTTTTCTGGAAGACACAAAGTTCATGAATTCAAGGCACTCCAGAAAACAGCAGTAGCAATGGGAAGAGAAAGGCAGAATTATTTCAGAGCAAAGTCTCCAGCTGGGTGGAAGCCATGATAGAAAACAATATCCCGTTGACATTCACTATAATGGCAAACCACTGAGAAATTAACACGGTGAAGAACTTGCACCAAGGTTATAAAACCCTGTGAGGTGGTTGCCAGGGACTGGGGGGAGGGGGAGGGGGATTGTTGTTTAATGGGTATAGAGTTTTCAGTTTCGCAAGATGCAAGGAGTTTTGAAGATGGATATGTAACAAGGTGAATACACTTAACACTACTAGCCTGTACACTCAGAAATGGTTAAGATGGCAAATTTTATGTTACGTGTTTTTTCACACAAGTTTTTAAGTTTCTAAAAACAACTCTGAGTAAAATCCTAAAGGAGATGAAGGTGTGCTTCTCAGCTGAGGAATTAATAAAGCAGGAAGGAAAGCTTTAGACTGGGGGACGTGCCCTTGCTGTGGTGTTCCCACCACAGCCTACACTTGTCTCTATCAGAGAGATCATCTCACTGCATTTCAATTTCCTCTCTAGTTGCCCGATTCCCTACTAGACTACAGGTTCTTTAAAGCAGAGACTACTTCTTTACTATGGCATCCCCTGTACTTAGCACATGTAGGTGATCCATAAATATTTGTTGAATATGAATGAATGAGAGCTAGACACTCTATTTGTGTGTTCTTTTTGGAATGCTTCTCACGTATTTACTATTAACTCACAGGGTACAATTCTCCGTGGTAGGTACTATTGTTGTTCCCATTTTACAGAGGGGGAAACTGACACACAGCGAGGTTAAGGCACTTCCCCAAGGTCACACAACTAATAAGTAGTTACACTGGATTCAAACCAGGACAGTCAGTCCAGTCCAGCTCCAGAGTGCATGCTTTTAACCACCCGCCAAGCTGCCACTCGGTAGATGAGAAATTTGAACCCTGGTCAGCTGAAAGTCCAAAGTCAAACTGTTAGTAGGTGATGGGGCCAGACCATACCCTACCTGCTTTCAGGAAATACCTGAAAACAGGGCCCCACAGGAAAGCCGAGTGCCTCTCCAGGAGTAGTGTGTTCACCAGCTCCCAGGAAAAGGTAGAGCACCACACACTCAGGGCATCTGGAGTTCTTTACTGTGTGTGCGTTTGTGAATTCGCTTCCTTCCCAGCACTGGAATCTAAGACTGGATCCCAGGGATCATGTGTTATTCTGCTTTATCCCCAAAGCCTGCCACAGTGCCTGGTACAGAGTAGACATTCAGACAAGAGCCTACTGGAAAGAGGGAGGGAAGAGCAACCTTAAGCCCAGCTACCATGTATGACAACAGATCAAGGCCACAGCGCAATGCCTCTGTAAGTCTATGAATTCCTGATAAATCTTGGAATTATAAATTCACCTCCTCCAAACTCACCAGTTGACCTCATTATGTTTATTACCTTCGTGGAACAGGTGACTACAGTCAGAAAGTTGAGCAGTAATTATTTAATGTATAAGTCCTCTGTACGTAGCATGAGTATTCAGGCAAACAAACAGTGATCACTGTGAATATTTACAAGGAAGCAACGTTTGCAAAGGTCCAGCTAGTGCACCGTACCATCGACCCAAATTCCAGAAATGGGGAAAGAAAGCAAGAGTCAGGCATGGACTGGTTCCAAGTAAACCTTGCCTTGTGAAGGATGGCAGTGGACAGGGCTGGGGAAGCAGGGAGTTATGAATTTCCTGAAAACTCATGCAGGATTTTGTGTGGCTCACACACTTGTGCCTTCTTCTGGGGAAATGATCTGGAACATTTATTACAACCTCAAAGAGCTACTTGACTAAAGCAACAAAATCGGAACTATAACTTCGGTATCTTTGCTTCCTGATTGTAGTACAATGTTTTCCTTCCAGCCAACAAGTGAGAAACAGCTACAACGACGCCTTGGTATAAACTGAAGAGGTGCTTTAGGGCCCCTCGTGGATGGAGAGGGTGAGAGAATGGAGATGGAATTTGTGAAACATTTAGTAACCTGATAGATGTGAAGGCTGTGTGCAAAACCTGGTGCCAAGGTGCTAACTGCTTCTGTTCCCCTAATTAGCGATTTTCTTAAAAGTTGAACAAAATCGAGTCCTTTCAAGTACACTTTTGAGAAAAGGGAGCTTGAATTAGATGAAGAATGAGAAGCTGGTCTGGCCATGTGCCTATCTACTTGGTTTCGAGACCATTCCTCCGCCCTTTACCCAACATACTGGTCAAAAATAAAAACAAAAACTTGTTGAAACACCACTCAACTTTGTTAAATTATTTTTTCAGCTGAAATGTAGATAAACCATCTCCAGTTCTTTTCTTTCCTCGTGTCAAGCAATAATCAGAACCAAAGTCCTAGAATATTATAAAGAGTAGATGGAATCAGTATTCTTTTCAAAAAAGCCCCCGGGGCTTGAAGGGAGGAGGCTCCTAGGAAACCAGCAGGAGAAAAGGGGGAAATTTGAATGTTTCCCAGTAAGTACTTTTCCTTACGGAACTTCTCTAGTTATTATATTTAAGTTTGGCTACTGGTCATATAAATACAAAAAGGTAAATAGTGTCACTCCAGTCTCTTGAGAAAACTCCAAATTCTGTGTAATTACAGGCCAGGAGACAGATAACCCAGGTTAGGGGCTAGAGACTGTGTTTGCCTTTTTGTTATCACCTGTCACAATTTGCTGGGAAGGTAAGAAAACACTGCTGTTTATCTGGACTCATGGCAATCTCTAACTCCAACTTTTAGAAACTTCAAGGTTTGACTGTGACCATGTTGGCAGAGTCTAATAAATTGCTTTGTAAATGAAGCAGACAACGCTGATTGATTATGTTGTACGATACAGCATTAGTAAACACAGAAAAGATTTTCTTCTCCTAAACTGAATTTTAGGTCCATATGTATGTGCCTCTTTCCCAAAAAAACAAATAGAAATTTAGGTCCGTTTATGTATAGGCTGGTCATAAAATCCGACATACACAGGTAACAATTTTTTTTTATATTCATGGAATACAAAATGTCACGTATGCTTGCTTGTGTTCAGACTTTAAGGACACCCTATATAAGGTGTTAGAATGACAGTGAAATGTGAACCAATTGGGTCTGTTCTGAAAGCTTGGCATCCAAGTGACAACTTAGGTGTGAACTGGAGCAGTAAAAACAGACTAACTTGATCATTTAAGCCCCTCAGCTTCTATTTTCCCTTCAACTATCTGAATGAATCAAGCCAGGAGAATCTCTTTGGCCCGTGTTATCATTAGGTAGTTGCTGTTATGAATGCCTGCATTGTAGGAGAGATGGTTCTCTTCAAACCAAGATATATTTCTTGATTATTGAGCAGAGTCATAAATATTTACATGCAAAGAAATAAACATGGAACACCCAAATCAAAACAGGCCCACTCCCTGCTGTTTTATTTAGATAGATTGTTCAGCAGAGAGAGCACTTCCTGACTGTGAAGACTTGGGTGTGAATTAGGAAAGCTCTCAGAAAAGCGCACGCGCGCGCACGCGCGCGCGCGCACACACACACACACACACACACACTGGCACATACTGATGCAGGAACGAAAATCGAGTTGACCAGAGGATTCAGACATTTAAATGAGAATTTCACATTTAAGGTTTTCAAAATCCAAATAATTGTACAACCGTTGATGTTCTATGAAACAAAAAGAAGAAATAATATACATTCGATTTAAAGACCCAAATTCCCTCCCACGTTTTAAAATATTGGGTTTAAATGATTAGAATTTGGCCTGGTTCCTACCTTAGGCACTTTCTCTAGAAACCTAATCCACTTAGAAACATTCTGTGAAAAATAATTTACTATCCAGAAAGTTTTCCTGTTTCCAAGATAAGAAAGCCTGTTCTGCCATCCCAGCAGGCAAGGGTTGTTTAAGTTCCTAGATAACAAAGTTGTTATTGATTATATTATTTTTACTCTTCCTGATTCCCTGCAGTCCAAAGGGAGTTTGTCAGACCAAGAATGATTTTATAAAAAGGAGTAGTTGTTATTGTTGTAACTGGCCTCATTGTGACAGATGGGATCCTAGTGTTTTCTCACTGCTCTTTACTCAGGAGCTAGGAGAACAGAAAGCAAACAACAAAGAAACCAACACACTCGTAGTAATCTGGAGTTCTCAGCGCTGAGCCAGACCACTTGGAAATCAAACACCAGCCACCTCCTGAATGCCCCTTTTAGCCTGTGCTTATTGACCAGCTTAACATTCCCTTATCGCATGCTCATGTGGGCAGAATTAAATGGAATTAGCTGCAAATTATATAAAATTCATTTACCTTTAAAGGAAGCTATTTGGTCATGTTCAGTCTAGGGAGCGTAGAGCATTAAGACCCAAGTTAATGGTACTGCCTGGAGATGGATCAATTTGCTTTGGTTTTATTGTCTCCCTTTATTTGCCCTTATATGTTAGCTGCTGTGGCTGGAAATGCCCAGCTCAACCTCTCTGAGCCCACGCTGGAGCCACATTAACACCCCGAGGAGAGTCCCACTGTTTCTAAAGAGCTCAGTGGTACATGAAAAGATGCTCAACATCACTAATTATTAGAGAAGTGCAGATCAAAACTCCAACGAGGTACCACCTTCCACTGGTCAAAATGGACATCATCAAAAAATCTACAAACAATAAATGTTGGAGAGGGTGTGGAGAAAAGGGAACCCTGTTGCACTGTTGGTGGGAATGTAAATTGATACAGCCACTATGGAGAACAGTATGGAGGTTCCTTAAAAAACTAAAAATAGAACTACCATATGACCCAGCAATCCCACTACTGGGCATATACTCAGAGAAAACCATAACTCAAAAAGACACATGCACCCCAATGTTCACTGCGGCACTATTTAAAAGAGCCAGGTCACGGAAGCAACCTAAATGCCCACTGATAGATGAATGGATAAAGAAGATGTGGTACATATATACAATGGAATATTTCTCAGCCATAAAAAGGAACGAAATGGGGTCATTTCTAGAGGCGTGGGGACCTAAAGACTGTCATACACAGTGAAGTAAGTCAGAAAGAGAAAAATACATATCATATATTAACACATATATGTGGAATCAAGAAAAATGGTACAGATGAACCTGTTTGCAAGGCAGAAATAGAAACACAGTCACAGAGAACAAACGTATGGACACCAAGAAGGGAAAGGAGGGTGGGATGAATTGGGAGACTGGGATTGACATATATACACTATTATGTATAAAACAGATAACTAATGAGAACCTACTGTATAGCACAGGGAACTCCACTTCACTTCACTGTACAGTGGAAACTAACACAACATTGTAAAACAGCTATACTCCAATAAAAATAAATTTTTTTAAAAAACCTTATGTGAGGGCTTCCCTGGTGGCACAGTGGTTGAGAGTCCGCCTGCCGGTGCAGGGGACACAGGTTCGTGCCCCGGTCTGGGAATATCCCACATGCCGTGGAGCGGTTAGGCCCGTGAGCCATGGCCACGGGAGAGGCCACAACAGTGAGAGGCCCGTGTACCACAAAAAAAAAAAAAAAAAAAAAAAAAACAACCTTATGTGAAATATATGTAAATTCCCATTTATCTCATGAGATTTCATGCATTTCTTAAGAATAAATTCTTCTGAAATGAAAATATAATAAAGTGCTCAGTGGAAAAAAAACACAATAAAGTAAGATCATGCTGATTCCTTCTCTTTAGTCACGTAGAGAAAGAATGGATGTGTAAGAAAGAAGGGGAAATCTACAAAGATGTTTGGGATTTGCATGTGTGTTGTCCATGCAGAGTTTCAAATAACATGCTTTGGGCATGTTTCCATGCATTTCCTCACTTTAACCTCACAACAATCTTAGGACATAGAGGCATATTTTAGTTTGAATGTCTGTGCTTCATGCTTGTTCTTTAAGAGTATCTATGAGCCTCCATAGAGCAAATAAATTATAGTTTAAGTGTTTGTTGTTGTTGTTCTCAATTCGTAGTGTGCATGAGAATGACCTTGGGTGTATTTGTTTTTATTTATTTATTTATTTTTTGGCTGCATTGGGTCTTCATTGCTGCGCGTGGGCTTTTCTCTAGTTGCAGCGAGAGGGGCTACTCTTCGTTGCGGTGTGCAGGTTTCTCATTGCGGTGGCTTCTCTTGCTGCGGAGCACGGGCTCTAGACCCACAGGCTTCAGTAGTTGTGGCACACGGGCTCAGTACTTGTGGCTCGCGGGCTCTAGAGCGCAGGCTCGGTAGTTGTGGCGCACGGGCTTAGTTGCTCCGCGGCATGTGGGATCTTCCCGGACCAGGGCTCGAACCCGTGACCCCTGCATTGGCAGGCGGATTCTTAACCACTGCGCCACCAGGGAAGCCCTTGGGTGTATTTAAAATGCAGAATCCCAAGTCCCACGCCACCCCCCATATGATTATTCAGTTGGTCTGGGATTGGGCTCAGAAATCACATGTTATAAGCAACCCAGTGATTTTGATACATACGGTTCATGAATCACATTTCCAGAAACACTATGAACCCTTGTGATTTCATTGATTGGTAGGAGTCTGTACCTTTGTGGGATTTGCCTAAACGTAATGTGTTGCAATATCTAACTGGATAAAATAAATGTATTCAAATACAGCTTATCTCTGCACGAGGATACACTGATAAGCCACATCTACCATAGGAAGAATTACCAAGGGGAAAACTCAATGGGGTTGAGACCACAGTCAAATAACGAGCCTTTACTTTAAACTCTGCAAGAGAAGGCATGGATCCACCACAGAAAACCAAGGGTGAGGGTCTCAGCACTGCCGTTCTGAGTTTGGAGCTGCCTCTCCCACTTCAATCCCCATAGATTGCTAACTTTAACACTCTCGTATGGGTCTTAGATTTGGGGGACACGCAGAGGAAACACTTTGACAAGGGTGTTTCTACACCCTCACAAAGAAGACCAGGGTGGCAATGACCACCCTTGTGACCTGGAAGAGGCAGGAATGGAGCAGGATTCCAGCCCTGCTTCAGCCGGGACAGTAGAATCGTCCTCTCCTGAGCCATATGAGTGTTTCCTCTGAGTCTGTGATGACAGCTTCCTCTCCAACCTGGAAATGGAAGAACCATGGGAAGTGCAGTGGGAAGGGTCTCTGGCTACCAGATGGGCTTATATGCTGCATTCCTCACCTATGGGGGGGCAGGGAGGTCATCCCAGTAAGGATGTGATTGGCTCAGGTCTTTCTTTTGGGCTTTCCTGGATGTAGAGAAGAAGTCCCGGATCTCCCCACCCCTGTTTCTCTCTGTGTGGTGTGGTCAGGGCTGGCTGGAGAGGGTGCCACCTGGCCCTCTCCTCCTCTATCCCCTTTAAGCAGGGCCCCAATTTGGGGGCATATTCCCCTAAAACACAGACATATATCCACCCAGTGCTTCCTCAGTGTTCCTGAATATTCCTTTCCAGGCCTACCTGTCTGGGAATGTCCTTAGACATGGGCTTATGGTAAGAGCTCTGTGGCTCTTTGGGCTACAGCAATACCAATAGTTAAATGCTTGTAGGTGCATTAAAAGCAATGCCAGGGAAGCAAGGAAAAGATGACCATTTACCGAGTACCTATGAAGTGCCAGGAACATTGGACATTTTGTCTCATTGAAATATCACAAAAATAAAAAAATATTTCTTGAGTGCTACTATATAGCAAGATAGTATGATGTCATGGCCAAGAGAATAGATTCTAAAACCAGACCTCCTCAGCTTGGATCTAGGCTCTGCCACTTACTGGCTGTGTGATTCCACAGCCAGTAACACCTCTATGCCTCAGTTTCCTCCACAGTCAAATGGGATAACAGTACCCACCTCCTGGGACTTTAGTGAGGACTGACATATGTAAAATACTTGCAACAGTATCTGGCTCCACGTGCTTGCTGTTATTATTACTCTATGCGATGGGTATATTATATGGAGCAGAACCTTTGGTTTCATTTTACAAATAAGGACAGAGCGCTTTCAGGGACTTATATAACTTGCCACAGGACATAGCTTGTGCAGGGCAGATTTGGAACACAGGTATTTGCAACTCCTAAGACCTTTCCATTATATACCAAAGCCAAAACAAATTTCTACTACTGAATTTGTGTCATCAAAGACATAGCAGACAGGTACAGTAAGAGCTATATAGGTGTTTGATCAATAAGTTGAAAACACTCCTCCTTCAAACCACTAAGCCAAGTGAAATGCAGAACGGCTCAGGAAGGCGGCTGGAGTGACCAGAAAGTGCGGGTCAAGGCTTCTTTGGGCTGCAGCAGGAACCTGGAGGTAAGGAAAGGCTCCCAGGAGAACAAAGGATTAGTCAGGAATCGGTGATGGGAGGGGCGGTGGAGGGCTAAGAAAGGGAACCTCGATGGAAGCAAGAAGCTGGTTATCCAGGACTAAGATGAGAAGGGAAATGACAAGGCCTGGGGTTTCTAGAGACTGCATATCTGGATGACAGGGCACAGACGGGAGCCTGGGTGAGGGCCGGGGATGAGCCCAGAGCTGCAAGGGCAGCCACAGGGATGCTGGAGGAGTGGGGAGCTTAGACCCTTTGGAGTCTGGACTTCCGTTCCCACTTTTCCTTTCAGCTGCAAAGTAAACTGAGGGCCTCAGAAGGATTAAACAAAAACAGGAGGAAAGGGCTGGGGGCGGGGGGAGGGGGGGCAGGGGAGAAGCACTAAGCCCAGTCCTGGGGTGCAGCCCCCCATGGGCCCCTTCCACTCTTCTTTCACCATAAAGAGAGCCAGTAAGTTAGAGAACAGACAATTGTCCAATTAAATTAGATTTTTAGGCTGCATTTATCCATATGATGGGGGTGCTGAATTACCTGGAAAATAATTTCAACTCTCCGCTGAATTTTGCTCAATTATTTTGTCCTAGGAATCAATGGAAAGTCTTTGACTCAAAGTTTGAGGTCCTTTTTCCTGAACAAATTAGGTTTTCCTTGGCCTCTCTCAGACCTGGGTACCAGACTCTGAGGAAATCCCAGAGTAAGAAAGATGACTACCCTGGGGGGACTAAAGACGGGGTAATCTACCAAAATTCAAAGTACGTTATGGAAGGAGTATTCTCATTCCACACATCACATCGTTAGCTTTAGTGCTTCAACTCAGGGTATAATTTAATTTTTATTTTTAACAGCAAATTAATTATAAAGGACCCCTCTAATAAATTCCACACAAATGCATCACAAACACAGCCTCAGAGTTCAGTGATGTTCACGTATTGTTTCCCCTTTACACTGGAATACAATGGCTTAAAAATTCTCATCGCCAAGCCAAATTCAGCCCTTGGCGTGCTTGTGAAACCACCGAGGAAGACTCAGCCACTGACCGAGAACAAGGTAACCTGTGTTTTCCAGGGCCAAGCCTCGCCTCGGGAAGGGAAGGGGGAAGCGGGCAGGCGAGGACCTCCAATATCAGCGAGGGCCATCAGGACGTCCTGCTAATAAACGACTTTTTCACTGTCCACACTATAATTGGTTTACAGCCTTTTTTGTTTATTTATCCATAAGAGCTGCTGTTAAATGGCTCGAGAAGGCTCTCGCCTAATGGCTCAGTATCGCTCCCGGGCCTGTGCGAGGCGAGAGGGGCGCAGGCGTCCGCGGGGATTCAGAGCGGAAATGCATTTCACCTGTAATGGACTTGGCGCTTTTATGATACCCTGAGCTATATCCACAGAAGAAACACAACACACGACCTTGCTCGGTGGCGGGTATATGTATGTACATTATAATTAGCCAATCCAAAAATCCCCCTACCTTCTTCCCACCTACTAAGAACAAAAACAAGCGACTGTTTGGCCGTGGTTTCCTGGGTCACTTTTTGGGGCAGCCAGCCTCAGAAAATGCTCACTGTGAGGGTGGGGAGGCCTGGGTGGGACATCTCCAGCCCACACCCCACCCCCGCGTGTTGTCGTGGTTCAGCCCGGGGTTCCCGGATTTTGCCAGCGCGCGCAGGGGGCGGATTTGCTTTCTGCTGAGTGCCTCTTTTCTTTCTGCAGGGCCGAGCAAAAATATTAAATGGGAGCAAATGAAGCATCGAAATGGAGACCAATTTACAGAAATGTGCAATTAGACGAGAAGTGCAAAGTAAACACTCTGGATCTGGGGGGAGGGGCGGGCGAGGCCGCAGCAGCGGAGGGGGAGGAGGGGGCTGCTGGAGCGCCCTAGTAGAGGGACCGCCGAGGAGGCGAGCGAGAGGAAGAGAAGAGAGAGGGGGGGAGGGGAAAGGTGGCCGATCTTTGTCCCAAGCGGTGCTGCCGCCCGCTCATAACCACGTCGCCAAGTCAACCCGCGGCGACTCGGCAGATTATCTCCGAGGGTCAACACGCTGCGGCCCGGCAACCCCCCTCCAGCCCTGCCCTCCTGATCGATGTGGTCGCTCGCGGCCGGTGATAGCGGGTCCTCCGCGGACGCCGCGAACAATGGACTCATTGACGCGGGCGCGGAGAGATTAGGTGCGCGGGTCCCACGGCCTTTCGCTCCCTGGCCCCCTCGGACTGCAGGTGGCCCTTTTCCCTGAAGAAATCGCCGGAACTCCCCCCCGCTGCCCGGCCGCTCTCAGCCTGCCCTTTGGCGAGAGCCGCGCTCCGACGATCCCCCGGAGCTGCGCGCGTCCCCACCATCGCGGGGACCACTCGGTGCCCAGCGCTCATCCCAACACAGATGTTGACACGGCACCAGCACCTCACAAGAGAAGGAATCTGCAGAGAAGTCCAGATTCCCAACTAGCTTTTGCTTTTTAATGAAAACGAGGCATATTTCAGGGTAGCGCACTCCATCCGTATGCATTCGTATATTTCCACCACGAGGAAACATATTAAATCTACCTCGTAAAGGACTGGATGTAGTTGGCAGTTTAGGAAAGTCAGTGCAGTGATTTCCTCTTGCTGGTTCCTTGTGGTTCACGGTCCCTCTTGCCCAGGCTTTTCTGCAATGGTGTCCAGTTTTTCTAAAACCCTCGTGGCGGTTCGAGGAATGTGGTCACTTCGGCAGGACGCCTAAGGCGAACCGGTCGGCGGCGTTGATCCTGCCTGGGTCCGAGGTTATGTGCCAACGCGACCCGGAGATAGTCTGTCTGCACCACTGGATCCGAAAAAGCATCTCTATTCAGTGAGGACCCCAGAGGGCCCAGAAGTTACCGAATCGGTGGGAACCAAACACTGACATTGTCATAAAAACGCTGCGCTTTTCTTTCTTTTCTGAACGCTCCTCTCCCAGGCCTGCCTTGTTTCAGTCGGACGCGGGAATCGACGTTCTGCAGCTGACGGACTCCGGCCAGGTCTCGGGATCCGTGGGGAGCCATCAAGGATCTGGAAACCGGGTGCCAAGCCCCTGCCCCCGCCTCCGAGACACAAGAGGGGACGCTACTTCTTTTCCCCCTTGCCACTGTAGGAACCTGCATTCTGAGCTGGCCAAATGAACCCCAATTTCCCAAAATCAAAAATTAATAATGCCTTTCCCTTTTAAAAAATTTAGAAGCCACTGTGAATGCTTCTGAAGTTATAGTTTACACTCCAGAAATCCCCGGAGCACAGCCACAGGCAAAAACATACTGCGAATCCTGGATCTTTATGTGCCAGTTCACTGACATCACTCGTGGTTGTGTACAAGTTTCATAAATAAAATAGAACCAACTGCTTCCGACCTGTAGAGCTGGGGTCCGCAAAATATTCTGACCGTATTCCCTAACAATTTTTTTAAAAGTCTGTGTACAACCGCAACAGATGTATATTTATAAATTATACCAATGAACTAATATGTATATTATCAAACGTACAAGGAAAATAGACTGTTTAACGTATGAGGAAAATATGTTTCTATAAGTGAACAGAAGATCTAATAATTTCATTCGTGCCCCACTTTGGCGAGTACTGCCAACTGCACATACAGGTGTAGTAAACTCGGCTGAAAGAGAAAACTGAACCGTTCAGGCGCTCGTGGGTACCTGGGCCTGGCTTCTTAAGGCAGCCAGCCAGGCCAATAATGGCCTCAGGCAGAGCCACGTGGGGCACAGCGGAGCCTATGGCGCGGCGGCCGCCCGCCCGTCCCGCCGGCACCGGGTCACTTCTCCGAGCGGTGCCGAGCTGTCAAAGCTGCAGGGGTGCCTCCGGGAGTGGGAGCGCCGCACAGCTCCAAGTCCCTGGCTCCAGCCCCCTTCTCCCGGTTCCCAAGGCCGGGCGGCAGCCATGAATGGCGAGGAGCAGTACTACGCGGCCACGCAGCTGTACAAGGACCCTTGCGCGTTCCAGCGGGGCCCGGCGCCAGAGTTCAGCGCCAGCCCCCCTGCGTGCCTGTACATGGGCCGCCAGCCCCCGCCGCTGCCGCCGCCGCCGCCGCCGCCGCCGCCTCCATTCCCGGGCGCCCTGGGCGCGCTGGAGCAGGGCAGCCCTCCGGACATCTCCCCGTACGAGGTGCCCCCGCTCGCCGACGACCCCGCGGTGGCGCACCTCCACCACCACCTCCCGGCTCAGCTCGCGCTCCCCCGCCCGCCGGCCGGGCCCTTCCCGGATGGAGCTGAGCCGAGCGCCCTGGAGGAGCCCTGCCGCGTCCAGCTGCCTTTCCCGTGGATGAAGTCTACCAAGGCTCACGCGTGGAAAGGCCAGTGGGCAGGTAAGCCTGGCTCCCGCCCGCTTTGTCCTCACCCGCTCTCCGCCCGGCTGCCCCTACCTCCAAGCGCTTCCCAGGACTCTCTCCCAGTTTGCGTCCCCAGACCCTATGGATAACCTAGAGTCGGACTAAAGCGTACAGGGAGCTAGGCAGGCCATTTTGCAAAGAAGCGCTTTTCTGGTCCAACCTGGAGCGTCTTTCCCACTCAGCTCTCTTCCTGGCAGCCTAAAGTCCTTCCTTCCCTGTCCGCTGAACTCCAGAAGCCCGCGCGCTCCCTGCGAGCCTAGGCCTGGCCGAGCTCAAGGCCTCGGATCCTCCAATCCTCCCCCAGGTGGGGGTCCGCCCGCCCAGGACTCCCGGGAGTGCGCGCCGAGGGAGCCGAGCAGGGCTCTGGGATGCTCCCGGCCCGGCCGGAGCGCGCCTTCGGAGCCCCGGGCCCCTTCTCGCCTTGAGCACCGCCCCCAACCCCCGCGGGCGGCTCCAGTAAAGAAAGCCAGGCCGTCTCAGGGGCACTAAGTAGGTGCAGAAAAGCAGGGAAGGAAAGCCGTACCCAAGCGTGCAAATGTGTCCAGCGGCCGGGGCTGGGGGTCACCGCAGGGCCGAGGACTGGTCGCTCACCCTCGAAGCCGAGCAGCTGGGAGAGGCGTCTGCGATGCTCATTCACTTTTGAACCAACGGAAGTGTTTGACGGGCTCTCCCCGCGCTGCGTCCCTGCCAGTCAGTCCGAGGAAGGAGATGCCCTCTGGCACAGGCGAAACAGGGAGCCCCAGGCGCCGGCCTGTAACGGAAGGTCTTCCCGGCCCAGAGCCGGCGGCGAGTTCTGGCGCGGCCTGTGCGGCCGCCACACAATCTTATCGCTTCCGTGCCGAAGCCACTTCTAGTCACACCTGCACTGCAAATAGTGGACTTTTCTTTTCCTTCCAACTAACAGTCGGGAGTCAGGGGAAAGAGGCACCCCCCGCCCCGGGAATCCTCGGCCCCCGTCTGCCGAGTCTGGCTAGCCTGCCCGACTCTGCCCCTGGCGCAGCCAAGACGGGCTTGGGGAGATCCGGGCTCATCCCCGGGGCTCGCCTCTCCCCACTTTCTCACGAAGGCTGTGTGGGGACCGGGCAGGTCCTGAGGCAGAACAAGGTCCAAACTCGGCCGTGATCTTCCCCACCGGCGGCGAAACCCCGCACGACCCTTCCTCAGCCCGCGCGGCCGCGGCCAAAGGCCTCGGAGCCTTGGCAAATGCGGGATTCTTGGGAGGCGGGAGGACGGCGTCCCCGAGCCGTGGGCGCGGGACTCCCAGTCCGCAGTCTCCTTCCAGGAGCTGCCTCCCGCCCGGGCCCCCTTCCCACGGCGCACTGGGGGCTGGGGGCGCGCATTTCTCGAATCCCCGGCCCTCCTCGCGGCCTCCCCAGGAAGAACGCGAGGGAGGACCTGAAAAAGCCTTTCTGCGGTGGGGTAACTTCCCACCTCCCGGGGGTGTTACAGCTGCTCGGGTGGAGCTTGGGCCCGGGCGGACCGAAAGAACCGGAAAGGAAAACCCGAAGGAAAATCGGCAGCCTTGCCGGGGCATGGGGTAGCTCTGGAAGGGTGACTTCCTCGGGCTGGAGGGTCGCGGTCGGAGGGGCCTTTGCCTGCGCCCTCTAACCCACTGCAGGCTCAGCCCGCCGGGGGCTGGGGGGCGGGAGGCGCCCTCCGGGCAGCTGCTTGCAGGATGCTGCTGCGTCCAGGGCCGTCCTCCCCGGAAACTCTGGAAGGAACCAAACTTCAAGGGTCTGGGAGCCCGCCTGCCCGCTCCTACTGGGGTTTCACACCCCTGGAGAGAAAGACGTGACCAAAGGGCCTTTATACGTAGATCGGATATGCATACTAGTAACAACAGGAACTTCCAAAACCCTCGCCCTAAGAAATGAACAGCGGCTGCCTTGCTGGCGGGCTTGCCCCTAAACGCCTCCCCCTGCGCCTTGGAGAACAGTGCAGGCTGGGGGCCCTGATGTCTTCCCAAAACCACCAACAGCCTCCATCCTACGCCTTCACCCCCTGACAACTCGTCCTAGACACAGCACCCCTGGCTAGTGGGCCTTGCACAGCCTCTCAGAGAGCTTTGGGGAGGCTGCTGAAAAAGGGCCAAAGCCCCGCGAGGTTGTGGGTTGAATTTACGAACTTCAGAGGACCTTTTCAGACGTTCTTTTAAGGCTCCCTCGTTTCTCTCCCAAGCCAAGGAAGGCTTGGAAGTGTTCAGACTCCGAGAGACGCCCCCAGCAAGGAGGACTCTGCTGACTCGGACCAGAGCCTCTGCCTTGGCTTCTGGGCACCTCCTTTTGGCCTGCGGGGAAACCCCTGGTGGGTTGTATTCTAGAAACACACACTAGCTTTTCAACTCTAGTTGCAGGAGAAATGTCACATACCTCTGCCCTACGTACGCGCCGATTTAGGCCTCTTCCCCGTGTTTCGCTGGAACTTACCGTCCCAGGGTCCACAGCCTGGGCGCAGACAGCATGTCACCCAGAAAGGAAAAGATCAGGGCCTGGAGGTGCACAGCCACAAACACCGGGTGAGCGGTGCTAATCTACCAGGCCGGGCCTGGCTGTCGCTTCCGCACCACCCGGGCTCCGGGCTCCTCTACCCTGCCAGGCTCTCAGCTCCGCAGTGGGGGATCCGGCCCCGAGTCTTCCCTCCCTAGCCCCCCCTCCCACCTTGGCCAGCATTTGGGGCCCAGGACACAGAGGCTGGGGTTGACCTTCTCCGGGGCTCAGAATGGTTTCCCTTCTCGTCCAGGGCAGGTGCCCAGCCGAGGTTAGAATGACAATTAGAGAGAATTTACGAGTTCTTGAGTTGGGGCTGACTACAACAATATAACTTGATAGAGAGATAATATATGGTCAGATAGGACAATATATGGCATCACCTCGGGACTTTTATTAGCTCAAGGGTTTTCAAACTGAAGGTTGCACCCATTAGTCGGTCGTGAAATCCATTTACTGGGTTGAAACCTTGTTTTTAATGAAACAGTAAACAATAGGAGAAATTAGATAGCATCATAGGTGGTAAAGTTTGGTTTTAAGGTCCTAAATTTTGTGTGTGGCAGTTACACATATCAGTGTGTGAACTGGGTGATGATTTGAAATGTATTTGTTACTGCGGGTCATCGTCAGAAAGGTTTTTTTTAAGTACTGTATTAAAGACATTTTTTTGCCTTGGTAGAATCCAGTCGGTTTAGATATCTATTATGTGCATTTTAATCAGCACCAACCCAAACAGCGGTTAAGTGAACCAACATTCTAGAACCACTCGTTGGCAGAGCCACGGAGAGAACCCATGCAGCTTTGACCTCCAAGAAAAGGCAAACCCTACTAGGGAAGGGCTGCGTGCCCCAGACTGGGCTCTCGGATAGAGGGCCTGAGCTCGGTGGCCGGAGCGGCTGGGAAGGGGCCAGGGCTCCTAGGATTGGGGCAAAAGGGTTGGGCTGCACGGGTGGGGACAGGCAGGAGAAGCCAGGGATCAGGGACCACATTCACGTGCTGTGTCGCCCGCAGGCGGTGCCTACGCAGCGGAGCCAGAGGAGAACAAGCGGACGCGCACCGCGTACACTCGCGCGCAGCTGCTAGAGCTGGAGAAGGAATTCCTTTTCAACAAATACATCTCCAGGCCACGCCGGGTGGAGCTGGCCGTCATGCTGAACTTGACAGAGAGACACATCAAGATCTGGTTCCAAAACCGCCGGATGAAGTGGAAAAAGGAGGAGGACAAGAAGCGCAGCGGCGGGACCGTGGCCGCGGGCGGTAGGGACGCGGAGCCCGAGCAGGACTGCGCGGTGACCTCGGGCGAGGAGCTGCTGGCGCTGCCGCCCCCGCCGCCCCCCGGGGGTGCTGTGCCGCCCGCGGTCCCCGCCGCCGCCCGGGAGGGCCGCCTGCCGCCTGGCCTTAGCGCGTCGCCTCAGCCTTCCGGTGTGGCGCCTCTGCGACCGCAAGAATCCCGGTGAGAGATGGGGCTCCTCCCTGCCCGGTGGCATCAGCCACCCGCAAAGGAGGGAGGCGCGGACCCAGGACCCCGGGTGTGACCACTGGTCCCAGGCCGTTCGCTGGGGCAGGAGCTGGGCGGCCCACCCCAGACTGGAGGGGAGAGCCCCGGCTGTGAGGCGCCTAGTGCCAACTGGGGCGCGGTGGGGAGACGCTGGCCCACCTTCTGGAAGGAGAAGAGACGTTTTCTGAAATATCCGGGGCCTCTTTGGGTGATCCTGTTGGACTGGCAACGTCTGTGCTGCCGTGCAGGTGCCATCACTCCAGAACCGCGGACCTCTTTAGAGAAGCCGGCGTTTCAAAAGACAACAGAAACTATACAAACTGGAACCGTCCCCAACACAGCAGGCAAACTGGATGGAGCGCCTCAACCTGCCCGGGGAACAGAGCCATTTTTACTCCAGCCTCTGCCTTAACGTTTAGAAACAACCGAAAGGAAACATCTGAAGTTTCAAAGACCTAGTGAAATCAATGCCCATGGAATAGAGTAATTCCTCCTTCTCCTCTCCTTTTTTAATCCTTTTAGCAGAACCACATCCTTCACCAGTGCACATCCTTCAGCCTCCACCTCTTTCCTCTGAAGAAAAGAACGTCTTGCAAGCGTGGCTGGGCGGTGGCAGGGCTGGGGCGCAGGGGGCAGCGGCAGCATCGCTGTACACCCCTTTGTGCCCAAACTCCCAGAGATGGCAAGGGGAGATGGGCCTGGAGCGAAGGTTTTGGGGAAGAAAGATGGCCCCTGAGCAATCACTACACTGAAGATATTTGGAGCTTTCTATTCCAGATGGGGATCTGGTTCCTGATCTCAGGGCAGGGAAGACTGTGTGGGGACAATCAGGGTGGCCTGACCCACCTTGGAAACTATCCACAGGGTATGACTTCCTCATCCTTAGAGATGATGAAAATGTATGTGGTTGGGGAATTTGAGGCAAGATGGTTATTTTTATTTAAAGTTTTTAAATTACCTAACAGTTCTTTGCAAACAGGTCTGGTTTCCAGGTCAGTTGCTTGTTTCAGGGTCTGGGCCTCGTGTTCAGGTGACGTTTGTGGGAAACGTTTAATAAATACAGATAACGTGGAAAGAGAAGAAAACTGATTCCGCTTGCTTTGTGTCAAACCCTTCATGCAGTGCAATGATTCCAATTCATTTAAAAAAATTAAGCAGCATTTTTTTTTTTTTTTGGCACTAACCAGGGAAAACCTGGTTAGGCACCATGTTTGGGTTTTAGGTTGGGAAAGCGTATCAGCAGGTGGATTTTCGGGTGTTTTGTTTTGTTTCATTGTAAATTTAGGAGTCACTTCTGAAAATGAATTAATTTCTTAGGCAGTAGAGCCCATAGGCATGGGGGGTTCGGAGTGTGGGGGGCTGTCGATGAATAAGCGCAGAGCCAGAGATGCCACCCGGCCCCGCATCGAGGGGGGCAGAGAAACGCCCAAAGCGGCCGTCCAGGCGAGGCGTTTTTCGGGGGCTCCTCCGAAGGAAGTGTTGCTCTGGATGAGTTTCCACCCCTGGAGCCCGAGGGCCAAGAGTGTCTTGTGTTAGGGGCACACAGGCCCCGACGTAGTGGGCTTCCAACCTCCGGGCCACCCTGCTCCTCCCCACGGCCCTTGGACGGGCAGCACAGCCCCAGTGCACGCCTGAAGGCACCTCCCCAGCCTTTCCAGCGGTTCCGAGACAACGGCTCACTCCCAAGAGTCGCCGCTATTATATTCGTTTGCAAAGAGATGCAGGGTTGTTTTTGCTTTGTTGGTGGTTTTTGTTTCTGCTTTTTGGGTTTTGTTGTTATTGTGTTTCTTTGTGTGTGCGGTTTTCTTGAGAGAGAGAGAGAAATCGAACCATAACGCCCCTCCGAACAAAAGAAGGTTCTGTGGATCAGAAAGGAGAACTTCCTCATCAGTGAGACGTCTCACAGCTGCTGAGGGCTGTGAGCCCCTGCAGCCTCTCCACACCCGCCTGGGCTCCGGAGTCTAGCAAGACTGCACGCAGACCTCGGGTCCCTCAAATACCAGCCGTGACCCCGATAAAATTACTCCACTTCCCCCTGCCTCGGTTTTCTCATCCGTAAAGTGAAAGCAGATACCACCTCATTGAGTTGTGAGGTTTAAACCAAAGAACACATGTAAAGCGCTTAATTCAGTATCTAGAAAGTAGTTATCCCTCCACAAATATTGGTTGTTTTATTATCATCATCATTTTCAGAGGCAGCTGGGGAATCGCTGCCGCAGAGACTTCCCGAGTCTCCTGCAGCCCCTCTCCTTTGACAAACCTCCTCTTGTTCATACAACCACTGATCTTTACTGAGCGCGTCCTAGTTTTAACGCCGCCCTTCCTCTTAAATAGACTGCCCACAGCATCCTTCACCAGGAGAGGCTGTCCTCACCTGACACCAGGGAAGCTGATGCTGTGAGGTGGAGGGAGGACCTACCTGCTGGAGCTCGGCCGCCCGGTTGGTGGAGGTGCGGAGGCTTGTCCTCTGAGGCCAAGGAGGTCTTCAGGGCTCCACGCGGAAGCCGCCGCCCTCTCCGAGGCTCCGGGCCCAACCGCGCGCCGCGGCCACCCCGCTGGGGGTTCCAGGGTTCGCCAACCCGAGAAGAGGCGCGGGCCGCCCGGGGCCGGGCTCGGCGGCGGAGGGCGCGGTCTGACTCCGGCCGGCGTGCGGCTCTGCCGCTCTGCTGGGCTGGGGCTCCGGCCGCCGGGGCTGGTGCCTCCGCGCCGAAGAGGCCCGGCTTTCGGTCCCCCTAACCCTTAACTACGCGGGCCCTGGAACAAATCCCTGAATTCTGCGTTTCCCCTTCCATAAAATGGCTCAGCACAAGGACGAAATGAGATGATGTCCTTCAAGTTTATTACCGGGCCTGGCGCACAGTCGCCAGGGCACGTGGTGGCGGCGTCGAAGTGTAGTTGCCATTAGAGGCCGGTCTCCCAGGGAGACCCAGGGAGACCAAGGGAGGCGGCGGAGAGCGGAGCCCGGCTCGCCAGATGCGCCCGGAAGACAGGAAGGAGAGCGACCGAGCTCGGGCCGGAGCCACGCGGGGCCTCACCCGAAGCGGGACGGAGCGCGTAGTCCCGACCCCTCCGGCCGCTGGGTCCAGGTCAGGCCCCACCGGGCGACCCGCGTGCGGCTGGACGTGCGCGTCTCCGAGTCTGAGCGGCCACCCTCGGCCGACGGGGCGCTGGGGCGCTCGGACCTGCCAGCCGAGCCCACGCGCGCGGCCCAGACTCTCGCGTGAGGAGTCCTGAACAGTGAGACCTCCCTGGAGCCCGAAACAAATCAGCCAGCCCGGCCTCTTTCGGCCCCTCAAGCTACCGCCGCGTGCCGGAACCCGAGGTGACCGCGGTACCCACCTCCGCTGTGGGGCTGCCAGCCTCCCTCTGCTCCTCGGGCACGGCGCGCTCCTCGCCCTCGGTGAACGCCCGGGAAAGCGGCCTCGGCGCGGAGGGAGACGGGGTTTCGGCCAACGCAGAGCGCAGCCGCTGCGAGCGCGCGCCGGGCCGCAGCATCCCCGGCTCGCCGTCCGCGCCTCCACGTCCGCCACTCTCCGAAGTGACTCCCCGTTGGACCATGAACCCCACCTTTCCTCCCGGAATCTTCCATCCGCGGTGAGGTACGATCGTGGAGCGCCGCCGGTGCCTATGGCGCGCGCAGACCAGGCGGCTGCAGCACTGTCCGGGCTCAGCCCACGACTGTAGTCCCGGGCTCCGGAAGATCCCGCGCGGGCGCCGCGCCACACACACACACACACACACACACACACACACACACACACACACACACACACACACACACACACACACACACACACACACACACACACACATCCAACACCAGGAGCCACGAGGAGCCGGGGTCGAGGACCCGGGCCTCCTCGTGCACAGCGTCGGGTCTCATGGTGTCCGCAACAGTGCCCGACAAAGTCCCCCTTTCTTTCGCGATAAAGTCCTTCCTGTAGTTTTGCTTACGGTTACTCGAAGACGTTCTCACCTTAAAAGCCAAACTCATACCACGCAATAACAACATCTGAGTTGGTGGTGATTTCAGGTCCTGCCTATTGTTTTCAACGGGTTTGGCGTCAGCAATTCACTTGCCCCTTTCGATCCGAGACTGGCGCCGGAATGCATCCAGCAAGGTTTACTGGACTCTTGCTCTCTGTGCCCACACGTCTGGAAGCCGCACTTGCCTGGTCGTCCCAGTCGGAGATTGGACTGATTATCGGTGAATTGATCAGAGTCCATAGGAGTCACTCAGGTTCCCCAGATTTCTCCTTTTGAACCACAAAGCCTGCTTTGATTTCCCAGATTAATCTTGGCCCTGCGTCCAGGGCCATCCCTCTCTCCACATCCTCTCCTTCAACTAGTTCCGTTCAATGCATTTAAGTTTGAATGAAATCTAAGTATGGCACTGCCCTTTCAAGTCGGTGAAGTCTGCCTGTTCTTCCATTCCCATTCTCTTCCTCCTTCTCTTTCTCCCCAGATCTGGGTTTCTATGTAGGTGTGGGTGTGTCTTAGGGTGAGTCTATCTTCGTGTGTCTGGTTTTGCTTGTTGGCCTGTGTGCATTTGTGTGCATGTGTTTAGGGTATGTCTTATGTGGACTGCAGTAGTGACAATGATCAGGGTGTAGGTAGAAACCACGGACAGCTTACTATATACTCTTTATTTCCCCGCCCAGCGCAGCCATCTCCCAAGGGCCTGATGACACTGCTGCTGATGAAAACTGCCCACTCAGGTAACTGTCTCAATTCTCTGTGTTGATACAGTGTTTGCAAGCAGGAAAAGCTGTCTTTAGAAGAACACAAGTTGGAACTTTGGTAGAAGCTGGCTGATTGCTGAAGTGTTGCACGACTGCATAAGGAATTAAAATTGTTTTTCTAAGAAAAAAGTTCACAACTGAGGTCTTTCATACTTCAACAGCATCACCTAGAAACCCTCCTGAAAATCAAGTACTTAGAAGGGTCAGAAGAGGGAAGTTCTGGGTTAACACTAAATCAAATTTTACTCAAAGCCATTCTGACAAGCTAGATGGGGGAGCAATAAACCTAATGGGAAGCCGAGGCAGGGCAGCAGGAAGCAGAAAGGCTTCCCTGAAAAAGAACTGGGAGTGACGGAGCCACTCAGCTGGCAGCCAGCCTTCAGGAAATTGCTACATGTGGACAGCTTGTAGCAGCTTGTGGACAGCTGCGGGGAAAGGATCTGCGGGTGACTCGGAGTAGGAAGAAGAGGTGAAACTACAAATAGTAGCTATCAGTAGCTGTTTTAGAGAGTGAAGGTGACGGATACAGGTCTTTTAGGCTACCTAGTGATTACTTGCCAATGCCAGGTTCCCATATTAAAGTATGCTACATTTATATATCATGAGATAGAATGGACAATAAAATTTTATTCCTTTTTAACTAAAATTATTTTTCTCTATAAGTGAAATGCTATGGCTTTTGAAAGCATAGATAGCTCTAGCCTTAAGCAATATTTTATAATTCACTTTCAAGTTGAATTGTTTAGTCTTTCCCTAAACACGGAACATATAAACACCTTAAATATTTGCTGTTTCATCAGCCATACAGTCAAGATTCTTGTCTGCATTATAGAATACACTGAACTCTCACATCTAGTCATCATTACACATACAAAATTGTAAGTGTTTTTGCTGTAATTTATATCATTTGAATAAATTCTAATATTTTCCTGAATTCTCAATTAGTCTTATGTCCAAGGTAATGAGAATTTGAAAAATCACTTCTCCTACTTATACATGCTCTAAAAAATTCAGAAGTTTCATACATCTGGATATGTCTGGATGTACTGCCAATTTGAAATTGCTATATTACATGGAACTATTTCCACTTCAGTAGTTCTAGAAACACAATAAAATGTACAAAATAACCTCCAAGATTTGAAAACAAATTGAAAATACTGTACAATTGAATTTATTGCAATAAATAAATGCAAGGTTTATTTTAATTTAATGTTGAAAGTCTAATTTTCTCCACCAGAAGTACAGATTATTTCTCCTCTAGATGAAGAGACACACAAACACACAGACTTTGTAAAGCACAAGCCAACTCTCATGTCGCCTGTTGTCCTGAGATCCAGTGGAGAAGAGAGGGGAGGATCTCTGGACAAATACAGAAATTAACAGTGCTGGCTCTCAGCGCTCTGGGAAGGGTTTAACTTCCCCTTCTGCATCCACTATTTATGGCTCTTCTGAACAAGGGCAAATAACTTAATCCCTCTGAGTCTGTCTATTCGCCTGTGAATTACCCGTTAATGCGATCTCATGTGGGTTGAGTGAGGGTTAAATACAATCATGTATGTTAGAGCGCATACACGGGTGGGTGGGGCGGTTCCTCCAGAAACTGAGGTCTTTCTCGTCTCGCTAGAGCAAGGACAGCACTTCTTCGCTCGAAGAGACCTCAGAGCTGACAACAAGTGACACAAAATGAATGTGTGCCCTTTTGTCTGGGTCCTCAGATCCTCCCTCTGATGGGCGTAGCTATTGTCCTGGATCTTCACAAGAGAGTATCTGGGCTGAAAAACCACATTGGTGCTGACCAAGCAGGAGCAAAAATAAACTACTAACTCTGTCAAATAAAGAGGCAAAACCAGTCGTGCTGAAGTCACAGTTCAGACAGCACTGATGCCCCAATTCAACTAGCTTTATATGAAAGGTATACATGTTTGAACTAATTTAGGGATTGTTGACCAAAGATAGAAAGTCTCTTTACAAAGTGGAATTTGTTTAGGGGTCCATAGGCTCCCCAAAATAGGTGATTGTCCCAGACCTCCTTAATAAGTCATTTCCTTAGATGTTACTGTGTGGTTAGGTTTGGCTGTGAACTACTGGAAACCCAAATAGCAGAGGCTGAAGAGTGAAGTTAATTTCTCTCCTACACAGAAGTCTGGAGGCAGGTGATTCAGGACTGGAATATTGCTTCAGAATTGCCTGGGGCCCAGGTTACTTTGATTTACCTTTCTGCTACCCCTAAATTAGCCCCTCATTTCACGGTCCCATAGGGCACTCCAGCTATGACATCCACCTTTCTAAGCAGCAGGAGGGAAGAAACGAAGAAGGGTAGGCCCCTATGATGGGTGGAATATTGATCCCTGAAAGATGTCCACCTCGTAATCCCTTGAACCTGTGGGTATGTTCTGTTATAGGACAAAAATGACTTTACAGATGTAGTTAAGTTGGGGACCTTAACTTAATCCTGGATTATCTGGTGGGCCCAATCTAATCATACAAACCCTTAAGAGCAGAAAAACTTTTCTCCAGCCGGAATCCAAGAGCTCAGCAGAAGGAAAAGTCAAGACATTCTGTGTGTGAGAGGATTCCAGGTGCCATTACTGGCTCTGGGATGCAGGACCCACGTGTCAGGACTGGAGAGAGGCCTCCAGGAGCTGAGGGATGCCTCCAGGTGACAGTTGGCAAGGAAATGGTGACCTCAGTCCTACAACCACAGGACCTGGATTCTGCCAGCAACCCAAGTTTCTTCCCAGAGCCTCCCTAGCAGAGCTCAGCTGGCCAGCACTTGATTTTGACCTTGTGAAACCCAGAGCAGATAAAACTGCCGAGCCAAAAGGGGGCTCTTGACCTGCAGAAACTGAGCGAGCATACATTTTTGTTATTCTGTGCCGCTGTGTAATAATTTGTCTTTGCAGCAATAGAAAATGAATACCATCCCCTTTCCTTGAATGACACTTCAAGGAAGTGACACCACATCTGCTTACACTTCGTGAACAGTACTTAGTTACATGAAAACTCGTGGTTGGGTGGCAGGTTGGAAAGTGTAGTCTTTATTCTGGATGGTCGTTTGTCTAATTAAAAATGGGACAATTTAAAAAGGGAATTCCCTGGTGGTGCAGTGATTAAGACTGAGCTTCCAATGCAGGGGGCCCGGGTTCAATCCCTGGTCAGGGAACTAGATCCCACATGCATACTGCAACTAAGAGTTCACATGCCACAACTAAGGAGCCAGCAAGCCGCAACTAAGGAAGCCCGCAAGCCATGACTAAGGATCCCAAGTGCCACTACTAAGGAGCTGGCAAGAGCCGCAACTAAGGAGCCCGCGAGCTGCAACTAAGACCTGGTGCAACCAAATAAATAAATATTTTTTTTAAAAAAAACACCATTCTTTAAAAATTGTTTTTAATTAAAAAAATAAATAAATGGATGCAAAAATCCTCAACAAAATACTAGCAAACAGGATCCAACAGCACATTAAAAGGATCATACACCATGATCAAGTGGAGTTTATCCCAGGAATGCAAGGATTCTTCAATATATGCAAATCAATCAATGTGATACACCATATTAACAAACTGAAGGAGAAAAACCATATGATAATCTCAGTAGATGCAGAAAAAGCTTTTGACAAAATTCAACACCAATTTATGATAAAACCCTCCATTTATGAAAGTAGGCATAGAGGGAACTTACCTCAGCATAACAAAGGCCATATATAATGAACCCACAGCCAACATGATTCTCAATGGCAAAAAACTCAAACCATTTCCACTAAGATCAGGAACAAGCCAAGGTTGCCCACTCTCACCACTATTATTCAAAATAGTTTTGGAAGTTTTAGTCACAGCAATCAGAGAACAAAAAGAAATAAAAGGAATCCAAATTGGAAAAGAAGAAGTAAAACTGTCACTGTTGGCAGATGACATGATACTATACATAGAGAATCCTAAAGAGCCTACCAGAAAACTACTAGAGCTAATCAATGAATTTGGTAAAGTAGCAGGATACAAAATTAATGCACAGAAATCTCTTGCATTCCTATACACTAATGATGAAAAATCTGAAAGACAAATTAAGGAAACACTCCCATTTACCACTGCAACAAAAAGAATAAAATACCTAGGAATAAACCTACCCAGGGAGACAAAAGACCTGTATGCAGAAAACTATAAGACACTGGTGAAAGAAATTAAAGATGATACCAACAGATGGAGAGACATACCACGTTCTTGGATTGGAAGAATCAACGTTGTGAAAATGACTATACGACCCAAAGCAATCTACAGATTCAATGCAATCCCTATCAAATTACCAGTGGCATTTTTTACAGAACCAGAACAAAAAATCTTAAAATTTGTATGGAGACACAAAAGACCCCAAATAGCCAAAGCAGTCTTGAGGGAAAAAAACGGAGCTGGAGGAATCAGGCTCCCTGACTTCAGACTATACTACAAAGCTACAGTAATCAAGACAATATTGGTACTGGCACAAAAACAGAAACATAGATCATTGGAACAGGATAGAAAGCCCAAAGATAAATCCATGCACCTATGGTCAACTAATCTATGACAAAGGAGGCAAGGATATACAATGGAGAAAAGATAGTCTCTTCAATAACTGGTGCTGGGAAAACTGGACAGCTACATGTAAAAGAATGAAATTAGAATACTCCCTAACACCATACACAAAAATAAACTCAAAATGGATTAGAGACCTAAATATAAGACTGGACACTATAAAACTCTTAGAGGAAAACATAGGAAGAACACTCTTTTTTTTTTTTTTTTAAACCATCTTTATTGCGGTATAATTGCTTTACAATGGTGTGTTAGTTTCTGCTTTATAACAAAGTGAATCAGCTATACATATACATATGTTCCCATATGTCTTCCCTCTTGCGTCTCCCTCCCTCCCACTCTCCCCATCCCACCCCTCCAGGCTGTCCCAAAGCCCCGAGCTAATATCCCTGTGCCTTGCGGCTGCTTCCCCCTAGCTATCTACCTTACTACGTTTGTTAGTGTGTATATGTCCATGACTCTCTCTCGCCCTGTCAAAACTCACCCTTCCCCCTCCCCATATCCTCAAGTCCGTTCTCCAGTAGGTCTGCGTCTTTATTCCTGTAGGAAGAACACTCTTTGACATAAATCACAGCAAGATCTTTTCTGATCCACTTCCTAGAGGAATGGAAATAAAAACAAAACTAAACAAATGAGACCTAATGAAACTTAAAAGCTTTTGCAAAGCAAAGGAAAGTACAAACAAGATGAAAAGACAACTCTCAGAATGGGAGAAAATATTTGCAAATGAATCAACAGACAATGAATTAATCTCCAAAATATATAAACAGCACATGCAGCTCGATATTAAAAAAACAAACAAACAAACAAACAAAAAAAACAAACAACCCAATCCAAAAATGGGCAGAAGACCTAAACAGACATTTCTCCAAAGAGGACATACAAATGGCCAAGAAGCACATGAAAAGCTGCTCAACATCACTAATTATTAGAGAAATGCAAATCAAAACTACAATGAGGTATCACCTCACACCAGTTAGAATGGGCATCATCAGAAAATCTACAAACAACAAATGCTGGAGAGGGTGTGGAGAAAAGGGAACCCTCTTGCACTGTTGGTGGGAATGTAAATTGATACAGCCACTATGGAGAACAGCATGGAGGTTCCTTAAAAAACTAAAAATAGAATTACCATATGACCCAGCAATCCCACTACTGGGCATATACCCAGAGAAAAACATAATTCAAAAAGACACATGCGGGCTTCCCTGGTGGTGCAGTGGTTGAGAGTGTGCCTGCCGATGCAGGGGACATGGGTTCGTGCCCCAGTCTGGAAAGATCCCACAGGCCGCGGAGTGGCTAGGCCCGTGAGCCATGGCCGCTGAGCCTGCGCGTCCGGAGCCAGTGCTCCGCAACCGGAGAGGCCACAACAGTGAGAGGCCCGCATACTGAAAAAACACACACACACATACACACACGTGCATCCCAATGTTCATTGCAGCACTGTTTACAATAGCCAGGTCATGGAAGCAACCTAAATGCCCATCGACAGACAAATGGATATATACAATGGAATATTAGCCATAAAAAGGAACGAAACTGGGTCATTTGTAGAGACGTGGATGAATCTAGAGACTGTCATACAGAGTGAAGTAAGTCAGAAAGAGAAAAACAAATATTGTATATTAACGCATATACGTGGAACCTAGAAAAAATGGTACAGATGAACCCGTTTGCAGGGCAGAAACTGAGACACAGTTGTAGAGAACAAACGTATGGACACCAAGGGGGGAAAGTGGCAGGAGGGGAGTGATGAATTGGGAGATTGGGATTGACCTATATATACTAATATGTATAAAATGGATAACTAATAAGAACCTGCTGTATAAAAAAATAACTAAAATAAAATTCAAAAAAAATTTTTTAATTAAAAAAATAAATAAAATAATAACTAAAAAAATGTTTTTAATGGGAGGGAACAGCATTAAAGGAGGAAGGGTAGAATGGATATTGGGGACAGCTAGCTGTCTCCACCACTGTTACCAAGAGTCTGCATTTAAAACTTTTTCATCATAATTTGGTGCCTTCTGCAAAAGCCACAGATGAAAACAATACTCATTATTATACATAGCCCACTTGTGGAACCCATGTGCTGGGATTTAGTGCAAGAAGGAAGTTTGTTCGGACGAATGTGCATGCTTACTTTCATCAGACAGTGAACACTGTACAAGGTATTGTTTGCCTTGTCTGCTCGAAAGCTCAAAACTAAACTCAACCGTGTCTCTCAGCCTGGCAAAGCAGATTGAGGAAGACTGAGATTTTCCATCAGAAAAAGTTGGCTTCCATTTCTGCGTTCACCATTCATCACTCTTCTGAACTACATGGCAAATGACTTTGTATCTTTAAGTCTGTTTTCTCATTGGTAAATTGGGGGAAATACCCATCTCACAGGATTGTTGTGAGGGTTAAATAATGTATGTGAAAAGTACTTTTTGGTATGGAAATGACCGTCAGTGTTATATGTCCTTATAAAACATTGTATCTCTTCTTCCTCTAAATCAACATTTTTAAAAGAGGAGGTTGCAACGTATTAGCCATTGATAATGTCAGTGTCATGGGTTGTTATCAGATTTTTTTAAATTAAATAAAATAAAATAGAAAATATAAGAGTGCATTATGGAGCTTCCCTGGTGGCACAGTGGTTAAGAATCCACCTGCCAATGCAAGGGACACAGGTTCGAGCCCTGGCCCGGGAAGATCCCACATGCCGCGGAGCAACTAAGCCCGTGGGCCACAACTACTGAGCCTGCGCTCTAGAGCCCTCAAGCCACAACTGCTGAGCCCACGTGCCACAACTACTGAAGCCTGTGTGCCTAGAGCCCGTGCTCCTCAACAAGAGAAGCCCGCGCACGGCAACGAAGAGTAGCCCCCTCTCACCGCAACTAGAGAAAGCCTGCACGCAGCAACGAAGACCCAACACATCCAAGATATAAATAAATAAATAAATTTATAAAAATATAAAATAGAAAAATAAGAGTGCATTATGCATAGTGAGGATAAGGATTGCTTCATGAAACTTTTTCAGTTATGTATGTATATGTCTAATAAATCATAATATAAAATATATTTCTACCTTGATTGCCATACAAAGTTTGGAAAACACTGTTCTGAATTGGTGTTTGGTCTTTCTTATCTCTTTTAAGCCCTTTTTTAAAAATGTCCTATTAAGTATGTGCCTGTATTGGAAAGTGACTCAAATTCTCTTTGGAGGGAGAAAGTTGGGCTAAAAATGAAAGAGAAGGGAGAGCAGGGCGGTGGGGTAGAACTCATGTCGAATATTTTTCACTCCAGATACAGTGGTTAAGCTCTTACTTCTAGTCGTCAAACCCACCCTTCCATACTCTGCCTAGTGATGCAGGAGCTGAGCCGACACAGGTGCTTTTCTCCCTTGGCATCTGGCCGTTGGTTCAGATCTGCCAGTCAGGAGGAGGTGCTGCAGGGAGGCTTGAGGGCTGAAGGCAGGACTTGTTTCTTCCTTTCTGCTTCCTGTTCGCCTCCTGAGAGCCAGGCCAGGCGTCTTCTGATAGCGGCAGTTTATTCCACGAGCAGGAGCGTAATCCAGTTTGCACTTTTCCCAGTGTCAGCACCCCCTCAAGGCGTCAACCACCTCACAAGGGCGTCACCACTGTTGGCAGGCAGCCCCCCTCAGAGATGTGAGTCTCAGCTCCAGGGGCCGCCTCCTTCAGGTTTCTAAGGTTTTTAAATTTACAACCTCTATTTTGTCGCCCCAGCCCTAGGGTGGTAGCTGGGTTTTGCAGTTACTACCTCCTGGACACCTTAGTGGCCCTTCTTACCTTTTCAGTTTTCATGGACCTGATTCCTCTACCTGCTGAGTCACTTGGTTCTCTTCTGTCTCCTGACTAGATCTTGGACCAGGAGGCAAGTCAATGTGTTTTAAGGGTGAGGCTGAACCGTGGAGGGGGAAACTGCAGTTTACATTCTTCTTTTCCAAAAGTTTCGCTGAGCATCCCTTCTTGGCTCCTTGGAGACCCCATATAGACTTAAAGTTTATCTATATGGAAAAATCCGACTACTTAGCTTATCCATTTAAGGCCTGGACTTTGAGTTTGAATTGTTATTGAAGTTATGTTTTTATACTGCTTTGGTGAGATGGGATCCTTGTGAAGAAAGACAGGGTGTCTTTTGTCTCCAAAGACATGTTATTAAGGAATGAGATGGGGGGGAAACCTGGATCATTAATTTAAAACGTCATGTTACACAAAGTTCACATTTTGTTTTACTTCAGAAGCATTGGGAATGTACTACTTCTTATGTTGTGTTTATTTTTAAATCATATATATATATATATCATACATATACACACGTACATGTGTATGTTTATATAATGTATTATTTTATAATAAAAATATACAGAGGGAAAGGCCCCCTATTAAGATAAATGTCCTCATATGTATTCAAATCCTCTTAATCACACCATAAATCATAGAATATTGGGTCTGTTCATTGTCTCCTCCAGGACTGTCTCAAGTCTATTTCCGCCTCTGCTTCCCCACCACCATGGTTTCCTCACACCCTCCTCCTTTCTCACCAGCCCCACTGTGGGAGCCTCACTGGCCACACTATCTCCAGCTCCATTTCCCCCCGGCCACCCCTTCACTTCGCTTAGGCCAAGGGATCCTTTTAATTTGGGGATGTGGTTGTGCCCCTCCATTACCCAGAGCTGCTCAGTAGCCTCCACCATCTGAAGGGTCACGTCCAAGTCCCCCAGCCTGGACCCTCAGGGACCTCCATTCTCTGAGCCCATGAGTATACGTGCAGGTCCTGCACCCACTGGGCTGCCTCTAAACCAGAAGGGCTACCGACTTACCCTTCCTGTGCCTGCCTGCTTTCCATCTGTTCCTCCAGCCTTCCCTTCATTGAGGTTTATTGAGTGATAGCTCTGCTGGGCTCTGGACCAGGCCCTGGGTCCTCTCTCAAGTCTGGTAGCTCATCAACCACTGGACGTTCTCCATGAACCTTCCCCAGCTTCCAGAGTGTCCCTCTGTGATGGCTAGCTAGTCTCTGAGACGGCCCCCATAAATCATGCCTCTTGGTCTCTGCATCTTGGAGTAGTCCCCGGCCACTATGCCAGTTCTGGGCCTAAAGGAAGGCCTGACTTGTGTGTGCTTTTGGGAGCTACCTTGCTGGCGAGACTACATGAAGAGACTGTGTGGAGAGGAGAAGCCCTGGGAGATGTGGAGACGGAGGGAGGCCCTAGCATCGCAGTGTCTCCGTGGAGCCTGTGGAAAACCCCAGTCCCCGCCACCATCTGACTGCAACTGCATAAGGCCAGCGGAACTGCCCAGCCAAGTCCGGTCGATCCAGAAAACTGTGAGAGGCATGGACCCCTACGTTTGCTATGCAGTAATAGACACCCAGGACACCCCTTCACCAGGCCCTGCTCTCACTCTTTACTCCCATAATACCTGTTGCATTCACACCTTTATTATCTCCCTAATCATCTTGCATTGTCTCTCCCCTCTAATAGATGGTAAGTTTCTTAAGGGCAATCCTCCTTATTTCTTTCATCTGAAAAGATTCAGTACGAAAATAGAAACCACTTGAGGTATTTCAAGCAAATGGTGATTCAGCATTTACAAAGTCATTGGAATATAAGCTACCATTAGACTTTTGGCTTCAGGGTCATTTTGCCATGGTTGTAATCAGAGGTCTGGAAACTGCTGATCTTTCCACAGCTGCCCCACATCCAAGAAGAGGATGGCCAAACAGTGGAATGTGGAGTTTGGCCATGGTAATACTCACATCTGCCGGAATCAGTCAGCCACGACTATCACAGGAAGAATGACTTCTGCCTTCTTTCTGTCTTCCAGACATTACGTGACTGCAGAACCTTAACTGCACCCGGAAGTCTTGCTGCTAAGACTTCTGGGAAATGTAGGTTTCCACTTCCAGCTGATGCTAAACAGGGGAGACTCACAGGGTTAGAGGTGGGTGATGACGGCCAATGGACCTCACATGTGCATTTCCCAGCCCCTAGCACGATGCCCTGGCAAGTAGAAAGTCTTCAGGATAGGCTTGTTGAATGAATGGATGAAAATAAAATTAACTATTGTATCAATCATTCAGTCTAGCCTACAATTATAGGCCTGTTATGGACCCTTTCCTGCATTAGATGCTGGGAAGGAAAGGGTAAATATATGGTTAAAAAAACCAAAAAATTCCCAAGAGCAAAATCTGAGTGTAGAACTGAGCCCTAGCAAGAGTGGAACACGAGAGTGACTTTTGTAAGGTTGTCACTGTTGTTTGTTGTGGAGTCTGTATCTTCTGCCCTGCTATGAAAGTAAATAGACAAATACAGAATCCATTTCAGAGGTTAACTTTTCAAACTGTTTTGCAAATGTAACCAATTTCTCCTGGAAGTAAGGAGGTTGCTTTTCCAAGGCCAGCCTTGTAGCTGATTCTGGAAACATAAAGCATGTTTAAAGAAATTAAATGAGCCACAAAGGCAAGATTCTTGAAAATAGTCAAAACTAGGCCCATATTGACAGGTAAACTCTATGGCTTCACCTTGAACTTCATTTAACCTTGGAGGTTAAATAAAAGCACTTCACACGTACTATTTATTTATCCAGGCTGTCACTTATGGTGCCACGTAGCTGTCAGTTCCTCAGGGATGAGGAACAGAGAGAGACCAGAAATAGAAACTCAAGACTCCAGGTTTCTTTACTTAGTTCAGCCAGTAACTAGTAAAGGCAGGTTAAGAGCTCGTTTTCAGCTGTGCTCTTTTCACCATTTATAAAATGCAGGTATTCGATGGGTGACCAAACACATACTGCGAGAGTACTCCTCAATCCTGTACACTGAGTACCTGAGAGGGTTTGAGAGACCATACAGCTCATGTACAATTACAAGCACGTCGGCCACTAGAGTAGTTTAGCCATTTGTAAAAACAAGACTAAGATTTTTTTTAAAAGAAATGGAATTCATCTTAGTAGGTTTTGTGGAATTTTTATTATTTGTTTACAATACTGTTGCTGTTTTTATTTTTTTGAGTTGCTTTATAGTTTTTTCTTTTTAAGGCTAGACAAAAGTATAACCAAATATTCATAGTAGTTAACTCTGGGGAGTGGAACTGGGTATTCTTCTACATTTCACTTTATGTTCTTCATTCTATGTGTTAATTAGCAATGTACTCATTCTGACATTAATAATACTATTTTTAATGTTATTAATGATTAACTGTGGGTAGAGAGATTACAGATGATTTTTAAATCTTTTTCTTATTTGAACCTTACTTTATGTCTAGAAGAAACGGGCATGATTTAAAAGAACATTGACTAAATGGTTGCTTTTCCTACAGAAAGTGCCACAGATGTATCAAGTTACAGCTGGGGCAGCCCTCAGAAGCCCTAAACACTTCTCCACCTCATTCATCATTGGCTGAGCTCTTAGCCTCAACAACCAGTATAGGCCGGGGTCAGAGTGCACAGCACTGGGGAAGCTGTGGGACTTAGGATGCCTCAGACAGGTCAAGGTCAGACTGCCGGGGGAGGGAAGGGGACGGCTCCGGGGGGGTGTGAGGGTGTGGGGATAGGAAGACGCAGTCCCACTCTTTTGTGCCTGTTAGACCCTGGCCGGAGAATTCCAGGACTATGGAGCGAATCACCTTTATTATGGGACTTTGTATGGTGTGATTCCTTATTGCAGTTTTCTGTTTAATTGTTGTTTTTTATTCCATAAACTTGGATGAACGGCTTACAGTTTTACCAGACCCTGCGCCAATTACTGGGGATAGAAAAAGGCAAAATATAGGATCCCTACTCTCAAGAAATCCAACATCAAATCAAAAGCAAGAATCAGACTAGTGAAAGGGCACATTATAATACAGTATGATTAGTGCTTGAACACAGATTTATGCGAAGTGTTCAAGGAATACAGAGGAAGGGGACACCAAGCCTGGGGGATTCCGGGGAATCTTAGCAGAGTTTGAAGGAGGCGAGCTGGAGAGAGGGGACCAAGGGAAGGAGTTCTCTGCAGAGAGAAGAGCCAGGAAGAACTGGAGGCCAGAAAGAGCACAAAGACGTACGGGTGGCTCCTATCGCTGCCGTCAAATTACTACAAACTTAGTGACTTTGAACGACACAAGTTTACCGTCTTACGCTTCTAAGGTCGAAGTTTAAACTGTCGGCAGGGACTGCACTCCTTGGTTCCTGCCCTTCCACCCATCACAGCAACCTCTGCTTCCACAGGGATCACATGTGTGCTGCCAAATCTCCCTCTTCCCCCCATGTATAAGCACTCGTGATGACACTGGGCCCACCAGATGATCCAGGATGAACTTCCCCATCTGCAAAGTCCCTTCGTCCTGCAGGGCAACATCCACAGGTTCCAGGATTAGGACCTGGCGATGTTTGGGGCCATGGGTCAGCCTGCTACTGTCCCCCTGAGGCTTCACGTGAATTCTTCTGCCCGGACAGCTCTTCTTCCTTAGGTCTGCTTCAGTGGCTCCTTCCCAGTTGCTGTGTAAACTTGGGCCATTTACTTCACCTCTTGCACTTCGGTCTCCTCATCTGGAAAATGGGGATGATAGACCCAGCCTAATCCGTTTTTGTGAAGCTACAGTGAGTTAGCGTATGGAAAGCACTCAGAGCAGCACCTTCCGCAAGAACTGGCCTCTTATTGTTGTCATTGTTATTGCTCCTTTTGTCACCGAGGTCTCTATTCCAATGTCACCTCTGCACAAACATCTCTCCTGGCCACCCTAGCTAAAGTAGGCCCCCTAGTAACTCTTTACATGTCTCTTCCTCCCTCCCTTCCTCCGTTCTTCCTTCCTTCCTTCCTTCCTCCCTCTGTCTCTCTCTCTCCCCCTCCCTCCCTCTCTCTCTTTTATTTCATAGCAAAGATCACAATCACATGACTTCCCTGTGGTGTGTACTTCTTGATTTATTCACTGCTTTTCCTCTGCTTCCTCCCCTAGAGTGTGAGCCCTGTGTTTCGTTCACCACTGATTCCCCTGCACCAAGCATGGTGCATGACACATAGAGGGCCCACAGTCAACATCTGTGAATGAACAACTCCAACTCCGTAGCCCGCATTGTCCAGTAGAGTAGCCACTGGCTGCACACGGCTGCTGAGCAGTTGAAATCTGGCTAATCCAAACTGATACGTGCTGGAGGTGCAAAACGCACATTAAATTTAGATTCCGTGTGAAACAGTGTTAAATATCTCATTAATAATTTTCATACTGTTTGCATGTTAAAATGATAGTAATTTGGATATATTGAGTTAAACAAAATATGTTAACATCAATTCCAGCTGTTTCTTTTTACTTCTTTTTAATATGGCTACTAAAAATTTTACATTGCATATGAGATTTGGATTCTCTTTCTATTGGATATCACTTCCCTAGAAAGCCCTTATGGCATGTGTTCTAAAAGCTGCACTGTCTGGGTTTGAATCCTTGGTCCACCATTTACTGGCTGTGTGACCTGAGGCAAATTATTTAGCTTCTTTCAATAAATGTTAGCTGTCATTAGCTAGTTTCCAAGGAAGAAATTATTCTGTGTCAAGAAGTTCAGAAATTTATAAATGTTTGCAAGTAGAGAAAAAGAGTAATATGCACCTAGAAAAATTTAGCAGACACTAGTGGTTTGGGTAGCCACTGTTAATAATTTATGTTTCTGATGGTTTGTATTTTTCACAATAACTGTGTCACATTTGGGTGGAAAAAAATAGATACATTTTTTAAATAAATAAAGTTTGCAAAAATTTCTTAAATTTGTTCATTGCAAATGTCAGTTTTCAAGTCCTAAAACTGAAGGCTCTGCCCCTGAGGGTTGCCAGGCATGGATGTCACACCTCTCATATCAACCCGGACAAAGGTCCATCATCTGAGAAAGCCGACTGCATCCCACTTCTTCTGACCTAATTCTGGGACATGCTAAGCCAAACAAATATCCAGGAAACTATATAAAGAGTTTCCATGTTTCTTTTCCACATACTTCCTTTTTCCATTTTGACTTTCCTCTAATAGTTTTATGAGTGCTACAATACATAAAGTATAGCCCTGTGCTGGACAGGTGCTCAGTAAATAGGGAATGACTCACTGAAGGAATGAATGCATCAATGAATTCAGTGCAACTAGCATCTCCCTTCTTCCCATCCTGTCCTTTATGCCTCTTACTGGTTTTCATTGTTAGATTATAATTCCCCAATGCATTTGATTCCTTTTTTCTTTTCCCTCCCCTGATGCCAAACATCCTCCATGGATTTCTTTATACTTTTTTTTTATTATACTTTTCATTTAATTTACCACTTTTATGCTCTTATCTTCTTTAATACAATTTCTGGCGAAATTTCAGGAGACCTCTTTGGATTCCTCCTTTCAGCCACAGTTACAATCATGTTTTCAAAATAACTCTTCGTGTGTATAGTATACATCCATTTATCATTTGTCTCAGAAAAGGAGAATATATTTATATATTTATGAATATGAGTATATACTGTGATGATATAATCAACAAACCAGAATATAGACTTCTCCATGGGACAAATAAACCTGTTTTCTTTTTTTTTTAATATTTATTTATTTGTTTTTATTTGGTTGAGCCAGGTTTTAGTTGTGGCACGCAGGCTCCTTAGTTGCGGCATGCAAACTCTTAGTTGTGGCATGCACGTGGGATCTAGTTCCCTGACCAGGGATGGAACCTGGGCTCTCTGCATTGGGAGCACAGAGTCTTAACCACTGCACCACCAGGGAAGTCCCCTAAACCTGTTTTTTTTCAACAACTGAATTGTAAGATTAAAAAAACCCAAGAGACGGAACAGTTAATCTCTACTATAGATTAATGAAGCTGTAAGAGATATAGCAACGGATCATAATTTGCGAACCTTTTTTTTGTACCTCATTTTTAAAAAACAAAACTATAAAATAAAAACATTTAGGGCTTCCCTGGTGGCGCAGTGCTTGAGAGTCCGCCTGCTGATGCTGGGGACATGGGTTCGTGCCCCGGTCTGGGAAGATCCCACATGCCGCGGAGTGGCTGGGCCCGTGAGCCATGGCCACTGAGCCTGTGCGTCCGGAGCCTGTGCTCTGCAACGGGAGAGGCCACAACAGTGAGAGGCCCGCATACCGCAAAATAAAAACCACAAAAAACATTTACAGGACATTTGTGTCATTTATGAGACAATTGTAACTTTGAACACCGACTAGATAATTTTTTTAATAAATGTATTTATTTATTTTTGGTCGAATTGGGTCTTAATGTACCCAGGCTTTCTCTAGTTGCGGCGAGTGGGGGCTACTCTTCGTTGCAGTGCGCGGGCTTCTCATTGGGGTGGCTTCTCTTGTTGCGGAGCACGGGCTCTAGGCGCGTGGGCTTCAGTAGTTGTGGCTCGCGGGCTCTAGAGCACAGGCTCAGTAGTTGTGGCGCACGGGCTTAGCTGCTCCGCGGCACGTGGGATGTTCCCGGACCAGGGCTCGCGCCCATGTGCCCTGCATTGGCAGGTGGATTAACCACTGCGCCACCAGGGAAGCCCCAGACTAGATATTCGATGGTATTAAAGAAGAACTGCTGTTTTTTAAAATTGAGGTATAATTGAAATAACATTGTATCAGCGTCAGGTGTACAACACGATAATTCAATGTTTGTATATATTGCGAAAATGATCACCACGATAAGTCTAATTAACATCCATCACCGTACGCAGTTATAAAAATGTTTTCTTGTAATGAGATCTTTCAGGATCCACTCTCCAGCGACTTTCAGATATGCAGTGTTATTAACTGTAATCACCACGCCGTACATTACATCCCCATGACATTCAGTTTATAGCTGGAAATTTGTATCTTTTTACTCCTTTCACCCATTTTGTCACCCCACCCCCACTTCCGGCAACCACCAATCTGCTCTCTGTACCTGTGAGCTCTGTTTGGTTTTTTGTTCTTTTTTATTTTTGATTCCACATGTAAGAGAGATCATGCAGTATTGTCTTTTTCTGTCTGACCTTTTCACTTAGCATAAGGCCGCAAGGTCCAGCCATGTTGTCACAAATGGCAATATTTCATTCTTTTTATGGCTAAATAATATTCCATTTTATATATATATATATATATATATATATATATATATATATACCATATTTTCTTTATTCATTTATCCATCGATGGACTCTTAGTTGCTCCTATATCTTGGAAATTGTAAATAATGCTGCAGTGAGCATGCAGGGTGCATGTATCTTTTCAAGGTAGTGTTTTTGATTTCTTTGGCTAAATACCCAGAAGTGGAATTGCTGGATCATGTGGTAGTTCTATTTTCAATTTTCTGAGGAACCTCCATACTGTTTTCCATAGTGGCTGCACCAATTTACATTCCCACCAACAGTGTACAGGGGTTCCCATTTCTCCACACCCTCACCAACACTTGTTATTTTTTGTCTTCTTGATAACAGCCATTCTAACAGGTGTGAGGTGATTATCTCATCGTGGTTTGGGTTTCCTTAATGATTAATGATGTAGAGCATCTTTTCTTGTACCTGTCGGCCATCTGCATGTCTTCTCTGGAAAAATATGTATTCAGATCCTTTGCCTAATTTTAAAAATCAGATTGTATGGGGTTTTTTTGCTATTGAGTTGTATATTATATTTTTTGGATATTAACCCCTTATCAGATATATGATTTACAAATCTTTCCTCCCACTCAGTAGGTTGCCTTTTCATCTTGCTGATGGATTCCTTTGCTGTGCAGAAGTGCTATTTTTAAGGTATGATAAAGATAAAAGTATTCATATTTTTTAAAGATATATTCTAAACATTTAGAGATGCATTTATATATTTTGCATTTTTCTTCAGAATATTGGGGAGATGTGGACAAAGCAAAACTGGCTATGAGTTGATCGTTATTAAAACTGGGTGATGGGAGTTTCTTATACTATGTTTCTTTTTAATGTTCTTGAAATTTGTTATAATAGTAAAACATAAAAGAATTGCTTATTACAAAATAAATATAATTATAGAAAATCTGAAAAATACAGAAGAGTCTAAGAAAAAGGAAAAAACAAAACCAAAATTGCTCCTAACACCACAGCAGTGGTCTTAATCACTCATAGTTTGGTATGATTCCTTTCAGTCTGCAGTCTGTGCACATATATATATAAACACAGGTGTGTGCCTGTGGTTATTCTAAGCATGGCCACATTTTCACAGTCTTCCCATCAAGAAGTGGAATATATGTCCTCCCTCCTTGAATCCGGATGCGCTTGTGGCTGCCTTGACCAATATAATATGGAGGAAGTAACTCCATGTGGTTGGGTCATGACAGGCCATGTGCCTCTACACTGTTTGCTGGGAACACATGCTCTCGGAGGCCTGAGCCACCACGTAAGATGTTTGATGACCTTGAGGCTGTCAAGCTGTGAGGAGGCCCAAGCCACATGCAGAGGTTCCAGTTAACACCTCCAGCTGAGTCATGTCAAATGAGGTGCCAGATACGTAAATGAAGAAGCCCCCATCCATTCAAGACTGCCCAGCTGATGGCTCCAGGCAGTGGAGAAAAGACAGCTCCTGCGCCCCAGAGAATCCATGAACATATTGAAATAGTTGTTGTTTGAGGTGGTTTGCTACACAGTAATAGATGACAGGACAGAATTTGGTACCTGGAAATGGGCTGTTGCCATCAAATGCCTAAAATGTGGTGTTTGTTTGGGGACTGGCTGGCAGGGAGAAGTCAGGCAGGCATTGGAAAAGCTGATGGTGAGGGTTTGAACAAAGTGAGGAAAATGTTACTGGATGCTGAAGGAAAGGAGACACATGCTAGGTACTGGCAGAACGTTTGGCAACGCTGTCACCTGGGATACCAGGGAAAATAAGAAATGTACTTAATAAACTCAGTAACTGGCTGAGGAGATTTCTGGGCGGGATATTAAAGGGGCCATCAACTTGTTCTAGCTGCCTACAGAGGATGTGAAAGGGTGAAAAGAATACACCATTCAGTTATCAGTGAGGATTAAGAGGAAATGTAGAGGGCTCAGCTGGAACTTAGCCAGCAAAGGATTCTCTGAGCAAAGATCAAGTCCAGGACACAGTAAAAAGAAAAAAAAAAAAAAAAGAAAAGTGTTTTCAGAATAAAAAATGAAGCCAAGGACGTGACTTTAAAGCCCTTTATTAGCACTTAAGAAAGGTATAAGTGCTACTTCATAAACTCAACTAAACAAAAGGCCTTGTCAGGATGGAAAATTTTTTTCCTCTTAGGATCAGTACCTGGGAGCCTTCCAATTTAACTGACAAAAGACAGGTGAACAGGAGAAAAAGAACACACATTTTATTAATATTTTACCTGCACGGGAGTTCACAGAAAGGAAGTGAAACTCAAAGAAGTAACTAGACTCAAGGCCTTGCATACCATTTTAAACAAAGGAAAGGAGGTTTGGGCTTCGAGAAATGATACATGTGGGAAGCGGCTAGGAAATATATGAGGAAAACGAAAGGCCGATGACGGTCACTTTAGTAAAAGGTGTGTCTGCAGGCTCTTCATTGTGCTGACTCTCCACTCCAGTGATAGAAGTTGCTCTCCACTTCCTGGTACAGGAGAGGGAGGATACCTTCACAAAGGGAATCTTATGCCCTACTTTTAGGCAGGAAAGGGAAGGACAGAGAACTCTCCCTGGATCTGCTGACTCTCACTGCCTACGGCCCAAGCCAAAGTGGCACATGTTGAGATGGCACATTCTGGACCTCTTCTGCCTTCTAAGAATTTCAGGGAAAACCTTACAAGCAATCTCTGTTAAACAGTAGGGCTTCTAAAGATCTAAAGCATTGCTACACGACAGCCACATGGGGCTCAGGGTAGACAAGGAATCTCAGAGGTTTGTGGGTGACTTTATCTAACGGAGCACGTTTTTTATAAATTGCGATATGAGAAATCCACAGAGATTTTGAGGGAATTATATCAGCTTGAATAGAGAGGAACAGAGGTGGTACAAAATGAAATGAGGGACTTCCCTTGTAGTCCAGTGGCTGACTCTGCGCTCCCAATGCAGGGGGCCTGGGTTTGATTCTTGGTCAGGGAACTAGATCCCACATGCGTGCTGCAACTAAAGATTCCACATGCCACAACTAAAAGATCCTGCATGCCACAACGAAGGTCCCACACGCAGTAACGAAGATCCCACATGCCGCAACTAAGACCCGGCACAGCCAAATAAATAAACTAATAAATAAATAAATAAATATTTTTAAAAACAAACAAACAAAAAATGAAATGAGGTCTTTGGCTGCCCAAACTTAGGCAGAAGGCAGACTGAAAAATTTACAATCATTGGCTACTTTTTATGGGGAAAGGGAGGATGATTCAGAGAATGGGAAACAAAGACCCACAGGAGAGAGGGGAAAGTCCCAGACAGTCACTCCCAGGAAGCAGGACAGAGTCCTAATCAATAAGTGAACATCACATCCTGGGATGGATTTCAAAATTAATATAAACCAATGACTGCTATGCATTTCTGTTTCTCCACTTTGAAACAGGAGTATCTTAGCAGTCATCCTATACTCGTCCTACTGTTGTATGTTGGGTTTATTTGAGGAGGAGTGGCAGAAAACTTGTCTCTTTAATTCATCAGTTTACAGATCAAGCAGAACCATACCCAACGAGCTTAAGTCAAGGTGCCTAACATCCACCTGGACCTGATTTATATTAGGAGACCCTGTCACCTAAGCCTAAGCCCAATGCCTTAGTAAGTAACATAAAACTTTAGGAGGAGAGAACTTGGACATGGAGAATGTAAATAAGTTGTGGGCATGGAACTGACTGTGGGCAGTTTTAAAATATGGCTGCAAATTCTTTGACATTCCTCCCATAGAGAAGTGGATTTATTCCCTTCCTCTTGAATCTGAGAGGGTTTGTAAATGCTTCAATCAATAGATTAAAATTGGTGGTAAAAATGACACTGTGACTTCTGAAGGTTGACCATAATAGGCCATAGAGCTTCCCGCCTGCTCACTGGGAACACAAATCTTCGGAGCTCTGAACCACAATGTAAAAAGTCTGACAAGCCTGAGGCCTCCATGCTGGGAGCAGGCTCAAGCCACACCGAAGAGGAGCTCTGGTTAACAATCCACAATGATCCCAACTTTGGGCTCTTTTCAGCCTATGCACCAAATACGTGAATAAAAAAACCTCTAGGGGACTCCCCCGCGGTCCAGTGGCTAGGGCTTGGTGCTTTCACTGCAGTGGCCCAGGTTCAATCTCTGGTCGGGGAACTAAGATCCCACAAGCTGTGAGGCGCAGCCAAAAAAATAAATAAAATTTTTAAATGAAATAAAATTTTAAAATTAAAACTAAAGAAACCTCTAGATGATTTCTGCCCTGGCCACTCAAGTCTTCCTGAGGGCCCAGACATTGTGGAGTGGACACAAGTCATTCTTCTTGTACCCTGTCCAGGTCCCTGACCCACAGAATCCATGGACATAATGACGTGCTTGTTGTATGACACTGAGTGTGGAGCTGTTATACAGCAATAGAAACACCACCATATTAGTTTCCTGTGGGCGCTGTAACCAATTATCACAAATTTGCTGGCTTAAAACAATAAATTCATTCTCTCACAGTTTTCAGGCCAGAGTCCAAAACTGGGCTGAAATCAGGATGTGAGCAGAGCCACACTGGAGACTGTGGGAGAATATCTCATCTTTGCTTCTTCCAGCTTCTGGTGGCTGCCGGCATTTCTTGGCTTGTGGCTGCATCACTCCAGCCAACATCAAATCTCTCACTGCTCCTTCGTATCACTTTGTGTGTGTGTGTGTGTGTGTGTATGTGTGTGTGTGTGAAATCTACCTCTGCCTCTCTCTTATAAAGACACTTGTGGTAGCATTTAGGGCCTACATGAATAATCCAGGGTAATCTCTCATTTCAAGATCTTAACTTAATCATATCTGTAACAACAGTTTGGGGTGGGATTGTTGCTTTTTGTTTTTTGGTGTTTTGGTTTGGTTTTGATTTTTATGTCCCTTTTTTTGGCTTGTTTGGTTTTTTTGCCATGCAAGGTAACAGTCACAGCTTCCAGGGATTAGGTTATAGATGTCTTTCAGAGGGACATTTTTCAGCCTAGATACATAAATACATAGATACCTAGATGCAAAAGATCATACTGTACATGTATATTCTTTTGCGTCATACTGTATATATTCTTTACGAGACAAAAGGAAGAAGTATTCCTCAGATCATCAAACACTCTGAAAATAGCAGCTTTAATGGTTATGTAATATTCTACTGAATGGGTATACCATAACTTAGTTACCCAAAATATTAATATCAGACACTTATTTCCAACTCCCCTACTTCTGATTATTTCCTTAGATTAGTTCTAGATGTGAAATTACTAAACTTAATGAGTATATTTTAAGACTTCTAAATATTGCCAAATTGCCATTCAAAAATATATTAATTTAGTTTCATCAGTATAGGAGGTGCCTGTTTATCATCCGTCACCAGACTGAGTATTGGATTTTTAAAGCTATCAAACCGTCACCAGACTGTGTATTGGATTTTTTTTAAAGTGTTATGTTATTTGATGATATTTTATTAGAAGTCTGGTATTTGTCCTGTCATTTTGCATTGAATTTTTTTATATATTAAGGAAAATAATCCTCTGACATTTTTGTAGCAAGGCTTTTTTGTCATTTTTAATGTGCTTTTAAATTTTGAAGATGACGGTTCTGATAGCTCTCTACTATTCTCCTTATAATTCTTACTTGCCTTTATACTTAGAAAGTCTACACTTTCTAAGTCAGAGAGCAGACTCAACCACGGTTGAAATAGCATGGTGTTCGACATCAGAAAGGCATGGGTCATAATCTGTCTCATAGGGTTAGATATTGGTTTTTACAAAGATTAAATGAAATAAGTAAAGAATCAAGCACAAGGCCTGGATGTGTAAACCCTTCTGTTCCTTTCCTTCTGTTTACTAGAAAATAATAGACTCAAGCAGATCACAAAAAATGCAAATGCCAAAAAAATATGAAAATATGCTCAATCTGCTTAGTACATCATGGAACATAAAATTAAGTTAGTTACCATTTTCTGTCCATCAAATTAACAAAAATTTAAGCAATAACCTCTAGTGCAAAGAGGCCATGGAGAAAGGGGAACTCATTATAGGCACCTGTGCGGTACTGTTAATTGCTAAACCTTTTCGGGAAGCAATGACTATATTTATTACAGTGTAAAGGTGAAAAAAAAAGTTTTAAATTGAGCATTTTTCTTTGACCTAGGATCTCCTATTTGAGTTATCTATCCTTTACAAACACAAAGAGGGGCTTCCCTGGTGGCGCAGTAGTTGAGAGTCCGCCTGCCGAGGCAGGGGACACGGGTTCGTGCCCCAGTCCGGGAAGATCCCACATGCCACGGAGCGGCTAGGCCCGTGAGCCGTGGCCGCTGAGCCTGCGCATCCGGAGCCTGTTGCTCCGCAACGGGGAGAGGCCACAACAGTGAGAGGCCCGCGTACCGCAAAGATAAAAAAAAATAAAATAAGATACAAAAGGGTATATGTAAAACGATGCTTACCTTTGGACCACTATGATAGCAAAATGCTGACAGCAACGTGAAAATCCATCAGTAGTAGAAAAGCAGTTGAATAAATGTGTTTCTTTTCAGTTTCTACCCACTAAAATGTAAGCTTCCAAGAACAAGGATTTTTATCTGTGATCTTAATGCTGTTTTCCAGCACCTAGAACATAATAAACATTCAAAGAAATTGTTGAGTAAATGAATAAAATTCTGGTATACCCAAATTTATAAAATGCAGTGGCCATTAAAAAGTCAGTTGGATTTAAAAAAAAAAAAGTCAGTTGGATTTATATATAATGACCTGGGGAAATGGCCATGATATATTATTAACTGATAAAAGCAAGTCACAACGAAAAGTATGACTTCATTCTTTTTTAAGGAGAGACAAAAGGAAGAAACAAGATAAGTGATACACATTTGTCTAAGCACAAAAATTCTTGGGATGATATGGACCAGGGTGTTAACACTGGCACCCAGAGGGATGGGATTGAAAGAAGAGGCAAATTTTAACTTTCCACCCCTCTGCATTGTTCAAACTTGTTGGAAGGAATTGTTCCGTGGAAGGCCTCAACGTGCGTTCATAAAAACTTAAACCAGACAGGCTTTGCTATGGGAAGGACAACCTCTTTGAGTCCTTTGCCCCCGCGTTAGGAAAACAGGTCCTTGGCAACAGGTCCTTGGGCGTTACTAGGTATTCTTTTTACAGTATTGGTTTGTGCTTTTTTGATTTTTTGTGCCCTCCCCCCAACACAACCCCCGCTCCCGCGAGTTTGCTCAGCCCGTCCCCTTCCTGCGGGTATCCTTCCTGTCCAACCTGCCAACTCCCCCTGCGCGCTTATCTGACCCCGTGCTCTGCAGCGGCACCCGCGCACCGTGTGCACGCCCGACCTTTGCCACCTTCCGCGCTCACGGCAACTGCAGGAGGATGTGGTTTACAGAACACGTGGACCGAGGCTTCTCACTCCAGCGCCCTTATTTCCGAAACGGTCCCCCCAAGCGCAAGGCCCATCTCCAATATTCAAAGGAAACCCAGAGGAGGGGGCCGGGCTTGGAGGAGGAGGGCGGGGCGAAGAGGGGGAGATGAGGTGTGGAGAAGCACCTGCCGGCGCCTCCACCACTATTAATATTAACTTTTATTAAGACTTTGGCCCTTCTTTCCCTGGGGCTTCACAAAGCAGGAAGCCAAGGGCAGGGGTGCAGGAAGGGAATTGGCAGGAAGAGAAAACCTTGAGGTAAATTATTTAGCCGTGAGGCGAGATTAAGAGTGATTCCGCCCTCTCCCCTCCCCCACCCGCAAAGCGGGCCCAGGTTGGGGATCAGCCCTCAAACCGCCACTAATCATTTCAGCTGGACGACATCTGGAGTCTGGTGAGGGGGCAGGCCAGGGAGACGTCTGTCGGCGACACGAGGTGCGAGAGCGGTGGGCACCCACCGGGCCCCCGGCTCCGGGGGACGTGGCCTCTCCGCGGGTTAGGGCCGCGCCTGATTGCGATGGGAGGGAGGCGGCTGAGGTCGAAAGTGCCAGAGCGCGGCCGGGAGAGGCGCAAAGGGGTGGGCTTGTTCGCACCCGCTGGGCCAGGCGACACCTGCTGCCGTGGACCCCGGCCCTGCGCCCTCGTTGGGGAAGAGGGAGAAGCAGCCGAGGGCCGCAGTCTCTCCCTGGGGCCGCTCCTGCGGGCGCCTCCGCCGGTTGCCCCTCCCGCTCTCCGCCCCCCGCCCCGCTGGGTTCCGGCTCTCCCGTCCTCGGACAGTCGGGGACACGGCCGCTCCGCCGGAGCAGCAGCGCCGCCTGCCGGGCACCTCGCGCAAGCTCGGCCGCGGGAGGGGCGGCAGGGAGTGGGCTGAGCGCGCCGACCTCCCGCCTCCCCTTCAAAGTCAAGTCCCTCCCTCCCGCCCGGCGGCCCCCGCCGCCATCGCCCGCGGCGCTCAAGCCCGACGTGGAAGCCGCCGCCGCGCTCCTCACCGGGGCCCGGTTCCCGGCACCTCCGCCGCCCATAGCGGGGCACGCCGTTGAAAAACTCAGAGTATGTTTAACCGTGATGACAAAAGCAGCTGTGGAAACCAAGCTGCTCCGAAGAGGAAAAGGAACGTGCCCGGGATCTCGAGGCGCGACTTCCGGGGCGCAGACGGCGGCGGCCCCCCCGGGCTTCCCGCCAGGTTGGCGCGGCTGCCACGGGGGCCTCGCTGCGCTTCCACCTCGGGAGGCGCCAGGCCGCCCGGAGACGAGCGCGGCCTTTCCCCGTCGGGCGAGGAGCCGGCGCGGCGTCCGAGGCCGGGAGCGACGCGACCCCGGCGCCCGCGGCGCGCTCCTGCGGCTCGTGGCGCTTGGGCGGTGGGTCCTGAGGGCCGTGGCGAGAGTCCGGTCCTTTGATCCGTGGGCCAGGCCGCAGGGGGAGGGGCGAGGCCGCTGCCACCTGAGCGGCATCTTCGCTGCAGGCTGGGGCCGCGCACAGACGCCTCGATACCAGGCCGACTGCCCTTCCCCCAGCCCTGTTGTAGACGACCGGCCTGTCTGGACATGAGCAAAGCATGCTTTCATTTTTTCTGTCTAAAACATTCAAAGACTCGAATCCAGGCAGTAGTTTCTCCGAGATAGAGGTGTGAGGTGGCGGCAAACTAAAAGTTCCCGCCAAGGGAGCAGCTTGCTGCCTGTCTGTTTTGTCTGGCTTTACACTTGCGAACGTAGCGCCCAGCTTTGTGCAGCAATCCAAGCCCATCTAAAAATCTGCTCCCTGAACAGCTTGCGACGGCCCGATTGTGTGGTCATTTGGCCTTGTGGTTCTCCGTCCTGGCCACGTGTCCACCCAAGAGCAGCTATCGTAACACTGTAGGTGCATTTCAAGACTCTAACCCTAAAAATGAGGAATAAATGTTGCTTGTTGGTTTTCTGTGGGCTGAAGATCATGACCAAGACCTGTCACTCTGAATCAGGGTCTGTTGTGTTTAACAATATATCACTAACAGATGTCTAAAAGTATAAAGATGGTTATATGAAATTCATAGACACGATGAAAATTATAACAGGAACACATGAAAATAACTAGAGGAATTTGGACTTCTGAAATTTGCATTATTTCAATAAAGTGATTTGAGGGGGAACATTATTTTTTTTTTAATATGTGTGGATTCCTTACGAGCAGTCTCTCTTTTTTGTCCTTCCTGCATGCTTCTATATTGCTATTTATTGGACAATGGTCCCTGGTTCTCGCTTAAGTATGTCTTTCTTCTGTTTGCTTCTGGCAATGCACATACACCCTAACATAGGTGTGCCTAGAAAACGGAGGGAGGGCTGAAAATAGAATCTAGATCCATTGAGTTTTGTTGTGGTTGTTTTTAATATATTAGATACACAAAGTGAAAGAACATATACTGTGTCTTTCATGAATAAAAGAGCCTGGCGACACCATTTTTAACAGCTCCTAATCTGTGGTTTAGGTACTTAATCTTTGTCACCGATTCTACTAAATGTCAGTGAGTTAAAATTATTTAAGTGCCACCCAACAAGCCATTGTATGCTTATACTACAGTGACTTTAGCTCCTACTTTGTTTTTCATTATTTGCTTTCCTGAGGTTGGAGAGGAATTTATCAACTACCACTTGTATAAAACCTATTATTGTCATACTGCAGATACAAAGTGTTATGAGAGGAGACTGTCCTGAAAGTTCTGAGATAACAAATGAACAATTAGAAAATAATTTGTTTCCTAGAAATTAAAACACAAATATTAAAAGACATGAAATGGAAAAAAAAAGATGTGCTGATACTGATTGTGAAAAAAAGGGTAGGGGGCCATGAAATGCCTAGGTTCCTACTTGCCAATAAAATTATTTGAGGCATAGACCCAATACATGACCTGAATATTATTTTTTAAGCACGTGTGTGTGTGTGTGTGTGTGTGTGTATAAAGGGACAGTTTGGTCATCACTGAATCCCAGGGAACTCTTCTTCATAGATCAAAACTGGTTGTGTTTTGGTTTATGGATAATATCTCTAGCACAGAATCACCAAGATCCCGGAGAGAGAACAAACTGGTCATTAACTCTGGGCCTCTGGCAACTTAGTTGATATTATCCATATAAACTGAGGTTAGTGACAAATTCCAATTTGAAAAAGCTGTTGTTAAAACAAATGTTTGGGTACTAGAGACACAGACCCAAAAGGTCACCTACACACTTGCCCCCAGCTTCTCTAAACTGATACCTCCAAGAAGAATGTCAAGGTAAATGTTGCTATAATCTCTGGAACTGACAGATTCTACTTTCCTTATTTGGAATTTGAGGGGGTTTTCCTAGATCTATTTTCATAACCTTCAAGAAATGAATGATATAAGAAGTATATATTCCCTGTGGTTTGTAGCTAAGTAAAGAAAATATTTAGTGATTGTTCTGGCCCAGTATCACTGGGCTTGTCCCAGTTATCAATAAAATCTGCTTGGTTTCCTAAAATCATAGTAATCTCTTGAAGAAGAGGATGAGGCAAAAGAAAGAAAAAAAAAGACTAAATGTGAGAATTATGGGGGTTGGAAGATTGTATAGTCTAAATGAGATTTAAGAATATACTTTAAAAGTTAATTTAAAATATTTCCAGGTAACCTACGTTATTTAGGTATGTTTTCCTTATCCTCCAAAGCAAAACTAATTTAACAAAAGATCTGCTGCTATAGTTTTAATGTAAGGGAAGAATTATGGGGGCTAGAAGAAAATGCTTGCCTTAAAATGACTTCGAGGGAAGAGTCGGGCTTGAAGAATTCAATCCGCAGCAGCTTTTGGGGGCGGCTCTCAGAAGAGTACGGAATTGAGGTGTTGAAATGGAAATTGTTTCAAAATAAAGAAACTCATAATACCATCTAGGTAGAGTATCTGCCTCTCTGCCTCCTTTGGGGTTAAAGGATCCTGACTGATAATGAGGTTCCCAACTACAACCTCAACTAATCTGAGTCTCCTAAATACAACTGGAAGTGTTTGGGGATACAGTATCTTTCCTGGGAGATAAAAGGGCAGGTAAGCTATGCAGAGCAGTAACTCATCTTCTCCTCTGGAATGTTAGTGCTTTGCCACTTGAGATTCTGTGCAGACACCTAGGCACTGGAAATCAGAAGACAACAGACTTGAGGCTATTTTGACAAAGTAAGCAGAGCTGAATACATTAGAAAAACTTCTGGAAGGAGTTATTCTCTAATGATTTGAGAAATTATCCTCGTTCGAAAATTCGCTTTAAGCACGCTTGAGCCCTTCAGAGACGATGATTCATCGTTAAAAGGAGGAGGAGTTCATGTCATTATTGGGGTCTCATCATAAGTGTACACTGTAACTTGCATTTGCTTACATTACCTCATTTGATCGTCATATTACAAATGAGGAAGTTGTGGCTGCGAGGTTGTGATCTCCCCAAGGCCCTTAAACTAACAAACAGCAGCCTATTTCTAAAACAACGTGCAAACAGTGCTCTTAAAAACATACAAGCTCTTCTTAAGATTCTGTAGCTGAGATTTCTTTATTTCTGCTTGTTGCCTTCTCTTATCTTTTCCTGGCTGGTTGTGAACGACAACAGCCAGAATACTGCTGTTTATATATTTAGATTTCTATTTAAGATTAGTGTTCTTGACTAGGTACTTGACTATCTAGTAGGAGGCCTTCTAGTCGGAGGCCTCCTACTAGATAGTATCAGAAAGAAGTGAAACTCATTGAAACTGTCATTGCTTTCACTAGCAGTCCATCTTGTTAACTTTATTAGATGGATGTGATAGAGTTATGAATTGTTTACAGGAAAAAAAAAAAGACCAGGCCTGTTTTCTCTCCATATATCCCCTTTCTTGACATGAGTTCCACAATACTGGTACACTCTTTCCTTATATTAATATCGTACCCATATTTCTGTAATTTTCTTAAAGAAACGTCTTGTGCAAAAAGACCCCCCTTTTTTTCGGGGGCGCCCTGCGGCGTGCGGGATCTTCGTTCCCAGACCAAGGATCGAACCCGCGCTCCCTGCAGTGGAAGCGCGGGGTCTTAACCATTGGACGGCCAGGGAAGTCCCCAAAAAGACTCTTAGTGGATAGCTCCCCTCCCCCAAATTTGTTTTTCTTAAACATTCACCAGATGCAAGAATCTTCTGCACCGGACCTAGTTTTTACTTAGTTTCAACAGGCCCGGGACCGTGGCGGGGAAGGCTCGCCGCGTGGGTCTGGGAGCAGCGGAGTCGGAGACGCCCTGGAGTTTGCACCTCTCAGCTGGGTCACAACTGTGTCCCTTTCCTCCAGAGGCGGCGAGCAGCGCGCGCGCGCCCCCTGGCGGCCCGAACCCGGGACAGGGCACCTGGAGGCCCGAGGGGTTGGGGCACCTGGAGGCCCGAGGGGTTGGGGCCCCTTGACCCCCGGCACTGTGCGGGCGGCGCTCGGAGCCGCTAGGTCTTGTCGTCAAAAATAAACCCGGGTGTCCCGGCGCCGACCTCCCTAAGCCTCTCCAGGCTGCGCCGCCCGCTCGCGCCCTGTCCCCGCGTTCCCCCGGGCTTGCTCCAGGGGTGGTGCCTTGGCGTCGCAGGCGCGGTGGCCTCACTTGCCGGCGGGGGCCCTCATTCCTGGCCTTTTCCGCGGCCTGGTGGCCGGCGGCCCGCTCGCCGCCCAGAGCAGGGTCCTGGCAGGTCCAAAAGCAGCCAAGCGCCCCTCCGCGCCCGGATGCGCGCCGCGCGCGGGCGTCAGCGCTCCCGGGCCGAGCCCCGGGAAGGGGAAGAACTTGTAATCGCTTGCAGCGGGACAATGCCGACTTTTGAACCTCTAACCACTAAGCAAACAACCCTTGTGCTCTCGCTCCACTGTCCAAACAGGGTTTATTGACAGGCGTTTCACAGCAACGCATAGCAACCTCGGCGGCGGCCCGGGGTCGGGCACGCGGGCGCGGCCGGGAGCGGGGTCCGCGCCGCCCTCCCCGCGCCGGGCGCCGGGGGACCTCCCGGTGCTCCGCGGACCCAGGTGCGTCTCCCGCCTCGGCCGGGCCGCCTCCTGCCCAAGAGGCGGGCCAGGCCCGCTCCCTCTGACTTCGGGGGCCGCGGGCCCAGCCCCGGAGCCCTTTCCCAATCCCGGAGTGAAAGGCGCCACCTGGAAGGGCCGCGGAATCGGGGAGATGCTCCAGGGGCTATTTCTGCCTCGCAGCTCCGCTCATCCTGCCCAGCCCTCGGGGCACCCCTTCCCTCGGTGGAGGCGCTGATTAGGGCTCCAGGCTGCCTGTGGGAAAGACCGCAACGGAGGGCAAAGCCCTTCTCCGCAGGCCCCACCGAGAGCGCCCAGGTCGGCGGCTTCCAGGACCAGAAACCTCAAGGGCAGCAGCCCCGTCCCCAGCGGATCAGCCAGATAACGAGCAACCATCACTAAAAGGATCTTCTTTTGCTGGGTCTCGAATTCTTGTCTGTGGGGGGGAGGTGGAGGGAGGAGCGGGGAAGGGAAACAGCGCGGGACAAGGTAAGGGGTGGAGTCAGAAAGGGCTCACGGAAACCGATACGCTGGAGTCTACATTCGTGGAAACGTTGCCTTGGGGAAACAGAAAATCGAAAATTTTTACTTGAATGCTTGTGTTTAGCTGGATGGGGGGGAGCATCCTGGGGAGTAGGGAGTCACCGATGAAGGGAGTGTGCGCGATTGCCTCAGCGTGGACTCGATGCGACGCTGTGAGCGGGCTCTCTCACCCTCACTCCCCATCATTCCCCCGGCTGAGAAGCAGCTGAGCGCTCAGCTGTACATTTTGCCCACAGGCACCCCCAGGAGAACCACACATTCCACAATCTGAGGCTGGGCTCGGGCTCGGGGGCAGGGTAGGTCTCAGAACCTGCTCCCTCAGGCTTCTGCCGCTCTGGGGTAAAATGAGGTTGTCCAGATAACCTTCTCCACTCCCCTCCTTGATTTTCCTAATTCTAGTTAGCAAGTAGAAAGGATATTTCATTACTTAAAATACTACTACTAATAATAATTGCAGACAAAATCTAAAGGTGATAAAGACAGGATCTGAAATCTGGAAAGCTCCTTTATCTCTTTTTTTCTTTTTAGAAAAAAAAATTCAACTGTGTTCAAATACCCCCCCCACTTCCCTTCACCGTATCACTTCTCTCCGCATGGATCCAGAAGGCTTTAAAAATGCTGGCTTGGATGTTACACAGACCAATAACCCAAACAGCAGCAACAACAACAAAAACTCCCCTTTTTCATCAGCCCCAAGATTGTGAAAATCACAGGAAGTCCAGGCTGGCTCTGGCATTTATAGCACTGACATACATTCAGCCCAGAGAAGCTCTGGTGACAGGCTTTCTAAACAAGGCCCTGTCTCGGGCCCCCTCGTCAGGCCTGGAGTCCAGTAACCTCCCCCTCACACCACACACTGCACATGCACCAGCCAAGCCTTTCCTGGCCTGGGAAGGGAAGAGAAGAAAGACAAAGACCTGGGGGTTCTGCACTCTTCAGTGGGTCCAGGTTTCCATCTCAGCCGCCTCTGGCTTCTGTGGTCTGAACCTTGCCTGCCCTTGAGGCAAGAGGGCCCAGCGGGTCCTTGGAGGGCAGTGAGTGGACAGCAGCCATCTTGACTCCATCCCTGGCGGTCCCCCGAGTCCCTCTGCCCCGTCAGCTCCAACCAGAGAGGCAACCTGCAGATTTTGAAGGCAAAGAGCTGAGGAAGGGGCTGAAAGGCTGGTCTGTTTAGCCAGTCCAGGCAGTGTTTCTGCCAGTACTAAAGGAAGTGCCGGTGGTCATTTCCCATCTCCTCAGTGGCAGAAAGAGTCAGACCAGAAAAAGTCAAAATCTGGGAGAACGTCTTCCTTGAGGCCTCCAACCGCACCTGTCTTTCCCCCAGGCCCCCATGTTTCCTTGGAGGGCTAGGTCGGTTGGTGAACGGTCGTGGGTGGGAGGGGAGGGGTCTTTCCTGAGGATTCTAGCAGAGTCCATGCTCCTCATGGCTCAGCCTGGAATTGCTCTGCTACCGCAGGCCACTGTGGGTCACTGGGTGACAGTGGGGTTTAACACCCCCCCAGTCGGCCCCAGAACCCCAGGGACAGGACCAGGCACCGAGCCCTGCAGGGAAGACACGGGACTCAGGGGCTCCGGGACACTTCTCAGGGGACCTGGCTGCGGCTGGGGAGCCTGTGGCTGGGACGTTGGCGGCTGCTGCAGCTTTTTCTTGTTGATCTTCCTTTCCTTTGCTCTGCGGTTCTGAAACCAAATTTTAACCTGGAAATGGAAAGGCGGAGAGAAACAGAAGGTGGTGAAGCGGCTGCGAAGGAAAAAAGGGACAGTGTTTGGCACGAACACCAGTGTCCCCTTCCCCGGCCAAAGAAGTGCCCTCTGGACCTGAAGGATCCCAGCCCTTCACACAGCTTTTCATGGACTATCCCGTAATGGCCCGGCGCTGGAGTGCTTGTTGGAGCCCTTCCCAAGCCCAATTCAGACTCGAGAGAGAAGAGCTTCCCCCCTCCCTCCTCTTTCCCCAGGTTTCTTTCCAAAGCAACCTTTATCTACAACTTTACTGGAAAAGTTCAGAGTCTCAGAAGCAAGGAAAACAGAAACCGCCAGGCCCTTTTCACACCAAGCAAGAGGAGGCCAGGGCTGGATGTACTTCAAAATAACAACCTTTGGCCTCTCAGAGCTAAATTGAAATGTAATATTCCTCACCTTGGGGCTGAGAATGAGTTTTAATGTGGGGTTTCCTGACTGTGAATTTGACTTTTTTTTTTTTTTCTCCCAGACCACACAGAGCGTTCAGGAGCCAAGCCTCAACCCTCTAGTTTTCATGGGCAGGGATCGGGGTCTTATATTAATTTTTTTGCCCAGGTACCGTGCTGAGTACAGAGAGAGTAAGCCTTTAAGGCTTTATTGACCCAAATAGAATTCTGGATTAGACTATACTCAGTTTTTTCTTGTACCTCCCAGGTCCCCCAAAATAGAAAAAAAAAAAAAGTTCAACAATATATATATATTAAAAAAAGAAGACAACTGGAGGGGGGAAAAGTCTTTATAAAAAGCATCTGGAAGGAAAATGCTCTCCATCTTCTTGCTTTAATCTGCCCACAGAACTAGGTGGATCCTGGGGCCTGGCTTCTAACCCTCCTCACTGGACTCCCCCAGGTAATGACCAGGCCCTGGAGGGTTCCCACCTGCCTCTCGGAGAGCCCCAGCGTGGCGGCCAGCTCGGCTTTCCGCCGGATGGTGATGTAGCGACTGTAGTGAAACTCCTTCTCCAGCTCCAAACGCTGGTGGTCCGTGTACACGACTCGGTATTTGTCTTTCGTCCTGGTTTTCACTGTGGAGGAAGGCGAAGTTAGCACTGAGAACTGCAAGGCAGCCCATCAGTCATGGGTAATGACAAACCTCCCTAACCCAAGAGCCATTTCTCTTCCTCCACCGCCCTGGGGGGCCACGGTTTGGCTGGTTCCTGCTGAGTCTGACAAGACCCCCCCAGAGGGTCCTGGGGGGAGGGTATGGGGCTATTCGGGACAACTAAACTGGTCTTGGGATCAAGCAGTTTTTGAAAATTAAGAAAAAATTTAAATTCATATACGCAGAAGATAGCAGAACCCCACCACCGGTTTTGTAAACCAAATACAGTACCTGAGCTGGTGAGGCCCAGAGGAAAAGAGGGCAGGGCAGAGGCACCAGAGTCCTGGGAATATTCAGATTTCCAGGCCTACCAGGGATAGAAGCCTACCCTAAAAACAGCCGGCATTGTGGATATGTGTTGTTCGTGGTAGTGGTGGGGTGTTACTTTCTGTTTGTTTTATTAGAAGTGGGAAGGGGGTGCAGTAGCTGACGTGTTTCCTCAAGTCACCAGAAACACACACACACACACACACACACACACACACACACACTCACACACACACACGCCCCAGTCCTATCTATCGGGTGGAAGGAATTCTGAGCCGGGGTCTGGTAGGCAGATAATCCTTCTCTCTGGGGACATTCTATACCTGGCCGAACGTGGTTTGGCATTTGGCACTCTTTCTTTTTTAATCCCCCATTTATTTCTGCTGCAAACCCTGCCAGAGCTATCCTGACCAGTGATCTATGCTCATTGCATTGAGTCAACATATTAAAACCTTGGATTGATTGTTTTACTGAAGGGCCTTGACAAACAGCGCGACCAAGTCGGAGCAGGCCGGAGCCTGGTGTCTCCACCAGGTCTGTCCCAGGTCAGCCCTCGGCAAAGCCCCGCTCAGGAGCTGTTCTCTCCCACTTGGCCTCAGGTCGGGGTCTTCTCCCAGCAGAACAGGTTCAATCGCCCTGTGCCCGGCGCTACAGTTAGATCTAAAGGGTCTGGGAGTTGCTCAGAGGTGTTTAATGCCCCGCAGGCCGACTTTGTTCAGGTAAAACCCTTTGCAAACCACAACAAAAGCGCCCTGGGAAGATACAGGCCGGATCAGAGGGAGCTCCCCCAAGCCGCTGAAAGGAGAACACTGCCCCAAACAATGCAGGACAAGGCGATCTTATCAAAGAAAAGCCCTTTCAATGCCTTAATAACAACCGCATTCTGTTTGAATTACCACTACTGAGCAAATGGCGGCGGGGCTTTCATCCCCCTCCCCGCCAGGCGCATTAACATCAACACCGCCAGCAGAAGCATTTGAATGCGCGCAGCAGCCCCGACCCTGCGCCCGCGAAGAAATTAAAGGGAACTGACACGTCCTGGGAGCCTGCGCTGCCGCCTCCAACCCACTCGAGCTGCCAGCGGTAATGGCCCCTTCGTACAGAGGAGCAAACTTACACGCAGATAGTGTAAGGCGGGGCTGGCACCGGAGCCAGGTTGGAGCCACAAAGGACAACCTCCAGGGCTGGAGAGCCGGGCGCAAAGTTCTCCCAGCCGAACTCTCCAGCAGCGATAGTGGCCTTGAGGTACTTGGGAGCGGCTCTGGCCGTATCCCAGAGGGACCAGGGGACGCGGTGACCAGGACCCCTGTGCGCCCCGCGGCCAGCGCCCCAAGGGCCTTGGAGGCGCCCCGCACCCCCTGGGAACCAAGGCGGGGACTAGAAGAGGGGAGAGATGAGAGGGACTTGTCAGAATTCATTATTGACTGCGAAAGTCACCACCCTCTTTCCGGGCCCTAAAAGAGACAATGGCAGGGCTGGGAAGGTGTATATCAAAGCGGGCCGGGCGGAGTACCACCCCCCCCCTCGCCCCTTGACAGATGACACTCCGCAGAGGAGTCGGGCTCCGGCCCGCGGGCCGCGGTCTCCCCACATTAGCATCACAAGGGCGCCCGGCGCCGACTGCGGTCTTGCCACCTCGGCGCGGGACTTCACAGCGGCCTCTCATCTGCTGACCCCGCGGCCTGGGCTCCTGCGGCTCCCCTCCCTCTCCTCACCCCCACCCGCCCCTGCTCCGCGGTCACTCTCCTGGGACTGGCCAAGGGTCTCCCTTAGGCCGCCCCAGCCCCGCCGGCTGCGCCCCAGGCAGGTTCTGTGGCAAAGAGCCTTCCTCGGAGCGCGCTCTGTTTAGGCGAGGGCGCCTCCTCTTGGGGAAGGGACTCAGCCGAGCTTCCAGGTCGGCCCTGAGGCCTTCTCCCCGGGCCGCCGCATTTCCCACCTGGTCGGTCCTGGCATGTGCCCAGTGACGTAAAAACCGAGGCCCAGAGACAGCCTCCAACGGCTGCTCTGATTTATACGGCTGAAATTGGCTATAAACTTCTGCAAAGTGTCCATAACCTGCATGCGGGCCGGGCTGGGCCAGAAAGGAGGGAAGAGAAAAAAGCGGAAGTGCAGAAGGCTGGGAAAGACTTCGTGGAGTAAAAGGGACCCAACAGGACTCTCTCACCACACCTACTGAACTTCCTTCCCACCTTGACACACATTCCGACACCAGAAGGGGCAGACCCGGAACCTACGAGACACACACACACACACACACACACACGGGAGGAGACCCTGGAAAGGAGGGTTCCAGAGAAATGATCCGTGTCTGGAGCAGCGGCTGAATCTGCACCACGACTTCCTCTCCTTCTCCCTCTGCAGAAAGAAGGGGAGTCCCGGGGTGTCTTGTCCCAGCCCTCCGGCTTTTGATTGAAATAACCCCTTTGCAGATCAAAGGTTCAAAGACCCGGGCGCCCCCGCCTTCCCTACTTAGCTCCTGGGGCCAACACCTTCTTTCCAGCTTCAGCAGCTTTGCCGGGTCTCCCTACGCGCTGGAGCTCCGATGCCCAGAGTTGCCCCGAATGGGCAAATCTGGTCCCACGCGCAGCCTCGCCGCCCTCCTGGTCCCCAGACCACCACTCATCCCGAGTGGCCCGGACGGGCAAGGACGGCGTGCACAGACGGTCTAGAGCCCGGCCCGGGGGCGTTCCAGGGAAGCCGCGCACCGAGCGAGTGCGAGCGGCAGCAAGTGAGGAGGGCGATCCCGCTCCCGTGCAGCCGCGCTCCGCCGCCCTTCGCGGGACTCTCCCAAGAGTCTAAGGACGTTATGAATGAGGCACGGGAGGAAAGAGGAAGCGTCCTCTCTGTCCCACACTGAACACTGCTCGCGAGACCACAATAGTCACTCCCGACCCCAGCCAGCCCAGACGCAAGGGCCGGGGGCCGGGGGGGCCGGGGCCCCCAGACGTTGTCTCCCCGCCCCGCCCCCCTGGCGCGGAGTCCCCAGACCGCCCCGGACGCCGGTCCGCACAGGGCACCCGCCGCCCCGCAGCCGGAGGCCGAGGCCGCGCCTTCCCCGGGCGCCCGCCGGCAGGGCGCCGCCGCGCTTACCTTGGCTGCCGAGCGACGGCTGCGCGGGCTTCCGCATCCACTCGCACAGGTTCCGCCGCTGGCCGCCGGGGGACAACTGCTCGGCGGCGGCGGTGACGGCGGGCCCGGGGGGGCCGGGGTTGAGCGTCTGCAGCAAGCCCGAGGCGCAGGAGGGCGCGGCGGCCGGGTGGTGCGGGTGGTGGTGCGGATGGTGGTGCGGGTGGTAGTCGGCGGGGCTGCTGTAGCCCATGGCGGCGGCCGGGGAGCCCCCGTTGAGACCGTGGGCCACGGCGTTGGCGGCGGCCGCCGCGCCCCCCGGCGCGTAGCCGTTCCAGTCCTCGCGGAGCGGGGCGCCGTACGCGGGCGGCCAGGACGGTCCCGGGGACTGCGCGCTGTCCAAGTTCGCGGCGGCGGCGGCGGCCACATGGTAGCCGCCGTAGTCCGGGTACTGCGGGGGGCTGACGAAGTTCTGCGGGGCCAGGTTGAGGCCGCCGGAGTGGCGCACGGAGCTGGGATACATGCTCACGTCCTTGTCCAGGAGGTAGCTCACGTACATGGTGGCGAGGGCCCGACGGCAAACCTCACCATGCTGCCCGGGTACGGACGCAGGAGGCTGCCGGGGGCCGCTCTGGGGAAGGGGCGAGGGGGCGTAGGAGCGGCGGGCGGCTGCGCCCCGGCCTGCGGTGCTCCGCCGGCTCCTCGCGGCGCTTCTGCCTCTGAGGCGGTCCCTCCCTCTGGCCTGTCTCCTCCCTCCCTTCCTCCCTCCCTCCGTCTCTCTCTTTCTTCCTTCTTTCCTCCCACCTCCTTCCCACTAGGCTGCAGAGGAGGGGAAGACCCGCCACAGGCTGGCGTGCGGAGCCCCGGCCGGCGGCCTTACGTGATTAACGAGTGTTTACAAGACTCTATTAGTAATGACACAGACACCAATGGCTGGAGACGTCGAGGCGCAGCGTGCACCCGGCGCACAACCCCCCCGAAACACGATTTGCATTTTAAAAGATAAGGGGGGGGGAGCTCGCGAGAGGGCAGCGACCCCTCACAGCTAAATATTCAAACCTTTATTGTTAAGAGCTTCCTCTTTCCAACCTGGTGCACTTTAACCTCCAATCACAGGTTCAAAGAATGAAATCAAGAGACTTGCAAAAGAGAGGGGGAAAGAGCTATCTTGGTGGGTATCTGGGTTTAGAGACTAAGGAGTCGTGTTTCTGCATTTGCAGAGAAGGTGGGGGGTGGTCAAGAAGCTCCTTCCATCCCAAAGAGAAAAGAAAAGGGAAGCCATTGCTTTGATGACAACGTTTCTGGCCAACTCGGGAGGTGACGAGGCAAGCCAGGAGAAATGGGCCGGTTCCTTTCCGCTCTGCGCCCGTGGCCAGAACGACTGCGCGCCCCGAACAACTGTCACCTCTGATCATTTATTTTCTTCCCCAAGGAAACCGCTGGCCCTCCACACGAGATAAATTAAGACCCTAGCTGCAGGTTGCATCTCCGAGTTCGTCTCACATTTGGGATTCAAGTTAAAGCAATTAAATTTTTTTTAGATTTTTGTTGTTGTTGTTGATGTGGACCATCTTTAAAGTCTTTATTGAACTTGCTACAATACCGCTTCTGTCCCGTGTCCTGGTCTCTTGGCCGCGAGGCAGGTGGGATTCTCAGCTCCCCGACCAGGGATCGAACCCACCCACCCCCACTGGAAGGGGAATTCTCAACCACTGGACCGCCAGGGAAGTTCTTAAAGCAATTAGAAAATTTAAAAAGCATTTACATTCAAGATTCAAAAGTCTTAACTGCAAACCAAGAAAGGGGTGGTAGAAGTCAGGCTAGTGGAGGGCGGTAATGGAGGGGAGCAGGAGGGTTTTTGCTAGAGATCTGGTAACGTTCTGTTTCTTGAGCAGGGTGCTGGTGTGTTTGTTGTCTGTGAAAATTAAGCAAGTTACAGTTATGTTTATATAGTTAAATACATGGTTAAAAATCAAGGAACAGGGAGTCTAGAATTTCTGTTAATATGTACCTAGGTATTTATGTCATACATCATACCTATGGCTTAAAAACACTTTCTTATTTGCAAAGTAAAACATTTCTCCGGAGAAAATTGTTTTTCATCTTCAGGGGATGGGAAGGGAACCCCGGGGCATCATTAACGATTGCTCCTGAAAAGCCCCGAGTGGGGAAGGTTTGAGAAAGGATCCTGCTTGGTTTTTGAAGCGCTGTGTCCCAGGGGCAGGGGCTGGAAGTGGTGGCTCTGGGGAACTGTACTGCGCGGCCTGGCTCGGGGCCTCCCACGGCGGATAGGAGCGCAGGGCAACCAGACTTGCTCCCTCAGGCGCCCATCTCGGTTTGGCGACCTCGGGGAGCGGGCCGGCGGTCGCCATCTGCCTTCTCTCCGAGCCCAGACGGCGCTGCCAGACTCGGATTTGAGAGTCGCAGCGGCCGGGGCGGCGGGCTGGGCAGGCTGGCTGGGTGGCTTTGAGCGCTCTGGGAACCAGCGGGGCGCAACCCCTCTCCTGCAGATCTGCCCTTGTCGCTTCTCACCGCCGAGCGTTCTCCGGCATTTGTCACTTCCTCTTGTCATTTCTGGAGCTCCTTCCAGTGTCCTTTATGTCCCTAGATCCTCTCACCTCCCTGGATCGGGAATAAAGCAGGTGTAGTCATCCTCTCCATTTTACAGATGACACCCACCCTGCCTCAGAGTACAGAGAAGCCAGGCCCAAGCAGGATCAGGTCCTGGGATCTCCTACTTGCTGGTGTCCCCCGTCCTCTGTGTTTCCTAAGGAAGAAGGTTAAAATTGGGGCGGAGGGGAGCGACCTGGCCACTCAACTGATGGAGACTGGAGCAGATCATCCCTGTGGGCCTCCGGGGCCTAGCCCGGGCAACTGGGTGTCATCAGACCTCTTGAGAAATAAAATAGGGAACAAATTGCAAACCCCAATACAGAATCCAAATCACTGAATGGGGAGGAGGGATGCAAGGGGGGTGGGCGTCTGCGGTCCTGATGGGGTGGGGATATGGGAGGTTAAGTGGTGGGCACTGCAGACTTTTGATCTAGCAAACATCTTCCTCCTCTTCCTGGGAGACACAATCCCTCTTCCGCCCCTCACAACCCCCTCCCAAGCCTACAGCTCTGGAAGCCAAGGCCCAGGCTTGAGCCTGTGTCTTCGGAATGTGGGCATTCTTTGGAACAATCACTTTATTGGGGACAGCCATCCCCTCCGCCCTGCGGTGGCCGCTTCCTGCGTTTTTATGGCCCGGCCGCCGTCCGCTGGCTAATTGTCCCGGTTTTCCAGCTGTGTCTCTGTGCTCTGCCCTGGAGAAAGTGCTCTGGCCTGCCTGCCCAAATGCTTTGGGAGCGGCCAGGGTTGATCTGTCCCCAGGGGTCACGCCAGACCCTGGAGCTGGCCAGATCTCAGTGAGGCCCACTCACTTGGGGGTGTGGGTGTGAGGGCTGGAGAAAGGACACTGATTGGTTTCCTTCATGGAAAAATGGGCCCCCATGGCAGTAGCATGGTCCCACCCGTGGTCCTGGGCCCTGGGCTGTGGGTGAGGGAAAAGGAGGCAACAACAATGTCCTTGGACAAGCTCCTTGGAGTGGAAATGTCCCCTCAACTCTGGGTTGCCCTCTCAGCCAGGAGAGGACCCATCTAGGTCCCTGCAGGGGCAGGGTGGTGGGAGCAGTCAGAGAGGGGTGGAAGGTGGCTGATGGGAAGGGAGCCAGCGTGTCTTTTCATCCCCACGGCTTAGCCTCTGACAGCTCTTTGTGACGTGCCTATCCTCTGGAAACCTGCGCTAGATGGGGGAGGGGAGGCAGCTCCTCCAGCCTCGGGGTGCAGGGGTGGGGGCCTGGAAGGATGCAGGTGCCACCTGCAGCAGGTCCCCCAGCGGAGACCCAAGGAGCGTGGTAGCTTTCTCAGAGCCTATTGGCCCGAGCTGAGAACCACCTTGGATGGTCGTCCCCAACTCCACTGCTCAGGGCGCTGTTCCAGCCCGTACCTCCGTTTCCAGAGCAGCTTCAGTGAATTGCTCTGGAGAGAGGCAAACTTATTTGGGACGCTCGGGGGTGGGGTTGAGCTGGGGCTGAAGCTGTGACCCCACGGAGCCAGAGCCTGAGCAGGCTATTTAGGGCAGGAGAGGGTGGGGGGAAAGAGACCCAGGTAAATAAAGGGTCCGGAAGACTCCAGGGGCAGCCACCACTCGGGTTATCAAGAGGCCGTCCCTTTGTTACTGACAGTGTAGCGGCCCCTCCACATTCCTCGGAGAAGGTCGGAGCTTCCAGGAGCCCGGCCGCTAGCAAGGGCAGGGGCACCGAGGGGGGCGGGGGCAGGAGGCACCGGAAGGGGCGGGCTGCTCCTCCGGGCAGATGAGACACTCCTTGAATCCACAGATCATTGACAGGGCTCTCTCCCTGCTCAAAGGTCCCCAGTGTTTGCTCCAGCTTGGGGGACCCTGCTTTTCCCCATATTTGTGGCTTCTGGAACTGGGGCACCCGTGACCCTTGTAACCCTGATGGGGCAGGCTGTCTGTATCCACCTTAGCATGCAAGCCTACTTCCTGAAGCCCCTTTTAGGTCCAGGAAATTATCCAAATAACGCAGCCCTTGCAGACTGCCTCTCCTCCCCCACACAGGAAGCCTTCACCCGGCACTGACCTGAATTCCCAGGATCATTAAGGAAGAGTGAGAAGGAAGAGAGTGTTGTCTGATGAAATTGTTCACCTTGGCAGTCTACACTGATGTGGAAAAACGACTCAATCTCCACTTAATTTGGAGTCAGGGAGTTCTTGGGCCATCGCACTCAGTGGGCAACCCCCTCACACAAAGGAAGGCTCTATAATGGGTGGTTTGACCCCCACACACCCTGCCCTGCCACGCCACAGCCCGCTCGGCTAACATCTCTGGGAAGGAAATCCATCACAGTGTCCTTTCTGTAGGCCTCCCCAGAGTCCACTGCCTGCTCAGCCCCGTCAGGTCACAAAGGAGCCAAACATGTTCGTCCTGAACAGCAGGGAGGGGCCGCAGCTGCCCACAGCTGTCCGGGCTTCATTCACAGGAGCAGATGTGTTTCCACCCAGTGGAGTCAAGAATGTTTTCCCCCAAGCAAACTGAGTCTCTCTACCGGAGGAAAAGTCCCTGAAATTGTGGCAGGTTATTGGTGGACTAGAGTTTTAACACTCAGGGTGCAGGACAGAGGAGAAAACAGCAAGCTTTCTCATGCAGGGCAAGGAACACATTTTTTTTTTCTCCCCTCAAAGCCAGGAGGTTTGGAAAATAAAAAGCCTCAGGAAAGGGGCTGATATTTGGGTGCAGAACTCTGGTTTTGCTCACTGGCTGAAAGTTATGTGAATACGTGGTGGTTTTTTTTTCTTTCCCCCCCTAAAATCAGTCTCTGGACACAGTGTGGGTGTTGTGTAACACACTCTACTTCTGTGTGATGAGCACAGAGCATGACTTAGAGCCCTGAGACAGAGCACTTGGGATCTCACCCCAGAGGGAAACCCTGATGCTGGGGAGGAGAGGCCCCCAGGCCAGCAACACCTAAATGGTCTCACGTGGCTTTGACGTGGAGTTACCGTTTGTTCACTCCCCAATGTCTCGTGCCTAGAGTGACCTTTGTTTGTCATATGAAAATATGTTCCTAGGAGCCCCTACGCAGTAGGTTTTATGTGGCTAAAGGAAGTGGCTCAGATAAAGGTTCAGCTCTCCTTGAGTCACTGAGCCCATTGGGAAGTTACTCTCCCAAGAGGGGGGACAGAGGACTTAGTGTCTGTAGCCCTTCCATTTCACAAAGGAGAACTCTGAGGCCCAGAGAGGTTGGGTGACGTTCCCAAGGCCACACAGCTAGCTGTCCCAGTCACGACCCTTAAGTGAGCTACTATAGGGGCACTCTTTGTAAGTCAGAGCACTCTGTAAAGATGTAGATTACTACAGGGCTGCTGGTGCCACCCTAGAAACACTGCCTTCTAAACCCCAAACCAACTGGCCTCCTTGCCGGAACCCAGACTCCCCACCACTCACACCAAAGAGTCGCAGAACAAGGAGGTTCAGCTGTTGTGACACCTCTGACTGCTTGCTTTCGGCGTCCTATTTATTTCTCCCTTTCACAGGCACCTGCTAACTGCGGTTTATTCGTTTATTGAATGGTGAGTTTTCCATTGATTCCATCCAGATTTTTCTCCAACTGCCAACGAAGGTATCCATCCACTCCAGTCCCACAGTAAATACTTTCTGAAAAAGAGCTCGTCTTTATTTTTGAATCGGAACCCGTATCCTGTGGCTGAACTCTGGCAATGTGTCAAATTTAAAATGACGAAAGGTTATGCCAAGAATTGGGCTTTCTTCCCGCACCCGTGTCCGTGCACATCTTTGGACACCCAGACCCTAAAGCGTACCTGTCTGGGTGACGAAAAGGAGGCCCCCATTCAGTTACCCGGTAACATAGGTGAGTGGGACTGAGCTCCGGAATTCCCAGCGGGGACGCTCGCCGGGGGGCGCCCCCTGCTCGCCGGCTGGCCCGGACATTTTAAGGGGGAGTGAAAGTCGTTGAAGCAGCCCCCCATCTCGGAAGGCAGCGTGCGTGGAGGGGTTGAAAGGAGCTGAAATCAGCTCCTTGCTCTCCAACTTGAAGAGTCGCCTTCGTGCTCTCATAACGAATTAGTAAGTAAAAGTATTAATTATTCACCCTGGAATCCACACCACCGCTTCTGCGCCCCCTCCCCCGACATCTCTGGGCGCGCTCCGGGCCACCCCGCCGCCCAGGCTGGCGCGCACGCTGAGGTCCGAGTCCGCGGTCGCGGTCCCCGCTCGTCGGGGTTTGTCTCCCGCGTCCTGCGCATCGGAGCGCGGAAACCAGAAGACGTCTCCGAGGCCGGCACAAGCCCAGGACGAGTCACTGTTTGAGCAAAGATGTGGCGGGAAACAAACTGCCCTGCCAGACCTCGGCAGCCTCAGGTTACCCGCCTGCAGGAGGGCCGGCCTGGCCTCTCTGCTCCTACCGAGAAGAAAGCAGCAGCCCCCGGGGGCTTTTGCCGGGGTCTTCCCCGCCGGCGCCCACGTCTGCGTCCCGCGCCCTCCCGCCCGCGCGGCTGCGAGCGCTCGGGGCTTTGGAAGAGGCACTCCCCCTTCTCCCCCAGATCCTTTGAAGGGGCGGGTCTAGCGTCTTCCCCCACCCGGATCCCCTCCTGCAGAAATAAACAATTTCACCGACAAGCTTTGAGCCCTTGAAAGGTAACCGTGTAACTGGAGACACAGATCGTGCCTTGAGAGGGCCAGATCACATCCCCTCTCGTTCTAAAAATACGGCTGAGAATCTTGCCTTGGGGAGCCCTGCCTATCTTAGCTTGAGCATATTCACATAAAGAGCTCAGACTCTGCATTTTGGGCTCCATCTGTCTGAGAGCTGGACTCACCCCAGGGCTGGGCAAGGTACCTTCAATATAGTGTATTATTCTCAGTCTCAGGCCCAGCCCTTGGCGCTTGTATTCTGGACCAGAAAACCCTCTTCGCCAAGCAGCAGGTTTCTTGCATGTGTCAGGAAAGCCCCCAAGTCACCCTGGCTGGAGGGAGGTCAGCGTCTAGCCCCAGGCCCAAGGGCCCCAACTTTGCCTCCAGGTCCTTTGTGATGTGCACCTGGTGCTCCTACATCCAGAGCGCTCTGGCACCCGCCCGCCCTTGGCAGGGGAGGCCCTGGAGTTGTTCTACAGGTTCGGTGGGGTCACAGCTCACTTCCTGGCTCCCCTACCTACCACGCTGACCAGCCTCTGGCCTTCACCCTCACCACTAGCGGGCAACGTCTGTAAGATGGCAAAGGGGAGTGGGTTTCCGTGATTAAAATCCCTGTCCTACCACAGTGGCTTCTCTCTGTGGAATTCAGCCCCCAACCAAGGGTGCGGCCACACCACTTTTTATGGAAAGGTTTTCTTGCTGCTGTGTCCCTCAGACCTGGGCTGGTCACTAATGGAGGTTCTTGTCTTCAAAAGGGCCAGCTCTGCCTCCACGTCTTACCCCGTCTGCGGTGAGGAGGACGGTATGGCTTGTTCCTCCTTTGCCAACAGAAGCCTACAGAGTATTTGTCGGGGTTCGTTAGACCTCCCAGTGCAAATGGCTGTCTGGCTGGGGGGTGGGAGAGAAACGTGATGGGCTCCTCCTATGTGAGTGGACTTTCTGGCCACCAGTGCAGAGCTGCCCAGTCTGGCCTCCTTTGGCCAGAAAGCTTTCTATGGACACAGATCTTCCCTCATCAACCGCTTTATCAGTGCTATAGGGTCCCATCTTCATGGGGGGGGTGCGGATATCCAGCACTACTCAATGAGTGTTATTCAATTATTTTAAAAATTATGTTTAATGACTTATGGTTTCCAGGGACTCTGACAAACCAGCTCTCCTGGGCCCACCCCCGGGAGAGACGGGAGGCCGCTGGCCCTGACCTTCAGGCCCGTCCATCCTAGAGAGCCCCGCTCCCAGCCTTCTCTGGCTCCACGGGGCGCCTCCGCAATACCGGCCCCTGCGGGGCTCTCTCCTGCCCGCCGTCCCCCCGCACGCTGCTTCCCCGGCGCTTTGCTGTCCCAGCTCTGGCTCCCGTTCGTGTCCCAGAGCCAGAGAGGCGCTTCCACTCACATGTAAATGTTGCGTGCAGCAACTAAGGTGGGAGAAGAAAAAAGAAACAGACAAACCGCTGCGGAATAAAAGCTTCCTTTTCCGTCCGTTTTGCTTTGCGCCTGGGGTTTGGCAGGAGAGGGTGGGGAGCCAGAGAGAGCTCGATTAGCGCCCTGGAATCCGCAAAAGCTGGTGTCAGCGGGCCGCTAAGGGAGTGAAGAATTGGAGCAGTGAGCTGGATAAATCGGGAGCGGCGCGGGGAGCGGGGGCCGAAAAGCACGCAACTATCTATTTTGGCAAAGCGTGAGCATGCGGGTAGGTGGACAAAAGGGCTTATTATTCGTAAGACTGCCTCGGTTCTCCCCGGCCTTTGTGCGCGGGTGTGGACGCTGCTCCAAGCGCAGCGCGCGCGCCCGCGGCCCTCGCGCGTCACGACGTGCGTCCCGGGTCGCTGGCTGGCACGGCCGCTACGACTCGGTGGCGTGGCTCCCGAGGAGGTCGGCGAGACGCCGGCGGTCGATCTTCTTCACCTCGCCCAGTGCGGTGTTCAGCTCCTGCGCGGGTGGGCAGTGCAGCCGGCGCGCCCGCTCGCGGGGCACCGCCGCCCGGTCGCTGAGGCGCGCGGCGAGCGCAAAGGGGAAGCCGGAGCGCGCGCGGTACTGCGCGTTGAGCTCGGCCAGCCAGAGCCGCTCGGCCGCGCCCAGGCTCGTGTGGCCCGCGGCGCTCTGCTCCCGCTGCGACTCGGCGCTGAGCTCGCCCCGCTGCAGCTCGCGGCCCGCCAGGTCCGGGTGCCAGCGCAGGACGCCCTCCTGGCCTGCGGAGAAGCACAGACACGCGGCGGGAGCGCGCTACCGCGCCCCGAGGGGTTTCCGAGGGAAGCAGGGTCCCAGGACGTGAAGAAGGGCAACTAGGGGTGTCAGGAGGCTCGGGCCCCCCCCCGCACCCGTCCCTCCAGCCCATCCCAAACCTCGCGCCCCTCCATCCCCGCTTCAATCGGCCTCGGCCAGGACCCAGGGGCGGGGCGGTAAGTGACAAGTTTGTCCTTTGAGACCTTGGAGCAAGAGCGTTGGGGAGAGGCCGCAGAGGCTCGGAATTTACGACTTGCTCGGGAGGGAGCGGGGACGCGATAAGGGAGCCCGAGCGTTTCGTATCTTTTCAAAGTCCTTTGCTCTCAGGGGGGCTTTGATGTCGCAGAGGGCCGGACACAAGGGCCTGAAGACTTCCTGCCAAAGCCACGGAATGGGTTTCGCTCTGTTCCAAAGGAGAAGGGCGGGGACGGTCCATGGGAGTAACGTCCGTGGGGCTTGGCGAATAAATGCCCAGGAATTGTGACCCTAAGTGTGACTTCTGGGATTCTGGAATCAGGCATCCAAGAGCTTTGCAGAGGATTAACTGCAAAGAAACCCATTTCCAGCCGAATTCTAGGGCCCTTTGAATGAAAGGGGCTTCCCTCCTTTTAGGAAAATAGCACCCACTCACCACGCACAGTTTCTGAGGCTCATTTCCCTTCTCCCACTGTAAATCTCAAAGAGTTTTCAGAGAATAACGTTTCCTCGGAAGAGAGCTTCTCCTAACATTGGCCTAAAACTGGAAACCCCTGGTGTGATACCTGGGATTTCAAGGCCTAATCCACCGGGGTTTTCCTGAGTCCCCGGTCAATCATTTTGCTTAGCTCTCTAAAGAGAGAATTAGAATTCTCCTGGGGCTGGGCAAGGTTTCAGATATGGTAAGCAGGGAGCTGGATCTGTACAGGGGAGCTGATGACACCTAACTTGCTTAGTGGTGAGGATTAGAGACAATTAATTTACCCAAACAGCACCTAATGCTAGCAAATGTTCAATAAACAGCCATATTATGTGTCCTAGTAAACTCAGTGTAACTGGGCTGCGATGTGGCTGGAAGCATCTGACCCTGGGGCTAGGGACAGGCTTGGGGCTCCACTAGAAAAGGAGATCATTAACCCTCCCTTTAATTACGGTATAAACTTCCCCTGCTTAAATCTTACAGTTTCTGCACCGTTAAAGGACGACTGAGATTGTGCCATCTAATCGTGGACCCATGTCCTGAGAGGTGGGAGAACTGGGGGGGAACATCTACACTGAAGAGAGGATTCAAGGGAGACTCAGAAAGGGGTAGGTGACCTTTCCAAGGTCACTGAGCCAGGAGCTGCCTGCCCAGGATCCTGGCTCAAAACCACTGGCTTCGGGCACTGGCTGCCCCCTCAAGGTTAAGGGGAGTTGAAAAACGAAACTCATGTCACCAATAATCCCATCTCTGTAACACCACCGTTTTAGAACCCCTCTCCTGGGCCCTGTCCCTGGGGCACTGCAAAGGTGAAGTGGTTGCTTCCCACTTCCCACGTCCAGCGGATCCGGGGGGCGGGGGTGCGAAAATGTAGGTGATAAATTCCCTGCCTTGGGGGCCCCCAGCCCTGGGCCGGGAGGTGGCTGTGCGGGCTGCTTCCCAGGCCTTGAGGCCAAGCGGCACCCGAATCCGATCCGAACCCACCCAGCCGGGACCGCGAAAATGGGCGGCGGCGGGCGGCGGGGTCCCGGGCAGGCGAGTCCTGGGCGACTCCTAGGCCGGAACCGCAGGCCCGCCCCGCGCCTCCTCCTTACTTATTCAGATTTTCAAAGACGCCTCGAGGTGAGGAGGTGAGGGGCCCGAGACCCCGCCTTCTCACAGGCCTCCCTCTCTCGGCTTCCCTTCCTCGTTTCTTACTCTGCAGAGGCCCAGCTCCAGGGTGGAGGATGCGGTTATCCACCGGAGGGCCCGGCAGGGTGGGGTCTGTCACCCTGGCCGCCCCTACCAGACCCTCCTTTCCAGCGTGGGGCAGGGCCGCCAGCACCCCGGCCCTGGCACCCCGCTTCTCACTCGGCTGGGCTTGTCTCCCCTCTTGAAAACGTCACCTGGGGTTAATGTTTGCCCAGGATTAAGCATGTGTTTTCCACGGTTTGAGGGAGGAGAGGGGGAAGAGGAAAGAAAGGAGGCTGAGAAGACAAAGCCAAGAGAAGAAGAAAAGAGACTAGAAAAGAGGATATTACAGACAGACACACACACACACAGCCCTCAGCTGCAGATAAAAGGAGATGGTGGGAGTCAGGCAGGGAGTGGTAGCTCCGCAGAAATAGAACCTGACCTCATTCAGCCAAAGACTCCATCGTTATTGCCCCAAATCACTGACCCCTGAGCCCTGCCCAGGAGGGCACTGGCACAGTCGCACTGGCCTGCGGCACAGCCCTGGTTCCCTCCCAGCGCTGCATCCCCCAGGCACTCCCAGCCGTGGCCTTAAACCCTAGTAGGAGGCTGGAGACCTCACCTGGGTACTTGCCACCTCGCTGCCTCAGTCCTGTGGTCCTTCCACCTGGAAAGCCTAAGCCTAGCCGGGTTTGGTCAGTGGCCCGTGCTTCACGGCCTCTCAGTGCTGCCTTTTCTTTGGTCCCTCCTAAAGTCTGAGACGGTACTGCCTCTGCCATTGGTGTGCCACGTCTGGAGATGCAGGTGTGGACATGCGTTATCTGCTGTGACCACAAACCATGAATCTTTGCACCTCGAAGAGTTCCCGGCACAGAGCAGACACTCCTTGCTTCAACAGGAGAGAACAGGGCAGACAGTGGCGGCCAACTGAAGCGTAGATGGTTGGCCTGGAAGCCTATCACGGTCCGCCAGGATCCCCACACTGTACCAACTGGTGTGTTCTCCCTCCTGGTGCAATGGATCGTCTGGACCAATCGCTCCACTTGTGTTCTTGGAGCCAGCCCCTCCTTCCATCTCAAAGGTTACAATTTCAAACATCAGCCCCACCGCTGCCTTGTCCTGATCAGCACACAATCACTCCCTAGAGCCACTCACTCCATAAACAAAAGTAAAACCCTCCCTTGATTCCCCGTTGTTCCTCTAGTTCCTCCCTGCGTCTCTGCTCTTTCTTATAGCAAAACTCCTTGAAGGAACTGTCTCCTCAGCATCTCCACTTCCTCGCCTCCCTTCACCCCATCAAGCTTCCAGCCCCACCCACCAACCAATCTGTACTCATCAGGTCACAGATGATGGACGGCTTGCTCAGGCCTGTGACCAGCGCTCTGTCCTCTCCTCTCTCAGCCTCGTTGGGAGCATGTCACATGGTTGGCCCTCTCTCCTTGGAAGATGACCATCGCTTACCTACTCTCGTCACTGGTCCTTGCTCTGCCAGACCACTAACACCGAAGTACCCCAGGACTCAGTACTCACATCTCTTCCCTTCTGCATTCACACGGATGCCCCAGGTGTTCTCATCTAGTCCCATAGCTTTAACTGCCATCAGTTCTCTCACGACACCCAGATCTAGTCTAGTCCACAGCTTTCCACTGAGTCCCTTTGTTATGAGCCAACTGGACACTCAATATTTTAATCTGGGTGATGACTAGGCGTCTCAGACCTACCAAGCTCCCATCCTCCATCCTGTCCTCTCAATTCCGAACCTCTAATTGTAGAAAACAGAGCACCACCCACTCAGTTGCTCAGATTAAAAACGGAGGACTTATCCTTAATTTCTCTTCGTTTCTGACCTGCCTTCCCCCAACAAATCCATCAAAAACACCTGTTGGCTCTAACTAAAATCTATCCTGAGAATCCAGCCACATCTCTTCATCTCTCCTGCCCCAACCCTAGTTCCACCGACCATCACCTCTCACTTTTACTGCTACCGCGGTCCCTCTGCCTGACCCCTCTTTCCTCCTGTCCCTCCACTCTCCACCATTCTCCAACCACCTTGGTCTTTCCGTGCCCCCCAAAATGTCAAAAGTCTCAAGTTCCTTGTGTCAGGAGCCCTTGTCCTAGATCTTCCACAGCTTCCCTCTCAACTTTTGGTTTTAAACTCAAATATCACTTCCTAAGAAAGACCTCTTTTATTACACGTTTTCCACCCTATTACAAATTTTCTTCTAATAGTTTCTAGAATTGAAATGATCTTATTAATTTATGTTGATCCTGTGTCACTTCACTAGAATGTAAGCTCACTGAAGGCGGGGACTTGTCTTGTTCAAGGCTCTATCCGCAGTGCCTGCGACAATTCCTCGAGCATAGCAGCCGTTCAGTAAGTGTTTACTGACTGACACATCACTCTGGGGAAGGAGCGTTTATGTATTCTTTGAGCGAACAAACACATTTTGATAGCCTCATCTAAATACCTTATAGCCTACATTTAAGGAAATTATTAGTATCCGACTCTTTGATTCTACCAACAACTGTGTTCTGAAATAAGTATTAAATAACGAATTATGGCATTACTGCAATTCTGAAATGCCACAAAGAGGTGCATGATTAACTCTGTTATGAGAGTGTTATTTGCTCTTTGATTTTTAGCACAAATCAGTATTGCATCGGTTCGTCATTAGCCGTGTGTGTGTGTGTGTGTGTGTGTGTGTGTGTGTGTGTGTGTGTGTGTGTGTGTGTGTACTTTCTTCCCTTTACTATGCCATTCCTCTGGCTTGGGAATTAGGAATTGATTGACTTGAAAGGGTACTTTGCCAAGCAGCGCTGGAGCTAAATATTAGTCTTGGACTGCCACCTACTGGTCAATAGTCGTCATAGCGTCTCCTAAATGGATTGTCGACCTTATTAGCTTCCTCTAGAAACAGGATTTCCAGTTTTCTTTTAATGGTAGAGGGTTCTCTTGGATCATCTAAAACAAGTCCCTGACCAGTTAGATCATCATATCCTGAATAGCTCTTTAAGGTCCCTTTTCGTTGTAGGATTCAAAGACTCTATTACACCCAGTTTGTTGCTTACTATTCCAGGAGTAAAGCTAGACTATGCAGTGAATCCCATTTTGCTTGATTCTTTAAAACACCAGAGAGTGTCCTGGTGTCCTAGTGGTTAGGGTTTGGCGCTTTCGCTGCCATGGCCGCGGTTCAATCCCTGGTTGGGGAACTGGGATCCCACAAGCCTCGCAGCGTGGCCGGGGGCTGGGAAAAAAAAAGGATAAAAAGTAAAAAGCAAAAATAAGTCTGGGACATCAAGCATTAATGTTAATTGAATAGATCAGTGAATGAATAAATACAACCCCTAGAAACTGTTTCTAGATTTTGCTTTTGATTCTCTGGAAAATCCTTCAAAAGCTGTTGGGTTGAGTGTCAGGGTCTGAATCCCAGTTCTGCCACTTTCTAGCTGTGTCCTTGATCAAGTTACTTAATCTCTCTGTGCCTGAGTTTTCTTATCTGTAAAAGGGGGATAATAATGATAATCCTCGTTTTATAGGATTATTATGAGGATTAAATGAGTTAAATGCGAGGTGTTTGAAAGGTGACTGAACAGCAAGAGTAAGGGTTAAATGCAGTTTAGTGGTTGTTATTATTATTTCTACTGCTAGTGTCATCTGTCTAAGGCCATGAAGGTGATTAGATACGGGGCAAGGTGATTAGAGACAGACTGTGCTCCCAGCTGCCTGAGGCAAGTGGGGACACCAGCCTAGGGCTGAGAAGCGGGCTCGACCAGCAGGGAGGTCCCACCAAAGACCCGTGTCAAATGTAGACGCAAACAAACACCCAGGTGGTCCAAACTCCCTCCAGTTATTTTGTCCCACTGACGTGCCACTAAAGTCACCCCAGTTGAAATGTGTGGGGAAGGGGTAATACCAAGATCGATCATCTTTCAAAATCCTCTTAAGAACAATTTCATTAATTCACTCAGCAAACCTTTATCAAGTCCCAACATCCTCTCCTCGGGGTGGTGTGGGATTCTGACACTGGTCAGGATTCAGAGGTTCCCTAGTGTCTGAGGCCAATGGGGCAGCTGAGGGTTCGGCTTCAGAGAGGCCCTGAGAAGTGGGTGAGGATCAACAGGGCGCCCACTTTCCTGTCAGCTTGATTTTATCCCCCTAGCCTCCCCTCAACCTATATGTGCCTACAGTGAATTAAAATGAGTTCCTTATTTGGGAGAATCCCCTGACAACTAGAAACCATGCCGGGTGTCCAAGCCCTGGGCGCACAGGTGAGGAGTGTTTGGAAAAGAAGAGACATTGCTTCCCTCTCAGCCCAGATCCCTGCGGAAGCCCCTCTGTGAAGGCAGCCCGTCCCCTCGAGGTCCCCTCAGCCCATCCAGGCTTCTCCAAGGACCGTGAAGACAGCCCAGGAGGCAGCCTTGGCTCCTAACATCCGGCCTCTGAACGAGGCCGTGTGCCCTTCTGAGTCACCTGGGGTTGGCCTGACCCTAAACTTCCTCATCTCCCCACTCCACACCCACAAGTGCCTCCTTTTCTCTGTCTACCCAAAGGACAGCAGCAATGTCTTTCCCTTTCTGCAGAGGGAGTCCTTCAGATTTTTGTCTTTTCCCCCCCCTCACTCCCCCAGGGAGTTGCTGATCTGAGGCAGTTTACTTTCTTCCGCCATCTGGTCCAAACCGGCCCTTGCTGGTAAAAATGTCAGCCGTTTGCTCTTTCCCCTGGGCTGCTGAGATAGCCTGATATGGAGCTGTCTTCTCTGTTGCATATAGGACATTCCCAAAGCGAACACACGGCCGAGAGGGTGGGCCCCCAGCCTGACCTTTGGCCCCTGAGCCGCTGCGAGGCCTAAGGAGACCACTGCCTGTCCCTCTTTCCTGGTAACCCCGTAGCTTCAGTATTTGACAGCCATGTTCCCTGAGCCAACGAACGTTCTTTCACTCCAGTTTCCGCTTAACGCTGCAAAGACTTGATTCTCAGAGTCTGAAGGAACTTACTGACCCTTACAGCAAAGAGAGCTAAATATGTATACCAGTGTTAAGCAACTGGGCTCAAATATCTAAAATTATTTTGATAACAAAAAAGAAACCGACTCACAGGTCAGAGAACAAACTAGCGGTTACCATTGTGGGAGGGGAATATAGGGTGAGCGGGGGAGGTACAAACTATTGGGGGTAAGACAGGATCAAGGATGTAGTGTACAACACGGGGAACACAGCCAATATTCTCTAATAATTAAATGGAAAGTAACCTTTAAAAACTATTAAAAAATTTTAAATTAAAAACTAAAAAAATGCCACATGACCGCCCCCCCCAATTTTTTTTGATAAGCATATCTGAAATCCCTCTGTTGAGAATCTCAGTGTCTAACACCAAAGCCTTACCTGACTGTGGAAGAGCATCAGTAAAGGCAAAAAAGTGCTGCTCTAAATCTTCCAAGTCAGAGAACGGGCGCTGGGACCGAACACGGCGGGGGCAATCAGAGGACATCTCTCGGTGACACTCCCAAACACATCCACAAATTCTCCAAAGTCCATGGAGTTGACCTTCTCAATGTCCATCGCCTGTGTTCCACTGGCGGCAGCAGGACCTGGACTCCCCTCCGGGTGAGTGAGAGACGCGTCTCTGCTCGCCGAGTTATATTTGCTGAATGCGTAGGCTTGTTTTTTATGCAACACCAGCTTGGCATGTTTTAAATGCCTCTGGGAGAAGCCGATCCAGAGTACTTGTGCAATCAACAAACACAGGCTTAAGGTCTAATCCAGGGAGCAGAGGTCTTGTAAAGGGGTAAGGCTATCCAACCAAACTCTTCCCACCATCTAAGCCGGCAGGGGCCATATTCACTCTCAGCGCTCAAGCTCGATAGACTTTTTGTGCCATTAGCATTTTCATGTCAATGTTGTCCCAGGGAAGTTTTCCCTGGTAACCCAGGCAGGTCACAAAGTCGACCCGCTTGAAATTCCATGTCCCGTCTTGTTGCTACTGCTGTAGAGAACAGGTAGTATGTTTTACTCTTTCTCTGCATTTCAAATGCTTCACGCAATAAGTATCTAATAAAATCTCACTCAACAAGAAGCAGTGTCTAAGGAATCATTCTGCCCCATTCTCAGTTGTCGCCCAGACACCGTTATGTGTTATTTTCTTCCTGAATATATCTATCCTTATCTGAAATCCCCTTGCTTATTCTATTTATTTTCGTGTCACCTCTCAGCCACAGTGGATTCTACGAGCCTGGAGACAGTGTGTCTGGTTTGCTTGTGTCCTGGGTGCCAAGAACCGAGACCTCAGAAGGCATGTAATAAACACCGTGGGGTGAATTAGTTGACCAGATGACCACATAGATTAAATTTCTCACCCTGATACCTTTTATGTATACTCAAAACAAAAATCCTGTGGAAGAAGACATAGAGAACATAGATATTTGTGGTTGCCAAGGGGCAGGGGGTGGAGGAAGGAAAAACTGGGTGTTTGGGGTCAGAAGATGTAAACTATTATATATAGAATGGGATAAACAACAAGGTCCTACTGTAGAGCACAGGGAACTATATTCAATATCTTGTGACAAACCATCATGGAAAAGAATATGAAAAAGAATAGATATATACATGTAACTGAATAACTTTGCTGTACACCTGAAACCAACACAACATTGTAAACTAACTACACTTCAATTAAAAAAATAAAATTAAAAAATACTGTGGAAGATAAAGTCAAAGGAAAGGGGGGGGTCAGAATTTTAAAATATAAAGATATTGCTGCTCTTTCCCTGTAGAACTGAAAATGCAAACATATTTCCAAAAGTCATGCTAACTCCACATTGGCTTTCATCTGAATCAAAATTCAATGAGAGGATTTACAATAGCCAGGACATGGAAGCAACCTAAGTGTCCATCCACAGGTGAATGGATAAAGAAGATGTGGCACATATATACAATGGAATATTACTCAGCCATAAAGAGAAACGAAATTGAGTTATTTGTAGTGAGGTGGATGGACCTAGAGTCTGTCATACAGAGTGAAGTTAAGTCAGAAAGAGAAAAAACAAATACCGTATGCTAACACATATATATGAAATCTTAAAAAAAAATGGTTCTGAAGAAACTAGGGGCAGGACAGGAATAAAGACACAGACATAGAGAATGAACTTGAGGACACGGGGAGGGGGAAGGGTAAGCTGGGACGAAGTGAGAGAGTGGCATGGGCATATATCCACTACCAAACGTAAAATAGATAGCTAGTGGGAAGCAGCCGCATAGCACAGGGAGATCAGCTCGGTGCTTTGTGACCACCTAGAGGGGTGGGATAGGGAGGGTGGGAGGGAGACGCAAGAGGGTGGGGACATGGGGATGTATGTATGTATATGGCTGATTCACTTTGTTATAAAGCAGAAATTAACACCATTGTGAAGCAATTATACTCCAATTAAAAAAAAAAAGAAAAATAACTCAGTGAGAGGGCAAGCACATTCGCATTAATAGATCAGTCACATTGGCCCGCACAGTCTGTGAGAGGCAGGTGACAATCTATCAGCAGCCACAGATTTTGTCCTAACTCTGTGCCGTTTCCCATCCCAGGTCTCACCCTGACTGCCTGGGCCAAAGGGTCATGATTGAAGGACTGACAGAAAAGAAGTTGATGAAATTCGCTTTTCAAAGGGGGCCAGAAGTACCACCACTACAGGCCATGTCTTCAAATATGAAAAAAGGTATAGATATCAGACTAACACTTGCACATCGTATACCTCACATAGGTATGTGAAAACACACTGGATCCCGTAGTGTGTTTGCAGTTTCGGGCAAAGAGCCCAGTGTGGAGGACATGGACCCGGGAGAGCGCTGGTCCAGGCTCTGCCACCTACCCACTGGCATTTGTCAAGTTATCGAACTTTTCTGCACCTCAATTTCTTTGTCTGTAACACGGGGCTCAAAAGAGTATTGACCTCATGGGATTTTTACAATGATGAAATGAATTAATGTACCAAAGTGCTCCTGTTACAAAACAACTGCAGAGGTGTCAGCCAATGTAACATTGTGTACAATCTCTGCAGTGGACCAGCCACAGAGTGTTCTCCTGTTCTCCCTTCTGCCACCAGAGTCAACACAGCCCTTTCCCGTCCCTGCAGGTTTTCCGCAGACCCAGTTAGCGGCCAATATCCACTTCTTCCCCTTCTCCCTCCAGCAGCTCCCTCAGCCTCGGTTCATTCCAGCGCTGACCATGCAGCATCGCAATTCAGAACAGAACCGTGGGGAAGAGAAGGCGAGGTCTGTCTAGCCCCTCCCCCTCAGCCTTATTCCCTCCCTGGTCCCGGGCTCTCGGATGAGCAGATGAGCGGGAACAGATGGCAGAGCAGAAACCGAGGGAGAAGGGGTCCCGGCTCCACTGCTCTGCGTCCCCTCCCTCTTTGTGCGACCCTTACCTACCTTCTCCTCTTGTTCTGCATGTGGACCGTCTCCCTCACCCAAGGCGCTCCAGCCTGGGCCTGGAGCCTGGCGGTTCTCAGTTCCTCTGAGAGCTGCAGGAGAGATAGACATCTGCATTTGCAAGTGGAAACTCCTCTGCTCATGGAAATGCTGATACCACGGTGGGAAGGGCCTTGCCACTGACAGGAGACCAGAAGCCTAACCTTTTATTCTGTGTTATCTATTGCCTCACAGTAGGAACTTCAAATAGCCCACTACTAACAGAGGAACCTTTAGGACACAGAAGGTTACGGTATTAAATAGTCCTGGATATAGAAGCAACATCCAGCAAAAAAAAAACCTAACAAAAATTCCTGATGTGGAACCTGGCAAGCCAGGCCACTGAAGCACTCTGGGGCTCAATTAACCCCGTTTGACTCTTCCCCAGTCAAATCAAGGAAATGTAAGGTGGTCAGAGGTCAGGCAATTTCCATCCAAGCAAACCAAGCAAAAAGTTAAGTTACTGGGCTTCCCTGGTGGCGCGGTGGTTGGGAGTCCGCCTGTCGATGCAGGGGACGCGGGTTCGTGCCCCGGTCCGGGAGGATCCCGCGTGCCACGGAGCGGCTGGGCCCGTGGGACATGGCCATTGAGCCTGCGCGTCCGGAGCCTGTGCTCCGCGGCGGGAGGGGCCACGGCAGTGAGGGGCCCACGTACCGCAAAAAAAAAAAAAAAAAAAAAAGTTAAGTTACATACACTATCAACCGGCGAATTATATGGCATATGAATCGTGTATCAATAAAGCTATTGTTTTCTTACGTTAATTGATATAGAGTTGTAGCCTCGTAATTTGTGTTTAACCATACAAGCTATGATTCTTATGTTTTGGCTGCCGAATATATTATATCAGACTTCATTATAATTTTTCTTTTAAGAGACCTTTAGCAGTACACAGAGAAAATTCTTAAATAGGCACAGTCAAATTTTTATTTAGCTTTTTAGTTGAAACACTTCAAGTATCTGCTCCCTTCAACTATAGCCCTTAACTTTTCACAAGCAGAGCTTATGCAGAAGTTTTCTCAATAAGATACCAGGAAGGCAAATTGCTTTCCTACACATGCATTTTTAAAACTAATTAATTAATTTATCTATTTTTGGCTGTGTTGTGTCTTCGCTGCTGTGCGTGGACTTCCTCTAGTTGCAGTGTGCAGGCTTCTTGTTGCAGAGCACGGGCTCTAAGCACTGCAGGCTTCAGTAGTTGTGGCACGTGGGCTCAGCTGCTGTGGCTCGTGGGCTCTAGAGCTCAGGCTCAGTAGTTGTGGCGCACGGGCTTAGTTGCTCCGCGGCATGTGGGATCTTCCCGGACCAGGGCTCAAACCTGTGTCCCCTGCATTGGCAGGAGGATTCTTAACCACTGCGCCACCAGGGAAGTCCCTAGACATGCATTTTTAATTTGAAGCAAACTGGGAGTTGGAACTCGTGTGATCTTGCTGTTAACAGACTCATTTCATTGGCTGAGGACTGAGCTAAAGCAAGATGAAGTCCTGGCAGAAGGAGGCCCAGAGGGCCGAAGTGGACGGTAAGATGGTGAGGAGATGGCCAGCGTGGGTGATGGGTCAGGCCTGCATTTAGTGTCTCTGCGGATCTAAGTAAGTGACTTAATCCTTCTTAGGCTTACGTCTCCGTTTCACGTTAAACTGCCACAGAACAAGCTCCCACCTCACAATTTGTTAAATGAGAAAATCCATGTGAAGCCTTCAGCACCAAGATGTGTACACACTACTACATGTAAAACAGATAACAAAGACCTACTCACAGCACAGGGGACTATAGTCAATACCTTGTAATAACCTATAACGGTAAAGAGTCTGGAAAAGAATAGATATACATATATATAACTGACCAAATCACTTTGCTGTACACCTGAAGCTAACACAACATTGTTAATCAACTATATCCCAATATATAAAAAAGTTTTTTAAAAAGAGTATATATACATATATATGCAACTGAATCACTTTGCTGTACGCCTGAAACTAACACATTGTAAATCAACTATACATCAATTTATAAGGTGGCTAAAGTGATACATTTTATATTATGTATATTTTAGTGCAAAAAAAATCATCAAAGACTTTTCTGCCTCTTTAATTTGAAATTTAATACACGTTGGGTCTCCAGGAGCTAAAAAGATGTGTTTTTTTTAGGTGATAAGAGCTCCTCCTTTTCTTTCTGCTGCTGATGGCGATTGTGGCACAGACACTGGCAAATGTGAATTCTGATACGTCGTTTATGTTTGAAAAAACCGACAGTCGGCCTGGCAGGCGAGTTCAGACAAATCTGTTTCTGAGAAGGTCCTTCATGAAGAGCTGAAGAGAGAGAAGCTCGATCAGGAAGGAACACAAGCTCCGGTGGTGGGAGAAGAAGGGCTGCAGCTGTGATAAGAGGTCACCTAGGTATCTCCCTGCTGCAGGCCAGCCCCTCAGGGTGTTTTTCTTAATTCTGAGAATCTCTAGGAAACAGTCTTTGTTTTCACTATAGGAAGCCAGTCCAGGCTCAGATAACATTAAGCAGAGAACGTGCTCCAAGAAGAAGCTCCAAAGCACATTCCCTGCACAGATGAATGCACCGTGTAGAATAGAGTAAATAACAGGTCCTCGGAAAGAATCTGACCCCAGGCTGCTCCATTACGGTCGGGAATGTGTAAATAATGCACATAAAATGCACTATCATTCCCACGGTTGGTGAATAAATGAATTGATGTCTGCATAGAGGGTTATTTTTCCTTCTAATCAACTGATTGGCCTTTTCTTTAATTCTGCTTCTTACAATTTGTCTGTCCAAGGGCAGGCTTGAGTCCTGGAGTCTGGCTCGGTCATGAAAACAGTGGTCCCAGGGCGCCACCTACTGGCAAGATTCCTACAAGGGTTCGGCGGCAGGGGCTGTCCAGGCGGTAGCAGCAACGCTTCTCTAAGATCCGAGCTTGTAAATTGTGTTCTGACACCTTTTTAAAATGTGTAGTTATGTCAGGGACACAACTTGACCCAAACTAAACCTGTGGAAAGAGCTGGGTTTAAAAGGGTCTAGTTTCATTTTCCCTTAGGAGGTTTTTATTTACTTATTTGTTTGAATTTTATTGAAGTGTAGTTGATTTACAATGCTGTGCCAGTTTCTGCTGTACAGCGAAGTGACTCAGTTACACACACACACACACACACACATACACACACACACATACACACACATACACACACGCGCGCACACATATATATCCTCTTTTTCATGTTCTCTTCCATTATGGTTTATCACAGGATATTGAATATAGTTCCCTGTGCTATACAGTAGGACCTTGTTGTTCATCCATTCTCTACATAATAGTTTGCATCTGCTAATCCGAAACACCCAATCCTTCCCTCCCTATCTGCTCCCCTGAGAGGATCTTAAATGCCATCCTTCCTTGGATTGGGACTTTGGGATTAGCAGATGCAAACCATTATGTAGAGAATGGATAAACAACAAGGTCCTACTGTATAGCACAGGGAACTATATTCAATATCCTGTGATAAACCATAGTGGAAAAGAATATAAAAAAGAATGTGTATATATAACTGAATCACTTCGCTGTACAGCAGAAATTAACACAACATTGTAAATCAACTACACTTCAATAAAATAAATTTTAAAAATAAAATAAATGCCATCCCTCCTAAGAAAATATTGCCTTTTAAATATCATATTTGGTACGTACAAAAATTATATTAAGTGTAATACCATGAGGGGGACTTCCCTGGTGGTCCAGTGGTTAAGACTCCGTGCTTCCGATACAGGGGGCACGGGTTCGATCCCTGGTCGGGGAACTAAGATCCCACATGCCTCACGGCACGGCCAAGAAATTAATTAATTAATTAATTTTTAAAAAATAATAATACAGTGAGGAACGCCTGTGAACCCATTACACCACCCAACCCCTAAAACTTCAAATATCATGTGAAAATGAATAAATAGTAGTAATTGTATATTCACAGCTCCGTGTAATATCATGAGTGAATCTTAGCATAATGTTGGTTGTTTTTTTTGTTTTGTTTTGTTTTTTAATGAAACTAGGCTCTGGAAGTCTACACAGTGTATGACACCTTTTTTTGTAAAGCTCATGAACATCGGCTGTTCTTCACACAGTCTGGGGGCAGGAGTCATGGAGCCTTTCAAAAATATGACAGAGGAATTAGCCATCACCATAGGAGAAATACACACAGGCACAAACAAAACATCTGACATGGTTTCAGTAGGTTCATGACTCCAGTTAAGTCTCACCCTAAATCTACCATGTAAACAATTCAATAACGAACATTTCTATAGTAGAAATTTTATTTCCATTCATAAAATATATCACTAAATAGCTGGAAAAGTTACATATTATTTTAAAACATAGATTTAAAAAATCATATTAGCTTCTCCTTAGCAAAATGCTTTTGTCTTATGTATTTACAAGAATATACTATACTTCAGGTACACAATTTTCACTCAAGCCAGACTGGGAAGGCCTGTGGATGTAGGTAGATGCTCCGATAAAGTTAATTATCAGCTCTTCTTGCCCTGTGCAAAGAATGACTGGATTTTACAAAAGTCCCTTTGGAAACGAGAGTAAATACAGAGAGCTTCTAGAGAAAAGTCCAGCAAAGCAGCAGTTGAGAATATATTTTCATTTAGTGATGAAATTAATCTTGTTTTGGTAATCTACAGCCTGTTTAAGGTAGGCGGGGGGATGATGTCCTTAAAGACTAAATGGTTTCTCTAGGAATCGTCAATGTGAGCCCGTGGAGAGGGTAGCCCTGAGTCCACCGCTCTGCTGTAAGGTCGCCTGTTTTGGTAAACAGAAGGACGTTCCGAAACATGGCCATCCATGTTCTGATACATCTGCATGTGGGAAAGAGACAGGACACTTATTACCATCTGATGAAGACTTACGTGTCACATGCCTACATGGTAATCGTTACTTTTATTATGCATAGATCTTAGAAGATATTCTACATATTGATTGACAAAGCAAATTTCATCCTTTTATTAATGGAGAAATCAAGTCAGAGTCAAATATTTTATTTCCTTATTGTTTCTTCTTTTATTTTTTTTTATTTTTTATTTTTTGTTTCTTCTTTTAGATGTAAAATCTCAATCTAGAAATCCTGAGACCATGCAGAAAAACCATAAAGGAGAAAGGCCATTTATATAGAGAATGCATAAACAACAAGGCCCTACTGTATAGCACAGGGGACTATATTCCATATCCTGTGATCAAACATAATGGTAGAGAATGTATAGATATGTATACCTGAATCACTTTGCTGTACAGCAGAAACTAACCCAACATTGTAAATCAACTATACTTCAATAAAATAAATTTTAAAAAGCTCAGAGAAAGGCCACAAAAAAGATCTGTTCTTTATGCAGTAAATACAGAGAATTGATTTCTTGGGTTTTCACTTGGGAGTTTAGTGACTTTAAAAATTTTTGTCCAAAATGAAAACAGCTCTACTTTTTTGTTTCATTATAGAGTTAATACACATTCATATAGATAAAATAAGCAATATAGAAAGATATATATATTTTAAAAAAGCTGAAGCCACCATTATAGCTAGCTTGCCGTTCACACACAGTTTTGTGTCGGGAGGCTTGGACTGTAGGTTCTGTTGTAGAACCTTGTTTTGAACTACAAATATGTTGCTCATATGTTACATGTGTTACATCTTTTCACTATTTACTACACATGGGCACGTCCCATTTTTTAACGGCAGTCTAGGGTTCCACAGTACTGATGTACCACAGTTAAACTTTTGATGGATTGGTTGTATCACATAAACTGAAAAGGGCACACATGACCTTGTCTGTCTTTGGAATAAATGAGGGAAGTGGAATTGCTGGACCAGAGAGGACGCACTTGTGAACTGTGAGTCACATCAGCAGTCTACCCTGCAGAAAGGTTTACTTATTCCTACTCCTATCTTCTGGGTCCGGGAGCCTTACCAGGGCTCCAGGGCCCAAGATGTGGAAGATGGTTCATACCCACTTTTGAAATTCTCTTTCTTTTTTTTTTTTAATTTTATTTATTTATTTATTTTTGGCTGCATTGGGTCTTTGTTGCTGTGTGCAGGCTTTCTCTAGTTGCTGCGAGGGGGGGCTACTCTTCCTTGCGGTGCTCGGGCTTCTCATTGCAGTGGTTTCTCTTGTTGCGGAGCATGGGCTCTAGGCACGTGGGCTTCAGTAGTTGTGACACGTGGGCTCAGTAGTTGTGGCCTGCGGGCTCAGTAGTTGTGGCACAGGGGCTTAGTTGCTCCGAGGCATGTGGGATCCTCCCGGACCAGGGCTCAAACCCGTGTCCCCTGCATTGGCAGGCAGATTCTTAACCACTGTGCCACCAGGGAAGCCCAAAATTCTCTTTCTTAAATGAGCTTAATAATCCTTGCCATTTTGTCTTTTCTATTGTCATGAATTCTTTTTGTTTCTCTCTTTTCCATCTTGTTAGGTTGATCATGATTTCTAGGGTCCCTTTTTTCTTCTCTGCTGAATCTGAGATTATGTATTATATTTCTCCTTCACCAGTGGTTATACTTACATATTTAACACGCATTTTATTCTTGTATTTATTTAACAGTGTGGCTGCTCCCACCACAGAGCTCCTGCAGAATCTATACCTCTCCCACCCTTTTGGGAAAGCACTTTGCCTTGTTTTTTCAAAGAAGCCTCTGTTTTGGGTTTTCCCTCTTCAGTCTTAACTGCTTTCATTTTCTCGGGGATTTTCCATAATTTCTGGTCCACAAAGATCTCCTTCTTGCTTTCAGAGGCCATTATGGACTCAGTTCTATCTTTTTTTTTTTTTTTAATAAATTTATTTATTTTTGGCTGCGTTGGGTCTTTGTTGCTGCACACAGGCTTTCTCTAATTGCAGAGAGCGGGGGCTACTCTTTGCAGCAGTGCGTGGGCTTCTCATTGCGGCGGCTTCTCTTGTTGCAGAGCATGGACTCTAGGGCGTGCAGGCTTCAGTAGTTGTGGCTCGTGGGCTCAGTAGTTGTGGCTCGTGGGCTCAGTAGTTGTGGCTCGCAGGCTCTAGAGCGCAGACTCAGTAGTTGTAGCGCACAGGCTTAGCTGCTCCGCGGCATGTGGGATCTTCTGGGACAAGGGCTTGACCCCGTGTCCCCTGCATTGGCAGGTGGATTCTTAACCACTGCACCACCAGGGAAGCCCCGGTTCTATCTTTAAAATGTATATATTTCCCATAATTTATAGGGGCTGATAGGAGAAGAGAGATGGCGTGAGTTCAGGGGCCTTTCTGGAAGCAGAAGGCATGCCTGTCCCTCCCTCATACTTCATCATCCCTTCACCCCGTCTGCTCACCTCTCCGGCTGCAGTCACCTCCTAACCGGTGTCCTTCTTTGTTTCTGTTGCTGTTGCCGTCCGAGGCACACAGGATCCCAGTTCCCTAACCAGCGATGAAACCCAGGCCCTGGTAGTGAAAGTGCCGACTCCTGACCCCTGGACCGCCAGGGAACTACCCTAACTGGTGTCCTTGCTTCCGCTCTTTTGCCTTTGTTTTCCTGAACGTACTTTTATGCATCCTTTCCTTCCCTCCATCCAGAAATATTTGCTTAGTACCCCCTAAGATCACATAGCTTAGCAACACATTTTACAGTTGAGAGAACTAAGCGTGATGTTACAGCTGCGTATACCATGGCGAACAAAACAGATGTGGTCACTAACCTACTCTCACGTTGACATTCATTCATTTATTTAATAGCCAGTTACTGTCTCCGGACAATGGGGTGACATCAGGTGATGTAAAGACGAGAGCACATCATCCTAACCCTCATGGATCAAATCTAGTGATGAGGCAGACAGACCCACAAAGCAAAACTATCACACAGCCTGACTTGAGTTTCATGGAGAGGGATAGACAGAGTGTTAGGGGATTCAGAAGAAGGAACCTGAAATCGGAAGTTAGGGGAGAATTTGGAGAGGGGAAACTATTTGATCAGGCTCTTTTTTTAATGATCGAGGTATAATCGACATGTTGTTACACTTGAAATTAGTTTCAAGTGTACATCACAGTGATTCACATTTGTATAGATTGCAAAAGAATCACCCCAAGAATCTAGTTAACATCCGTCACCATCCATAGTGATCTGGGTCTTTATCAAAGACAGATATTGAAGCACGTCTGTCCATTCTAAAAATCTCATTGGTTCATCAGTGTCTGAATAATGCCTTAGCATGTTATTCAGTGAGCTCCCTGCTCTCACTCCGTACCGTCAGGGTTGGGTTAGATCTAAAGTGTTAACCTGAAATTTCTAGATGTGTTTCCCTCCCCGTCTCACTTGTTCTCCGAGAGCCATCTCCCTTCCTGGTCTGTGATGAAGCCGAGACAGAGATTCTACAAAAACCATTCACGTGGGTGCAAGGAAAGATTGGGCCAGGCATGCTGGCCTGTTTTCCCACCCAAGAGACTGGACATGACATGTTAGGAGATGTGAAGAGAAGAGACGGAGGGGCAGGGGCCTGCCCACTGTGGGCGGAGCTGCCTGGCATCGCTGTGCAGGATGTGCCTGCCTCAAAGGTGACCAGCCAAGCGGCAAGTGGGGACCGAAACCCAGTGTCTGCTTCCCAGGCTTCTGGACTGAGCCCACAGCACCTGCAGGAGTAAGGGGCTCCTCCTGGGGTGCTCATCTCACCCAAGGGGTCCCATCCTCTAACTTAGCTAAAGGTGTTTCAGCTTGCTCTCAGCGCCTTTGATACTGGGAGGGAAAGGAACCTTCCATCGCGAGGGGCAGGGAGTGGAGGAGACTGGGGAAAACGTGGAGGATGGTTCTGGAGCACAGATGCCCTCAGCTGAATCCTTATCCACGGGGATCTTGCAATTCAGCCATCCCTGATACCTCTGAGGTCCCTCGAACAGAGGGAAGCGGGTTGGGACGTCCTGTGGGTGTGGGGATGTGAGAGGGGAACTCTGGCCATCATCCCGAACAAAGCCAAGGGCACCTCAGCAGCCGTGGACCCTCCATGCTGGTCACACCAGCTCTGCAGTCTTGTTTTCCTCCACATGCCCTCACTCACCCTATACTTTAGTTACAACCCATTATTTTCCATTCTACTTTCTCAGCTCCGAACCTTTATTTATATTACTCACCCAGCCTGGAGCACCCTGCTAACCCCCATCCCCCAGAGAGCAGCCAAAATCTAAGTCTTCACAGCTCAGCTCAAATAACACCGCCGTGGAGCCACACCAACTGCCCAACAAGTAAAAATTACTCATTACTTGTTTTCCTATAAAACTCTGCTTTCGGTTTATTTTACAGTGTCCTTAACTGTTTACAAGGCATCTGCTCTGTAGCCTGTGAGTCCCCTGGGGGCTTTCCATCTCTCCCTTCTGTCCTAATTCCCTGACAATACTGAATTTCCATATGTGATTAAAAACAAAATCATAGCAGGAGGGGAAGACACATACCATCCTCACAGGTCTCTGGAAAGACTACAGAATTGAAAATGGACTCCCCATAATGTAGAAAAAGAGGATGGACAATCCATTTAAAGACTCAGATTCATATTTAACTAACATTTATCACCTGCTAAGTGTTCCCCATGTGCTAAGTCTTTTCACATACATCACCTTATTTACTCCTTACAAATCCACAAAGATTTGTTAATCCCATATTTCAGATAAGGAAACTGAGACCACCCCTCCCCCAAAGATTAAGTGACTTAATTAACTCATATCAGAAGCAAACAACGGAGCCAAGATTTGAACCGAGGTATTGGGAGTTCCAGGTTCCTTTGTTCATTTGGTCTAGGGGATGGCTCCTCTAACTACATCAGGTGGTACTGTTAAGGGTGAGACTCAGCAAAGTAATTCCTAGTTCCCAAAGCTCAAAGGTCATCTAGCTTAGCAACCCATTCTACAGGTAAGAAAACTAAGGCCCAGTGCTGGTATTAAGCTCTCAGGACTCCAGGTCAATGTTCTTTCCACTCTATTACATGATTGAGTTGTATGATTATTCCACACAAAACCTTCAGGCTGAATTAGGTAAAGTCAGTGGCTTCTGGAGGTCAGGGATTACGTTTTATTTATTTGTTTGGTCCTCTGCACTGGTCACTTAAAAGCATTTAATTTCTTAATCAATTGGCTAAAATCTTCAGGAAAAGTTTTTCTTTTTTACTTTCCCCCTAAAAACACTTATCCGTAAGTATATCTAACCCCATACAATTTTTTTTTTTTTTTTTTCAGGACAAGAGCAGCTTTACTTTTCCAAATGCTTTTCTTAATCTAATTATATTGAAGGATGGGTGGCCCTTTGTTTTGAGTTTAGGATTATGAGTTTGACCCCATACAATTTTTAAAGAGCAACCTAGACCAGTTGTGATGAGGAAGGCAACTTGGTACCTTTGGCACTTAGGAAATCAGCAATGAGTGTTCTGAGTTACAGAGTTCTTTATACTTTATGAGATGCTGTGCTGCTACCTACCGCTTCTTCCACATCTGCCAGCTGACATCCTAAAAATGAAGTCAGGTTAGGAAAGGATGGCCGTTTCCTTGAGTCAAAAGCCCAGCAGGATTGCATTATAAAGTATCTGTGAAGACAACAGGAGAAGAAGCAAGATAGGAAATCTGAATGAAGCAAAGTGGGTCACTTTCCACTTAACGAAGCACCATTTATGGCTGTGGAGGTAGTTGTTTATGGCATGTTCGTCCTGAGGCAAGGACTAGCTTAGATTTTGAACTCATATGAGAAAGGACAAGTTAGATGATGCATTTTGACAAATACAGTGTGGGCCGCAATTCAGGAGAAGGGTCCCTCAAGTAAAGGAACTGAAACCCAGAAAACATTCAGTTATGTTCAGAAATCCCCGAAACCAAAAGGAAGAGTTTTCTTTCCTTTCCTTTTCTTTTCCTTTCTTTGCTTTGCTTTGCTTTCCTTTTCTTAAGATGAATCATGGGAACTTCATACTAAAGAGTTTTACTTTTTTTTCTCATGGGTTTGGAGCTAGACAGGCTGTAAATTTCCGACTTCAGCCGCTTTACGGTCTGACTTAAACTTACATTTCTTCCGTGGCATAAAATGGCTGATCCATTTTAAATCCACTCTGGATGAGTTTGTAGAAGTTAGCATCAGCTGGAATCCCGGGGTAAGGATTGACACCTGAGAAAAACAAGAGGGCCTATAACCATCCACTCACCCTTCAGTTGTTTAGTATTCATTCAATTGGCAAACACGATGGATTGTGGCTCCCTGGGCCAGCACTGTGGGGTGCTGGGCAGGAGAAGCCACGTTCTGGCAGGCAGGACAGACCAACGGACACCAGCACATAAAAAGAAAGGGGCAAAAATAAATAAATAAATAAAGAAAGAAAGGGGCTCAGGCTGCAACAGAAGTAAGACTAGGCGGGCTCTGGGTCATGGCATTTCTTCTACCCTTTGACTTAGGAGTGGGGGAGGAGCGCAGAGGGGGCACAGTGCAGAAGCCCAGGGCTCAGGGAACTGCAAGTCTTACCGAGCGAGAATATTTCCCAGAGTAATATTCCGTATGACCAGACATCGCTCTTAATTGTGTAGATTCCCTCAAACAAGCTTTCAGGAGCCATCCACTTCACAGGCAGACGGGCCTGTGTAAAATCCAAGCGGAGATTAATGGTGAATTTTCCACATACAAGCATTCCTTCTTTTCTCGTTAGCTAGGTGATCACTTTTATTCTCTCCCTAAGGCCACACTTAATGCTTCCTTGAGAAAATCGTATTCCTCAAGTGGGCTTTTTTTCACTTTCAAATTAATATTGTAACATAGTGGCCTTAAACAAACAAACTTTATTTCTTTAAAACTCAAGCTTGCACTTGGCATTGGTAAGTTTCACAGTAGACAAGCTTCCTGCTGCGTAGCCAGGCACTTCCCCAGAGGTAAGTGGAGTATTTTGTTAAGGCATTTCTTGGAAGAATTTTAGTGGAAATGCCATCCACAAGAATGTGATGGGAGGAGCATACGTCATCGCTTCCAGAAATGACACCAGGCGGGTTTCTGTGGCTCTAGTAATTCTCAGTAGCATGAAAGGGGAGTTTTGAATTAGTACAGCCTCAGGTTAGAATCAAGACACGGGGACGGAGAGGTTCCTGGGGCTGAGCATCTTGTAGTATTTTCTTTTTCAGGGATTGAGAGCCCTTAACGGTGCACATTTAATCTGCCAAGTAAAATCAAAGCTCAAGAAAGATACCCTGTTTTAAATCCTATTCGAAAGGATGAGCTGGGAGAGTCAAGCAGGCTAGTCTGGTTAATTTGATGAATTAAAGGGATTAACTGTGGCTCCAAATGGAATTCCCTTTCCTGCTTAAGAAACCACCAGCTAGTAGGGTAGAAACTTCATAGCCATTATTAGTTCATCCTATTTAAGACTGCAGCTACAATGAGGGAAGTGTAGATCCAAAATCAGCTGTGTGTTTGATTCTAGCGGGAACACAGTTTAATCTGATTTGCAACATGTACTGGACAACGGAGTTTGCTTGGTTTATTCCCATAAACGCTCTGCGGTAAGTGAATACTCCTCATGGGAAACGCTGTATCATCACGGTCGTGCATAGACGTGGGGCTCAGACCATTCATGTTCTAACCCATGTGCTGTGTAATCACGAGCAGGTGACTTTTCTGTGCCTCAGTTTCCTCAACCACAAATGGGTACTTTGAGGACCAAATGAGTCAATACACGTAAAGCCCTTAGAATAGCGCTTAGCACATGGAAAGCACAATACCAGCATTTGTTATTATTATCACTTCACAAGTAGGGGCAATAAAGCAGAGAGAAATCACAAAAATGAACAGCCAAAAAGAACAGGGGCTTAAATCCAGGCATTGTAATTCTTAAAAACCATATTCTTTCAACTATACACGATCTTATCATCTAGTATTTTTAGTAGTTCTCTTATAAGTGACACATGTATCCTTAGGTTTTTTTAACAAGTAGATTCAGTGATGTTTTAGGTCTCCCTGTGTAACAGTAAGAGGATGACAGATATTCATTAACTAACATTTGATTGAAATACTGTGCCTTTTAAAAATGTATAGTTAATATTTAATTTACATGTTGTATTTTTAAAATGCTGTCTTGTAACAATTACCTATTCCCATAATGAAAGCATAACTCAATAGTCACTTTAGAGATTAAGGAACCGAAATAAGTTTTAAGTAATGAGATTTTTTTTTTAAAGTGTGGATTGCACTCAAAGCCCCCTAATTGCTAGGTGTGACGCTATCTTGCTCAACTTTTATTACAGATGGAATATTTCCGTGAAGCTGCAGAAACACCTTTGAAGCACAGGAAAGCAAACTGCAGGGAGGAAGTTTTTTGAGGTTAACGTAAATCACAAATGCACTACAGGGAGTGCACGTGTTTAGATTAGTGATGACAAAAACACAAAATAACAGGATGAAACTACATGAGAAGAAGCAGCCTCACATTGCCTCTGATCACGTAGTTGGAATCGCTCATAATGTCCCGAGCCAGTCCAAAATCACCGATCTTCACCACTTTCCCGTGGGTCACAAGGACATTCCTGGCTGCCAGGTCTCTGTGAACACACTAGAAGGAACAAACTGGGAGTGTTATTTACCATGATGTATATTATCACAGAGTACAATCTTTCTTCTCATTTCAAGTTCAGTAGGAGTTACAGATGACAGAACCGTAGTTCCTCGAGGTGTCTTATCTTTACTGGGCCCTGAGCAATCATCACGATGTGTAACAAGTGCGTGAACAATTCTTTGGCCGTTGGTGCTGCTTAGGGAACGTTCCCAGAGGCCAAAGGGGCCGGGTTCTGAGAAAGCAGGTCAACCCTAGCAAGGTGCATATCTTGCGAGACACAGCAGCAGGGCCTCTAAAGGGGTTTTCAGAGCACTCTTCTGTGGGGTGGAGACAATGTCTTTTCTGATGGGAAAATACCTTTGGCAATAAAATGGCATAATATAAAAAAAAGAGGGAAAATACTAGAAGTTTGGGAAGGTTGACTAAGGTGGAATTAGAAACAGTTCCTGAATTGAGAGATGACGTGACTTTAATTCCAGGGGTTTGGCAAGAAAATTAACTCCACGGAGGAAGATTTTAAAAGAAACAGGGATTTCCCTGGTGGCTCAGTGGTTAAGAATCTGCCTGCCAATGCAGGGGACATGGGTTCGAGCCCTGGTCCAGGAAGATCCCACATGCCGCGGAACAACTAAGCCTGTGAGCCACAACTACTGAGCCCGTGGGCCACAACTACTGAAGCCCGTGCGCCCTAGAGCCCGTGCTCCACAATGAGAAGCCACCGCAATGAGAAGCCCTCGCACCGCAAGGAAGAGTAGCCCCCACTTAATGCAATTAGAGAACGGGGATGGCCTAAAGGGAAAATGGGAGGGAGTTCCAAGAAACCAGATATACTTCAAAACATTGTTATTATCACAAGCCCAGGGGGAGAAAAGGCAGTGCCCCTTGACCTCCAATCGTGAGTAGTTTGAGAATTTACTTAATAACAGGCAGCAGCCGGGCTGGACCGACGAGGCAGATGCCTTCAACGTCTGTAAAGAAACTGGTGTCAGTGCTACTGTAGACACAGAGGTGAGAGAGGAGACTTACTCCAATAGCCGGCAGGGAACACGAGGAGAGGAAAGTGCCCGGGGACTGGGGTGGGGAAGGATTCTGAGACCGTGATTCTTTTCACTGTTGAGCAAGGACGAGGACGCCCAACTGTGGAAAGGAAAAGTAAAGACGGCAGCTCTTACTCTTCGGTCCCAGGTGCTTCGGGATCTGTGGCCCCGGTGCAGACGTGGCCAAGTCCAAGAACCACAGCATGCACAGCCAGTCCCCAAAATGGCCCGGAAACGGCGTCAAGAAACCCCGATCACAACTATCTCTTAAGGGGGTGGACCCCGAGTTCCCGAGGAACATGCCCTTTGCCAAGAGGCACAACAAGAAGGGCCTGTAGAAGATGCAGGCCAACAACGCCAGGCCCACGCGTGCACTGCTGAGGATATCAAGGCTCTCGGAAAGCCCAAGGAGGCCAAACCCAAGGTCCCAGAGGGAGCGGCTGCAAGCTCAGTCAGCTTGCCTACGTTGCGCACCCCAAGCTCAGGAAACGTTCCCGCATCGCCAAGGGTCTCGGGTTCTGCCGGCCAAAGTCCCAGGCCAAGGCTCAAACCAAGGCCAAGGCTGCAGCTGCAGCTGTGGCTCCAGCTCCGGCTCCGGCTCAGACTCCCAAAGATACCTAGGCCCTCACAAAGGCTCCAGAGTAGAGGCCTTTATCTGCCAATGTGGGAACTGAAGGACTGGTGTGACCCCTGGGCTGCTGTCTGCATGGGGCTGGTGTCCTCCTGTACAAATAAACCTGAGGCAGGATCTGTCAGCAAAAAGGAAGAAACGAAGGAAGGAAGGGAGGGAGGAAGGGAGGGAGGGAGGGAGGGAGGGAGGGAGGGAAAGAAAGAAAGAAAGAAAGAAAGAAAGAAAGAAAGAAAGAAAGAAAGAAAGAAAGAAAGAAAGAAAAGAAAGAAAGAAAGAAAGAAAAAAGAAAGAAAGAAAGAAAGAAAGAAAGAAAGGAAGAAAGAAAGAAAGGGAAGAAAGAAAGAAGAGAAAGAAAGAAGAAAGAAAGAAAAGAAAGGAAGAAAGATAAGATAGAAAGAAAGAAAGGAAGAAAGAAGAGAGGGAGGAAGGAAGGAAGGAAGAGAGAGAGAGAAAGAGAGAAAGAAAGAAAGAGAAAGGAAGGAGGAAAGAAAGAAAGAAAGAAGAAAGAAAAGATAGAAAGGAAGAAAGAAGAGAGGAGGAAGGAAGGAAGAAAGGGAGAGAGAAAAAAAAGACAGCAACATGTACTTTTAATATCCATGAGTGAAAAAAACCTTGGGATTCTAACTGGGGTTGTGAGAAATATACAGATTAATCTGGTGAGAACTGACTTTTCTTTTAAACGGTGAATCTCTCTCATATGAACAAAACAGAACTCATTTATTCAGGTCTTCCTTTTTGCCCTTTAATCAAGTTTCACAGGTTTCTTCATGAAAGAAATATATCTTACGTGTTTCTTGTTTATCTTAACCTGTTTCATAGTTTGGTTGCTCTCCTGAATAGAGTTTTTTTTCTTGTCCTTCAAAGCTATTGATTTATTTCACATTAATCTTTTTCTTAAAACTGGGATATAATTGATGTAATACATTATATTGGAGACTGTACATTTTTAAAGAAAATAAAATACAGCTGAAATGGTTCTTTCCAAATTCAGGGAGAAAGAGGAGAGAGGAGGCCAAGAGAGGGCAGTGGAGGAGAGAGAGGAAGAGACTAGGAGACCAAAGGGAAAAGGAGAGGAAAAAGTTGGGGAAATAAAGAGAAGTAGTAGAAGGGAAGAAAACGAGGACAGAAAGTAGCCAGACGAATGGCTGAAATCGGTTCACAGGCAGCAGACGTCTGAAATGTCAGAGAAGAGCAGAACTGAAAAAATATTATAGAAAGAATGCAAAACTGGGGTAGAGTCCACGGTGTGAGGGGGCCCTGAGGTCTTCACATCACAGCCCCAGTGGACCTGGGATTAGCAGACCCACAAGGCTGCTGCCAGCCCACAGCAAACTCTCGAAAGAGACACCGGTGCCTTGGGCGGCTGGCTTGGCCTGAAGAGCACCCAGGATCTGAGCCTCCGCTCACCCCCTGGGTCAAATGTAGGACACAGTCTAAACAACCTGAAGTGACTGTCCGACAGGGCTACGCCTGGTTTTGAGGAGGGATTCCTGAGGACTTCCTATCTGGAAGCTTCAGGGACTTTGGACCGTCTGGGAGGGCTGTGATAACCGTCATTTAATAAGGGATCCCTGACCTTTATACTATAATTAGCCAAGAGCCCATGTAACATCCTAGGTGATTCCAACTGTGAACGGGAGGGAAAGACAGACCTTAGGAGCTGCAAGTTAAAGTAGACAAGAAAAAAAGAAAACCCCACATCTCTTCTTCAAAATTATCTTCTTGTTGGTACTGTGAGTTTCGTTTTTAAAAGGAGCTTACCGACTTAAATTCCAGAAATTCCATTCCTTTGGCCACTTGATATGCAAAGCAAAGAAGATCTTCAAAGGTAAGTACATTCAAGTCCTCTTCTTCCTCCAGCCTTTTTTGGTTTTCGTATTCAATTTCATCTGTAAAATACAACTGGTCCTCATTTTTGCCAAAACGCAAAGAAGTTGCCTTATGGAAGGGGGAGGGGCAAGATAGGGGGAGGGGATTTAGAGGTACAAACTATTATGTATAAAATAAGCTACAAGGAAATATTGCACAACACAGGGAATAGAGCTGATATTCTGTAATGACTATAAATGGAATAGAACCTTTAAAATTGTGAATCACCATATAGTACACCTGTAACTTATATAATATTGTACGTCGGCTATAGTTCAATTAAAAAAAAGAAAAGAAGTTGTCTTATAAATCTCTGTGAGCACCTCATGTGCAAATGGAACTATTACGTCATCTTCCTGGTGGCACTAGGGCTAAGCTATCTATGCAGAGAACTGTGCAGCCCGGGAAGGGTCACCTAAAGATTCTCTTTGGTTAGAGGAGTGAATTCTCCAGCTCTCTGGGGATGAGTCAGGGGTTTCTTTTGCACTAGGTAGTTTTGTCACACTGGGAAAAGAATTACCAATTATCTACTACATTTTATGAACTGTTTGTGCACTTAATTTTTTTTTTAAGGGGGATGAAACTCCTCATTGTGTGTGTGACACCACTAAAGTTTTTTTTTTTTAATAATAAATTTATTTATTTATTTATGGCTGCATTGGGTCTTCATTGCTGCGCGCGGGCTTTCTCTAGTTGCGGCGAGCGGGGGCTACTCTTCGTTGCGGTGCGCGGGCTTCTCATTGCGGTGGCTTCTCCTGTTGCGGAGCACGGGCTCTAGGCGCGTGGGCTTCAGCAGTTGTGGCACGCAGGCTCAGTAGTTGTGGCTCGCGGGCTCTAGAGCGCAGGATCGGTAGTTGTGGTGCACGGGGTTAGTTGCTCCGCGGCATGTGGGATCTTCCCAGACCAGGGATCGAACGGTGTCCCCTGCACTGGCAGGTGGATTCTTAACCACTGTGCCGCCAGGGAAGCCCTTAATGTTCTTCTAGTTAATCCATTTTTTTTTTTTCCGCACTGTGTGGCTTGTGGGATCTTAGTTCCCCAATCAGGAATCGAACCCATGCCCCCTGCAGTGGAAGCACAGAGTCTTAACCACTGAACTGCCAGGAAAGTCCCAATTTACAACTTTTAAAAAGAATAACCTGATCAAATAAAATAGCTCTCAGTGTTTATTAGTAGAAACATTGACATAAAATTCACACTATTAAACTGGTGGCTTTTCACTACCTTTAAAGTAAATATGCGTTGGAACTTCCCTGGTGGTGCAGTGGTTAAGAATCCACCTGCCAATGCAGGGGACACCGTTCGATCCCTGGTCTGGGAAGATCCCACATGCCGCGGAGCAACTAAGCCCGTGCGCCACAACTGCTGAGCCTGTGCTCTAGAGCCCACGAGCCACAACAAGTGAAGCCCACGCGCCTAGAGCCCGTGCTCCGCAACAAGAGAAGCCACCACAGTGAGAAGCCCGCGCACTGCAACGAAGAGTAGCCCTCGCTCTCCACAACTAGAGAAAGCCCAGTCGTAGCAACGAAGACCCAATGCAGCCATAAATAAATTTATTTTTTAAAAATGCTATAAAGCAAATATGCATTAATAAAGCCTACAGATGACATCAGCAAAGATAAACATGCTTTTTCATTTACACACTTTTTAAAAATAGCTAACACAGAACTCTTGTATCCATTTCTATTTGGAAGTGCTACTATTCAGAATAAAACATTACCTTCGGATTGAAATGAATTCCCATTGAACCCTGAGACAGGATCTGAGTCCGGGTGTATCTGGACTTCTCTTGAACCAGGCATACTATTAAAAAAAAGTTATTTCATTATTTATGTTCTTCTTCTGAGTAGACATTTTATTAGAAAAAATACAATTCATCAAATAAATGAATTCCAATTATAAATGGGCTTTTAAATTAAAAGCATGGCATCAACTAGTCCTTTTAGTGTGTGTGGACATTAAACACATCTGCGTAACTGAGCCTGTCTGTCGAACAAGGATAAGAGTGATCCCTGTTATCTGTATGGAATCTTATGGTTCAAAGAGGACCTCACTCAATCCTTCCCACAACCCTACAAGCTGGGTGTCAAAGTCACATTTTATAAAAGAAAAACTAGGCTGGGTGAGATAAATATGATTTGCTGAAATCACGAAGCTAATAAAGAGTGTGACTTTCCCTATAAAAGTCCATGTATTATAGATCTTCTATGGAGACCTTTTAGTGTTTCATCATCCTTTTTTTTTTTCCAAGTTGGCCTTTGTAAAGCTCATTCCCTTTTCCTGTGAAATTAATAAACAGTAATAAGGAAAGTCTCTTTTACTGTGTATAATATAGAACTCTTCACTGAGGAATTTTGTATACATTATATACAGACAATGATTCAGTTTATTCCAGCATAATAGTTTACCCCAATTACAATGTCCACATCTTTAGAAAATAGCTTAATGCTTTCAGACCACAAATATTCCAAAAGTAATTGCTTCAGTGTGTCTAATACCCAGTGACTGGAAGGAATCAAAGGCACGGAGTGACCAGCATGGTGTCACTAACCATGGAGTCCTGGCCACACACGGATTCTCTGATCTAGAATTCGGATGACATTATAGAATCCTCTCAGTTTGGGAATATGAACCGAGAAACGAGTGTAAAAGGGAAGTTTGGTGTGAAATGATTAAGGGGAGCTGCACAAAGACATGCATGGGGTTTCCATGGGGTCCCTGGGGTTAAGATGCTGGTCTCTGTCTCAGCCATTAGAAGGCCAGAGGTGTGAGCTGAAACTTACATGCTAAGAAAACAAGGAATCTCAAACGGATCCTCCGAAAGTCCCCCAGTAAAGCTAACAGTCTCTGACAAACCCGCATTTAGAAAAAGGGAGAGGTTTCATGTAGGAGGGAAGTAGGGATGCACTGTGGCTTGAGGGATCATCCTATCAGAGCGCCTGTGAATTCATTCAGAGAAGGATGTCATCGAGCTATGATGTTCAGGTAATTAGCAGGAAATTTCCAAGGATAAGGGCGAGCATCCCGCCAAACCTACAGCCCTCTTGGGACTGAGAATCACTCAGGATCCCACAGATGGCAGAATATACAAGGCAGAGCATAGAGACAAATGTCACCACTACTTTATTTTGTCCCCATCATTATGTCAATCAATCCATCCTAATTTTTAAAAATCCGATTTATGAGTTTAGAGCTCTTTTGTGCAATACTCCCAGGACCTGCACTACTTTCTAGGAATATATCAAGGGCTTTGGGAAAGGGGTTCATTCTTTCTACCAACACCCATGTGTCAGCCAGGAGGCCTGACATATTGAACAATGCACCTTTCCTAAAACTGAATATATGTCTAGGATGTGATTAGGCGCCGGTGGACAGAATTGTTCAGCTACAGTACCTGTACTGTAGGAAAGGGAAAGCCTCATTGTTCAAATCAACAGGGAAACTATAACGAAAGATGAGAGACCTTTCTAGGTCTTAGAACCCACAGACCACACAAAATGCTGGAGGATGGCCTTTAGAAACTGGCCAGTGGGGTGTGTTTAACCACCATACTTTGTCTGTTCTGTAATGTATTATTATAAAACTGTGACCCAGTCTCTTACCTGGAATTAGGGGGTGATTGGAAAGTGGGATAAAAACTGAAATTATGTTCCTTGAAAATCTCCGTCCACGTCCTATGAAATTTTTCTCTTTTACTTCTTAGATAGTTGAGAAGGTCGCCATAGCAACAATATTCAAAAATCAAGTAAATTGGTCCTGAAATAGTGACAGTTTTAATCCTAGGTATACAGACACCAAATAATTTTTTTCAGACATCTGTGTGGCAGAAACCATACTCTATGAGAACTCCCTTGTCCCCTGACTTGGGGAGAGTACAGCGCTCTCTGAGCCTATCTCTGCTTGGACTTTAAATTCAATTTCAGACTTTTGCTCAAACTCCTTGGAAAGCTGTTGCCTTCCACTTTGGCCCGTGTGGCCTCACCAAGAACCACTGGCCACCTAAATTCTCCAGTTTGCAACTGGGAATAATAGGTTGACTGCGTTGTGAGCACTTGGTAAATATAAGCTGATTTGCGGTTTACCCGAGGAGGGAGAAATACATCCCTAGCCACCTCGTAAATCCATTTTCTCTTTATTTCTCTGTCCCAGTGCCTGGCTGGCTGTCCCAGAAGGAATGACCCTTGGGCACAGGGTTCGGGTACTTCTAGGCAGAAGCGAGAGAATCAGAGCACATGCTCTGTTGGATTCTGGGAGAATAGAGTTTGAAACCCCTCCTTGGCTACGCCTTACTTGAAGCAGCTCAGTTAGGGCCATGGCCAAGCTGTACAGCTCAGCACTGCATCTGGGCCAGCTCCACAGCCAGGGACAAGCACCGTCTGAGCAGGCAGTGAGACACCACAAAATGTACCTGCAGCGTTGTTATTATTATTGCGGGGTTTTTTTTTTGGCTGTGCCACGCAGCTTGCAGGATCTTAGCTCCCCGACCAGGGACTGAACCTGGGCCAAGGCAGTGAAAGCCCAGAATCCTAACCGCTGAAGCACCAGGGAAGTCCCTTTAAGTAGGTTAGAATCTGTGTCTCATCCCGAAGAAGACAGGCATTGTCTACACTGACCCATCTGACTCTAGAGTGAGGTGTGTCCAATCCCACTTGGGTTTGGGGGCCCACCCTGTGACTGAGAGAAACACGGGAACAAACGCCCTTTTTGTCTTCAGGCTAAAACGTTTTCGATTAGGTGTTCTTAGTGGGAACTGGTTACCTGACAGGGTGCATGCCCCCAGCAGATTCACAACATTCTCGTGGCTGCCCAGGTGGGTCATCATTTTGAGTTCAGACATGAGAGCCTCTCTTTCCGAGCTGTCTGCTTTTTCTGTCAATGGCAGGGCGTTACAAATGTAAAATGAAGTAAATTAGGTATTTTAGGTTATTCGATATATTAAAATTTTCCTCAGTTCAGAGTAGATTTGCATACAAGTTTTAAAATACGTACAATAATACATACATTTTGAATAATAATACCCTATGTTTTAAGGCAGAATTTCAAAGATTGTAGCATGAAAGTTGAACCAAATAATGTGCCTTTCTACTGGACTTTCCTCTACCTACAAAATAAAAATCTTTATAATTGACCCTTAAAAAATAAAATAAAACAAAATAATAATAATACATGATTTTCCTCCACAGTTGAAGTTAATAAATATGCTGAAGGGAGAAACATACTTTTTTTTTTTTTTTTGACACCTTTATTTGTTGAAGTCATAGAGTGACAAGATGGGAATGTCAGCGAGGGTGGTTGGTTCCAGCCTGTGACCCTCAGGTCTAGAATCTTAAATTTGTCACTGGATCCAATGGTGAGAAGCTCAAAGAAGACCAATTCCCACTGACCAAGTTCTCAAGAGAGTCCCTAATTGCCCACGAGGAACAGAACTGCTGGGTAGGCTAGAACGTATCCACTTACTCTCCCCGGCGTAAGTCCGGAGAGCTTGGCAAGTTGTATTCATCATGTTGCTTAGAGGTGTAGCATGGAGGCACCTACCGGTGAACTGAAAGGTCTCCTGTCATTGAGGCCAATGTGCCCAGGTGGTCAGGACACCCCTGCCCGGGAGGGTGCTGGAGCCCTAGAGGCAAGGGCAAGGTCTCTGGGCCTCCCTCTCCAGGCACGCCCCCACCCCCACCCCAGCCCCGTCTGTTAACATATTCTTTCGTACAGATAGAGTAACTTTTCTTTACATTCAATGGAGATTTGATTAGCTATTTCCAGGTGTCATTATTTTGTCCTGGAAGACATGTAGCCTTTATGTGGCTTTCCCAGAGCTTTGATGTCATCTGTTTTGACTTGTGTGAGCTCTCAGGGGCATCCTAATTTCCAACTACTTGGCCTGGGAGTGACATCCTTCACTGTGTGCACTGGGACCCACTGTACCTCAGGTTTTCCACTGCCTCGTGTTTTATAGGGAGTCGTGGCTTTCAGTCGTCCACGTCTTGTTCCTCGTGACCAAAAGAATATATTTTTACAGTGTGCTTAACTCTTTCAAAGCACTTTCATATACCACTACCTGGCTTTCATTCATTCAACAAGTATTTATTGAAGGCCTACTGTGTATGAGGCAATGTGCCAGGCCTTGGGGGAATAAATGATAGAAAGACACAGCCCCTGTCTTCCTGGAGCTTAGAGCCTCCTTGAAAGGGGGGACAGGTAAATGAACAATTACAATATAGTGTCATAAATGCCACATGGCACAAATAAACCTATCTTTGAAACAGAAACAGACTCACAGACATAAAGAACAGATTTATAGCTGCCAAGAGGGAGGCGGGGGGAGGGATGGATTGGGAGTTTGGGATTAGCAGATGCAAACTATTATATATAGAATGGAAACACAACAAGGTCCTACTCTATAGCACAGGGAACTATAATCAATATCCTGTGATAAATCGTAATGGAAAAAAATATAAAAAAGAATGTATACATATGTATAATTGAATCACTTTGCTGTACAGCAGAAACTAATACGACATTGTAAATCAACTATCCTTCAATAAAGAAAAATAAAAAATAAATGCCACATGGCAAATGAAAGTAGGGGTGCTGTCCCACAGAAGAGGGACACCTAACCCAGCCTAAGGGAGGGTGGGGAAGGGGACACCAAATGTCTATGCTGAGACCTGAGGGAAACTAGGAGTTAACCAGGTGAATTCACAGCGGGAAGGATGAAGAAGAACACGCCATCCTGAAAACAGGATGGGCCAAGATCAAGAAAGAGGACAGCATAGCAAAACATACAGACCCACCCTCATGAGGCTTACAGACTACGGAGGCAGCTAAGACATTAGTTAAACGATTAAACAAATATGTAATTGTAGTTGTGATCAACTTTATGGGGGGGGAAAAAAGCCCACAGAGAGCTGGGATATAGGATCTAGCAAGGAGCTTGAGCTCATCTGTGGCGTGAGAGAAGGCTTCCCTGAGCGTGGTATTTAAGTTGAGATCTACAGGAGGAGCAGGAGATAAAGACGTGAAAGGGGAAGCGGAAGCGGAAGGACGACCTGTGCAAAGGCCCTGAGGTGGGAGGGGGCACGGTGCTCCAGAGGAACTGTGCTGTAGCGCTGGGGTGAGAGGGGAGAGGCGAGCTGCAGCCATGTCGTGCTGGGCTGTGTGGACCGTTCAAGAGAAATTAAAAGCAACTGGAAAGGTTAAGCAGGAAAATTATATGCTCTGCTTTGCATTTCATAACCATCACTTGGGCTTCAGAATCCTAAAGGAGGTAAGAGTCCATATAGAGTAGTTGCTTGGAAGGCTAGTGCCTCCATTCGGAAGGGATAGACTTGGTCTGGGTGGTAGTAACAGAGGTTAAGAGAAAAGAGGATAACTCAAGAGGCACTAGGCACGAAGCCTGACAGGAATAGCCTACAGGGAATTAGAATGAGGATGGCTCCAAGGATGAGTCAGTCCTAGGTTTCTGGTTGGCCTGCCCGGGTGGCACGTGGCCGGTCCTTGGTACTCGCAACCAATCAGTGAGAGAGGGAGGGCTGACAGAGAGCCAGGGTTGGAGGAGTCCACTTTGGATAAGCTGAATTCTAGGGACTCTGGAGACGTCCAAGCACTTGGACATAACCTGAAGCTCAGAAGGGAGGTGCAATCGTGAGAACCATTGGTACATGGGAGGAGGTCACGGGTAAGCTGAGACAGCCCATGAGCACGCGGAGTGAAAAGGGAAGGGGGCCCAGGAGCAAGTCTTCAGGAACTCCGTTGGGTGAGAAGCTGGGTGAGAAGATGAGGGGCCAGCAAAGGACTGTGAAGCAGTCAGAGGGGTAGGAGGAAACCAGAAGAGTATGGTGACGTGGAAACCAAAGGAAGAAAACACAATGAAGATGGAGGGAACGGTCAATCGTGCCAATTTCTGCCAAAAATTCAAGTAATGCCCATTAGGCTTGGTTCGCGGTGATGGTGGAGGTGATGGTCACTGATCGCTTAGCCAAAGCCAGCCGGGGGCGCTCTTGCTAAGTGAGTGATACTAAGGGGAGGAGGTTAGGGAGAGCCAGGTGGCAGCGGATGAGAAAAGAGTGGGAAGTGATACAGAAGGCGCCAATTCCCTCTTCTACCCAGAGTCTGTGTCGAAATGTAAGACACACAGCTGCCTGTAGCAATGGTATCCGCAAATATTGAGGCTGAAGAAACCTAAACAAAGAGAGAAGAGGACGAAGAGGTGGCGTTTTGTGTTCATGACTTGTATTTTATATTCATGACTTAGTTGACACCCACCCCAACGCGCTCCCTTTTTAGCTTTGAAGGATGGCAAGCAGTAACCATAGCAACGATGGAAAAGAGGAGGTGGGAGGCGTCACTTCCCCTCTTTGTGCGTCTCTGTGGCTATTGATCGACGTAACCATACCTTTCAGCATTTTGACTGCGACCTGGATTGAGACCCCTGTCTTACTGATTCCATAGGCGGTTGCATTCATCACTTTCCCAAAAGCACCCGATCCCAGGACCTTCCCTGCAAGACACATGGTGAGTGAGTGCATGTCGAAGATTTTCCAACAAGAAGGAAACGCGACAGAAGCATTTGGAACACCTGATTCTTACCAAATTCTAAATTTTCTCTTGGAAACTCCCATTTGAGATCATATTCGTATTCTCTGAAATCAATGTAGAAGTACTCATTATCCAGAGAGCCGGTCACCTGCACCATCTGTAGCTGGCTTTCGTACCGAAATTGCTTCAGAGGTGAAATAATGAGTCGATTAGCCATAGAGAGTTCTTCAGAAATGGGACACAATGATGACGTTTTACCTTTGCTTTTACCTTTTTGTACTTGTGACAAATTAGCATGGTTAAAACGGCAATAAAGGGAAGACAGAGGCCAACTGTTGCATAGAATGAGATGTTGTCCTGGATGAAAGGGAAGGGGCCTGCAAGGGAAGAGCATCAAGGAGCAGTGGATGAGAATTCCTGGTGGATACTGTAGCAGAATGCTCGCTACAGTGTCTCACATCCTGTCTGAGGAGCCTACAAGCCCTCTACTAATACGCTATCCCCACAGAAAATCAGGCCATGTTCATACAAAGAACGATTCCTTCCCAGAAAATTTTAAATGATTCTGAACCCATTTTAAAACATCATTTACTAGGGGTTTTAAGAATTACATCTATTTAAACCCACAGGATGTGAAAGTCAGATAAAAAAGATGTCCGTCTACTATATATAAACTAGATAAACAACACAGTCCTACTGTATAGCCCAGGGAACTATATTCAATATTTTGTAATAAACTTTAATGGAAAAGAATCCGAAAAAGAATGTATATATGTTTATATAAAACTGCATCACTTAGCTGTACGTCAGAAACTAACACAACATTGTAAATCAACTCTACCTCAATTAAAAAAAAAAAAAGAAATTTGTGTTCCCACTATGAAGCTGTCATACGAATGTGGGGAAGTTAGTTTGGGGACGCTGGTGATTTTGAACCCTTAGTGTAGGTGGTCAGGTTTCAGAATTGCTTAATTTAGGAGGGATCTAAATATCAAACCCAAAATGATAAAACGGGAAGCTAAAGGCAAATAAGGAGATTAACCAAAATGGAAAGTGGTAGAGACTCCAAACTACTAAATCTGTTTCCCTAGAGCTGGATTTCTTGGTAGATGTCCATTATGCTGGGAGCTTATTGCTCTACCCACATCACTTGAATTCGTGAGTCACAATGATGTCAGTGGAAGTCACTCTGCCCTTGAACTGCAAAACAGGTATGTTCAGGGGGGATTCTTGCCTGACTCAAAAAGCCTTCTCGTCTCACACACTGAACCTATACACTCTTGTAAAACTCCCCAGATAAAAGCGAACTACAGGGACTAACTTCTAGTAGGGAATTCCTGAAGGTGCTGTGTTTACAACAGCAACTGTTGTCTACCTGGTGAGTTTAGAAGGATTGTTTCACAAGAGGTGCCGAGGGAATTGTATGCACAGCACTTCACCAGGAACCCTTTGACGGCCTCGCTCATGTTCAGGGTGCTGCTTGATATCCACTGTCCAAATACTTTTCTGTTGGCCTTTTTATTCCAAATTCCTTCTGTGATCTCTTCTGTGCAGCTGAAAGGAAACAGCAGACAGAATTTAGACGGGCGGGGCTGTCGTCGGATTGGAAGTGAGGGTTTCTCTGGTGGGGTCTACAAGAGACATCTATTTATTTATTTTTTAATCTTTTTTATTTTTCAAGAGACATCTATTAAAGGTTATCCGAAACAATCTATGGCCATTTAGAATGATGGTCGACTCAGAAGGTAAGCATTTTAAATGCTTCATCGTTTCTTCTTAAACTGAATTCATAAGACACAGTCAACACGTCAGAGAGAGTTTTATGTTCTTCTAACACAAGAGGGGCCAGTGTCTTCATTACTTGGGAGACTTGTCTGAACACTTCTTCCAGGTCCAAGACGGTAACGGGTACCCGTCAGAGGAGCAAGAAGCCTGACTTGCCGATGCCTCGGCGAGCACTTGAGGTTTCCCTGTAGAAAACAACAGGGAAATCAAGCTCATGAAGTACAGTTCTTTCCAGAAAGGGTTTCAAAGTCAGCTTCATATAGGCTGCTCACGTACTCTACGCAGCTTGTGCTCCTGGGAGCGTGTCTCATGCAGGGTGACTCAAAGAGGGGGTCCTCTTTCCCCTTGTGTCACCTTTTGTGCAGGCAGCCCTGAACTTCTCTGGGGAGCACCCCCTTTTCCACTGCTAGACCCCTCCTGGAGAGAGCTCAGGTGTAGACCTCCATCTACTGAGCACCCTAAAATGAGTCTAGCTTCAGGAGAAGCACCTGCAAAATGGACTCTCATCTTTCTATGGACCAGAGAAACCAAGATTATTAGAAAAAACGAAATGGCAGGTAGTATGGCTTTTGGTCTTTCCTTAACAGGACCTTTCAAAGTACTAAAATCAATAAAGTCACACAGTAAAGCACCTTCAGAGAGGATATGGAATCAGCATCTTAGCTTCAAAGGATGAGTCCACAAAGAGATCTGCGTATCAACAAGCCAGTAGATATGAAAGTACAATTTCAAAGCACTTCGGCATGTCAAAACACTTTTGCAGCATTCCTTCCCTAAGCCATGGCTTATCTCTTTCTGATCCGGTACTAAGGAGTTACAAGCGTAAAATAAAATTTCTTGACAGTTTCACTTACTTCTTATATTCAGCGTGAACATTTTTGTGAACTGGGCGTCATCATTTTCTGCATGGAAGATATATTGTCCTGGCTGGTGTTTATGGTTGCAAAACTTAGATATGCTGTTGGAAAAAGAATGAAAGACAGACTTAGCCAGATTCTTTGAGGAGTTGTTGAAATGAATAATGGTGTGCATGGGAGTAAGTCTTCCTGAAGACACTCGCTCTCTCAAGTTCAGTGGACAGGGAGGTTCCCAGATGCTCTTGCTACTCAAAGTGTGGTCCACAAACAGGCAGCATCAGCCTTGGTATTATCTAGGAGCTTGCCAGAAATACAAAATCTCAGGCCCCACCCCAAACCTACTGACTACTCAGAGTCTGTATTTTAAGATGATCTCCGTGGAATTCACATGCACATTAAAGGTTGAGAAGCACTGATCTAGGCTGGAGCTGCTAAGAGAGACAAGAAGGTTCCGGCCCCTACTGTTACATACATTCCAGACTAGTCTGACTTCCTGGAAATATGGAAGAACCTTGGTAGGTGGCGGAGCCCATGGACCCCCCAGCTTCCTGAAAGGATAGCTCTCTGACATCGGTCCAAGGCAGGACCTATGACCAACCCTTGACTTACATAGCGATTGACAGTGATGGCGGCTCAAATCCACTGAGTACAGACGCATTTGAGCGGTCTCAGCAGTCTCTAGTATCTACTTGGAGTGCTCATCTACCAAGCCTACCAGGTATATGGTATTGGGGATCACCCACCAATCCTAGCAGGTATACGGGATGGTGGATATTATAGGAGAGGTGGGGAAGCAAGGAGCTGGTGAATGTGCCTTCATGCATTGAAGAAATAGAAAAAAAACTTTCCCTTAGAATAAGAAAATCTAAGCCTTGTTCAGAAGATACTGAATTAGGCCACCTCTATATAGCCTACTTGAAGTAAAAAAGGAAAGAAAAAGTATGTATACACAGGAAATGTGAACAGGAGGAACTATGTAGGATGCAAAAGACCTATGAATACGGCTCCGGTCCTCAGAGATATCATAATCCAGGTGGGTGGACAAAACCTGCCTATGTGGAAGAGTGAAAGCATTAAACTGAAGGCCCGTAGAAGATCAAAGAAGGCAGAGGCCAGTGTCGTGAGAAAAGTTCAGAGGGCTTCATAGAAGCAGGAATTGAGCTAGGTCTTTAGAGGTGAGTTGGTTTTCATGAGAGAGTAAAGAAAAGACATCCAAGCAGGGGGCAACGGCAATGATTTAAGCCATGGGACAGGAACTCATAAGGCCACAAGGAGAGAAACGGGGAGGCTTCTTGGCTAGAGCAGAGGTGCAGGGTGGGATGGAGCAGAACAGAGGGCTAAATGGGCAGGGTGGCGCCAACTGATCTGGGACCTTGGAAAACAAGCCTAATTATTTCGACCTGACGGAGAAAGCAGGGAGGAGATGCTGTGGATTTCTGAGCAGGAGAGGAATGTTATGAATAGTATTTTAGTTTAGAGTGATGGCAGCAGGAAAGTTTATTGGGGGGAAGTCTGGAGGTAGCTGTTCAGGTAACCTAGGAAGTCATTCATTCATTCATGAATTCACTCATTCTTTCTCCTGTCAATGGTAGAGGCTATTCGTGGGAGGAATCGGGAATACAACAGTGAGTTAACAAAACTAGGTTTCTGTTCTCACAGAATTTACAGTTTGGTGGTGAAGGCAGACAGGTAATGAGCAGTTACGGTATAATGTGGGAAATCTTAGGAGAGGAGAAGTAAAAGTTCAGATTTGAGAGTTCAGACTGTGAAAAGATGAGTGTTGTCCAAGGCAGGGAGAATGGGGAGGGAGAGGAAACAGCCAACCCAAGAGGCACCAGGACAAAAAGAAACAGCAGGTGCTGGATTGGACGTGAAGCGGAAGGAGAGAACAGAGTCCCAGCTGATTCCTAAGAGTCCAACCGCACACCTAGCAATCAATAGAGAAGCTTTTGAGCCCAGGTTTATGTGACACCAATGTTCTGCATCCTTAACTCGGAAGCTTAAAGGTAATTCTGACTGTGTATAGTGATGGGAGATTTCATTTCCTATCAAGTGAGCACTGAACAAGATTTTTGTTTGCCTTGTTAACAAGAAGGCTGAAAAAGCAGAAAGTGAAGTTTCTTTTTCTCTTCTTTCTTTTTTTTTTTTTTTTTTTTGCGGTACGTGGGCCTCTCACTGCTGTGGCCTCTCCCGTCGCGGAGCACAGGCTCCGGACGCACAGGCTCAGCGGCCATGGCTCACGGGCCCAGCCGCTCCGCGGCATGTGGGATCTTCCCAGATCGGGGCATGCACCCATGTCCCCTGCATCGGCAGGCGGCCTCTCAACCACTGTGCCACCAGGGAAGCCCAGAAAAGGGAGATTCTTACCCTGACCTACTTCTGGACAGCCAGAAGGAACCGGCTGGTGAACTGGAAATGACAGAAAGATCGCGGGAAAGACAAATTATAACTTTAGGGAGAAAAGTAAGTACAGGTAAATGCGATTTCCAGACTTTATGAAGGCAGGGTTTAAGTGGTCCAAGAAGAGACAGATGTGAGCTTCTAAAAGGGAAAATGTAATTCTCACCAGACAATAGCCAAAGACCCTGAAAAGGAAGAAGAGAAGAGATAAAAAAGAAGCCAGTGTGCTAGCCAGGAACCATGCCAAAAGCACCAATCAATTTGATAAAGAAATTACCAGCTAATGAGAACCTACTGTATAGCACAGGGAACTCTACTCAATGCTCTGTGGTGACCTACATGGGAAGGAAATCCAAAAAAAGAGGAGATATATGTGTACATATAGCTGATTCACTTTGCTGTAAAGCAGAAACTAACACAACATTACAGAGCAACTATAATCCAATAAAGATTAACATTAAAAAAAAGAAATTACCTATACAACTATTGATTATCACGCAGACCAATCTGTTTTGCAAACGTTTTCCCTCCTAAGTCTTTTGTGCTGTCTGAATGGAGCATGACTTGCCATGGGATAGACAAGAGAGCATCTGAAACGTCCTCATTCTTCCAGGTAGGAAATCGGTCACAAAAATAGCCTGAACACAAAATGGAATATCGAGATCCTTCTCAACCGCCTGTCTTCCTGTTTATGGCAGTTAACCCCAGCAAAAGCAACAACTGCATCGCCGACCCTCCCCTGGAAATTCCAAGGGGACTAACCGATTAGTACCAGGGAGTTGCAAGCTTCCTTTTTCCCTGGGGTTTTTCTGAAAATGCCCAGCAGCCATGAGATGGGAGATCAGGAAACTGGAGTTCACAGTTGAAGTATCTTTGGTGACTAAGAAGATGTGTTCTCATTACAACTATGAGAAGGGATTTCTCCTCTGTTACAAGCAAAATGCAGGTGATTTTTCTATTCCATTTAGCGCCCAGAGCTGGGGAGTTGAAAAGGGGCAGGTCTTTCCAGCAGCTCAGGGAGTAACTTCACTATAAAAAATGCATTATTCAAAGAGCAAGGGATGATAAAAGTCAAACCAGAAAACAGGGAATAATAAAGCACAGACTGGGGAAGCTGGGAGCTTCTGAAACTGGAGAGTGAAGGGCTGGCAGGAGCGAGTGACTTTACCCGGCACTGGGAGGTCCCCATCAGCAGATCCTGCCCCCTCAGACTGCAGGACATGGAGGGGGTACAGCCTGGCTGAAGTTGAACCCAGTCTGCACACATTTCTGTCCAGAGTTAAACGAAGAAAGCTGGGCAGGGGGCAGGAGAGGTGCTGATGACTTTATATCAATCTACTTAATACCATGCTCATTTGTATTTTATTTCAGGGGAGCCCACAAGCCTGGGGAAGTATTACATAATCATTAAAAACCCAAGAGCGAAGCACAGCACATCTCTTAAGGCAGCACACTTTTCTTTTTAAATAACCAAAGCACATGCCTGCTCTTCTGTTTTCTTACACACTAGGTATGAGAATCTCACACTTTTGAAATGAGCTGGTGTCAAAAGGCAGTACCAGAGTGATGGTTAAAAACACAGGCTTTGCAGACAACTCTGCCATTGCCCGGTGGTGTGACCGTGGGCAAGTCACTGAGTCTCTCTGAGCTTGTTTCCTCATCCGTAAAACGAAGATAGTATCTACCTTTTATGGTTGTTAGAGGAGAAGTTTTTGTTGAGTTTTTATTAAAACGGTTTTGTATAAACGGCTTATAACAGTGCCTAGTAAACACGATAAATGTGTTAGATTGTCATTACTATGAGGCTTATGAAGTCCGGCAATCATTTTGAATAAAAAAGACATTTAGAACCTTTACTCTGGGGTATACATTAAGTGAGAAAATCACATTAAAATAAAGATGCAAAGAAAAAAAAAAACTAAAGTAAATGCCCATCAACAGGAGTTAGTCAAAATAAAATTTTCTAAAAAGAAGAATACTGTGTCACCATAAAAGTGGTAATGTAAATAAGGTAAGCCATTAAAATGATAATATAAATAATAATAATGTACTTATTAACACAGCAAGAGATGAGATTTTTAAAGTGAAAAATCAGGTGACAAATGGCACAATTAATTTCCCGTTTGTACAAAAACCTATACTCATATGTTTCTATCATGGTGGTTATAAAGTCTGAAATATAATTCCTGGTGGTGGAATTATGGGTGTTATTTCTTTTTTTTTTTTTTTTTTTCCGGACACGCAGGCTCAGAGGCCATGGCTCACGGGCCCAGCCACTCCGCGGCATGTGGGATCTTCCCGGACCGGGGCACGAACCCGTGTCCCCTGCATCGGCAGGCGGACTCTCAACCACTGTGCCACCAGGGAAGCCCTATTTCTTTTTTTTTTTTTTTTTAAAGGCAATTTCACAAAATAAGAGTGAATGAAAGGTATTGACTTTGCCCTAGGTGTAGAGCAAGTAGCATAGCCTGTTTCCATATTTAATAAAATGAGATGATGGGGATCAAATGAGATAATCCGTATAAAGGACTCTGCACATCGGCACCTGGTAGGGCTCAAAGAAGTTTCTTTTGGTCTCAGTGAGGCTTCATGATGTGGTTAGTATCTTACAATTGAAGGGGCAGGGTTTGGTTGGAGGTTCCGCTATTTACCTCTATTAACCACTATTTACGGTCCCCAAACGTCTTTCCTTCCTTTCTGTATACATTCAGGGCTCATCTCCTTCAGGGAACTAAAAAAGTTCTCCTAAAGAAGCTCAATACACTCCTGTAATCACATATCATTTATCGACTTGAGAGTTTGCTTTTCTCTTTGTCCTAAGAAGAAATATGTCTCACCACCCAGAACCCAGACTCCACCACACCACTGGTACCAATAAGTGCTCAGTTAATGCCTGTTGTGGGCAGAACTTCGACTTGGTAGAGTTGGGAAATTAAATATTTCAGGGAAAAAAGAAAATACAGGGACTGGGCATGCCTCAGGAGACTCTTTCAGAAGAACTTACTTAAATAATTATAACATCCTAATAAGTCGTTTTGTGTGTGTGTGTGTGTGTGTGTGTGTGTGTGTGTGTGTGTGTGTGGGTGGGTGTGTTTAACTGTGAAACTAGGAAAAGCTAAGGCAGATTTGTTTATAAGTAAGTCTACAGAGATAGAAAATTAGGCAAACTAAAAGATGAAATATTCTAGAACCTTTTCCCAAGACCAGGCTGTCAGGATTTCATAAAATGTAAACACATAAAGGGAAGCCCTGATAAACTTTGGTGTAATATTTGAGGAAGTAAATTGGAGAAACGAAGCTGTGAAGGTGGGGAAGCTGTAAGATTTCTGGCACACATGCTCTGACCACACCAAAGCTTTTTCAGTAGTACTGTTATTACACAGACCTTTCGGTTACAAATAAAAACTGGTGTCACTTTGCTTTTAAAGTCCTCTCTTGCCCCAGGATGAAAATACTGTACTTCATAAACAAAATTCAGTTTGACTAAATTGTTGAACCTAAGTGATGGGTAAAGGATGCTCACTGTGCTATTCTTTTAGTTTATTAGTAAATTTGGAACTTTTTATGATAAAAGATTGAAAAGAACTCAGGTTAGAATTTAGTCTGCATCCCCTATCACAACACAGAGCCTCATGTGGCGAGCAGATGACATGTAGAGCACTTGTGTTCAATATTTTTGTAGTTGATCTTTCTTTTTCTTTAATTAATTTTTATTGGAGTAGACTTGCTTTACAATGTTGTGTTAGTTTCTGCTGTACAGCAAAGTGAATCAGCTGTACATATACATATATGCCCTCTTTTTTGGATTTCCTTCCCATTTAGGTCACCACAGAGCATTGAGCAGAGCTCTCTGTGCTATACCCACAGAGGTTCTCAGTAGTTATCTATTTTATACATAGTATTGTATATATGTCAATCCTAATCTCCCAATTCATCCCCCACCCCTGTAGTTCATCTTTTATTCAACATTTTGAGCATCTTTTTCATGATGAAGGAGGTTCCATCTCACCTTGGCATTGCCACCTTGGCAAGTGGCCCATCACACCCAGTACATCGTTATCACCAATTAATACTGTAGTTCTTCAGGAACTTTTTAAATAAAATAAACACTGAGTGATAGGTGTTGTGGTGAGTGCCATGTGCTAGGTGTTGTGGTGAGTGTCATGGTCCTTGCAGTGCAAAGAGTATGCCACTGACTTATCTTTGGCCCAGGCTATGCACTTTGAGTTGCTTTCTAGGGGTGATGATGAATTCATTCAATTACTCAACAGCTGTTGACTGCACGAGGCATTGTACAAAGACAGAGAAATGACAGCACCTATCCCAACGGAGGTTATGAGCTCACTGTTGGGATTCAACACAAAAAGAGGTTAACTTTGAATGAGAGGTACACATCACTATAGAAATCAGGACCTGCCCTGATTTATTCATTTAGCTACCTCCAGAAGATAACTACTTGGGGTCAGGGGTGCAGAGTATGATCATGGGATGAAACAAGATTAACTAGCCCACTAGATTGCTCCGAGACCCATAGATCAGAGACACAGTCCTCTAATTAGTGAGTCTGTCAAACCTTAAGAATTGTGCCAGATGTCACCAGCACAAGTAGCAATGACCTCCCAGGTGGCCCCTGGCACTTAAATGTGCCTGTATAACTTGAGGGGGTTGGGGGGAGACATCACCTTATTCACACTTGTAGCCCCTTACGGCATTGAGACCATCAAGAAGACATTGAAGGAATATTTGTTGAACTAAATTGAATTGATCCTCTATCTCTTTGAATCAGGTTCAAAAGAGAATCCTGTAGAACTAAGAGCTTCTCTGACAGGGGGTCACAATACAAAGAAGGATGGGGAAAGTGACAGCACTGACATCCTGAACACAGGTAGTCAACTCAACTAACAGGAGAGGGGCTGACCCCCTGCCTTCTACTTTCAAAAGTTTGATGGTTCAGCATAAGGGCTTATGACAATGGGGTGACCCCTCCAAGGCAGTGGTTCTCAACCCCAGGCAATTTTTTCTCACCAGGGGACTTCGGCAATGTCTGGAGGTATTTTTGGTTGTCACAACTTGGGGTAGTGGTGCTACTGACATCCAATGGGTGGAGACCAGGGACGTTGCTAAACATCCTATCATGCATAGGAGACCCGCAGAATGAAGAATTACCCGGCCCAGGATGTCAACAGCCTGCTGTTGGGAATCCCTGAATTAGGGGACTATGTGTCCGTCCAAAGGTTGCTTTCTTAATTACTTGAAAAATGAATGCTTCGAACATTAGGAGGCTTGGGTGAGAGGGCAGATGATGCCATGCAAACCCTGTGTTACAGCTCTTCTTAAAAAAGCAAACAAGGATCAGTCACAAATCACTTTGGGATATAGAACAGCGCAGTCATCAGGAAACAAACGGAAGAATCAAGATGAAAAGAGCTTACTCTGACTCTTCACCTAGACCCGTGCTATCCAATAGGAATATAAACAAGCCACTTCGGGCTCCCCCGGTGGCGCAGTGGTTAAGAATCCGCCTGCCAATGCAGGGGACATGGGTTCGAGCCCTGGCCCGGGAAGATCCCACATGCCGCGGAGCAACTAAGCCCGCGTGCCACAACTGCTGAGCCTGCGCTCTAGAGCCCGTGAGCCACAACTACTGAGCCAGCGTGCCACAACTACTGAAGCCCGCACGCCTAGAGCCCGTGCTCCGCAACAGGGGAAGCCACCACAATGAGAAGCCCGTGCACCACAACGAAGAGTGGCTCCTGCTCGCCGCAACTAGAGAAAGTCCGCGCACAGCAACGAAGACCCAACGCAGCCAAATATAAATAAATAAATAAATAAATAAAATTTATGAAAAAAACCCAAACAAGTCACTTATGTAATTTTAAAGTTTCCAATTAGCTATCTAAAAAGTAAAAGGGAGTAAATGGTAACAATAGATTTTATTTAACTCAATATATCTAAAATATTGTCATTTTAACATAAAATCAAGACAAAAATTATTGAGGTATTTTACATTTTGTTTGTCATACGAAGGCTTCAAAATCTGCTGTGCATGTTCCAGCCACACAACATCTCCATTGGGACCAGCTGCATTTCAAGCTCCCAATAGCCATATGTGGCTGCCAGCTACTGTACTGCACAGCACAGATCCAGACCCGTGATGGGAATCACCAGAGGTTCTCATTAACAATGTGGAACCTGGGGGGACTTCCCTGAGTCCAGTGGTTAAGACTCCGCGCTTCCACGGCAGGGGGCGTGGGTTCAATCCCTGGTCGGGGACCTAAGATCCTGCATGCCAAGTGGTGCAGCCAAAAAAAATAAAAGAAAAATGCAGAATCTGGGATTGCGCCTCAATTTTAGTTCAGCATGTTTGGAATGGGAGTCAGGAATCCACTGGCTCTGATTCAGTGATTCAGCTGATTCCTTTACAGTGGTTTATGGACCCATTATTGAGCATCAGTGATGGACTCTCGACCACTGACTCGCTGGAGAGATGACAGGTACCTCTCAGCTCATTGTCTATCCTGAAACCCTGTTACCTAGGATTAGTTTTAAGAGACAGGGGGTATCACAGCTATAGGAAATACAAGGAAGAGCTGGTTTTTTTGGGGGGGAGAGAGATAAATTAGGAGTTTGGGATTAACATATACACACTTCTATATGTAAAATAGGTAAACAACAAGGACCTATTATATAGCACAGGGAACTGGACTCAGTATCTTGTAATAACCTATAATAGAAAAGAATCTGAAAAAGAATATATATGTATGTATGTATGTATAAATGAATCACTGTGCTGTACACTTGAAACTAACCCAACATTGTAAATTAACTATACTTCCATTAAAAAAAAAAGAGACTTCCAAAGAGAAACTTGACTGCAGTTGGACAAATCCCCAGGAAAATAAGATTTTCCTTCAGCACTCATCACTGGGCTATTTCTGCATTTATTTTTGAAAACTTAAATCAACACACCTATAGGTAGTGTTTTCCTGTTTTTAAGGGGTTTTACTTCCTCAGTCATCTGCAAACGGGCTGAGAGAGGCTCCGTGTACCAATAGCATGTACTCTCAAATGGGAAGTAGCAATCTGGTGACTCAGAAAATGCCAGACTCAGACTGATATGATCCTTTCCATTTTTCGTGCGGTGGGTTACACTATCTGAACTGATGAAAGCGCTGTTACCGTGTCCTCACATCTGCCGTTTGCTTTCTCGCCTTCAGTGTCAACGTCACAGCACATAAACTTATAATACAAAACCGCTCTTCTCGAGGGCAACCAGAGAGCGATGATGTGTCCTGGGCTGAGTTTGCTCACCTGTACCCGTCATCCAGGCCACTTTGCTCACAAGGAAATGCTTTTCGAGAGAAGGTCCACGTACATCTGATTTGTGGGTATGCTTTAAACCTGACAGAAAAACAAAACTCTTCATACTGGTCAATTTCATAATCTTCACTTGATTTGGAAGCGTTTATAAATCCCTTTTCTGTTAAAAAAAATGCATTTTTAAGTTAGATAATGAGATTCATATGGAGGAAATATATTGAGAGGATAAATAAATTTTTATTCATCAGTTTTATGCAAGAAAACTCAGATTTGATAGTTTAACAAGAAACGCAGGAGTCCTGTCCCCATTGATAAGCCTGAGCATGTCACCTTCTGATTCCTCTCAGCATTAGATGCAAATAATTGACACTCTTCCCAAAGAAATGTATAAGTAAACCTATAGATTTTGCTGACAAGTTCAAGGGCTTGAAGGGCTTCCCCCAGCCTGGCCAACCATGGACACAGAGGGGCCCACTGACAATCCCTGTCCTCAACCAAAACGGCCCCCTCGCGACACATTCCGCATAAAATAATCTCAGGTCACAAATAGAATAGTCTAGCCGGAGATATTCACAAGGTTTCCCTATGGAACACTTCCTTATTAGTTGAGTAAGAGAATCCCTTCACTTCTTAGCATTTTCATGATGGCCGAAGGCTGCCACCTACTCCGAGATTACGTAAAGCGTGATTATTGTCAGATCCTACAGAGCCCACCCAAACTTCCATGCATCTAAGTGCGTGTCCCACCCTCTCGGCCATTGCGTTCTACCCTTGAGAGGCAGTTCTCAGGTAGTTCTTAGAACAAGTGCTTAATAAGGGTCGAGTCTGTGTCTGGTTCTCTGCCAGGTCTGGGAGTATAGGATAGAAGGGATTATTCCTGTCCTTAGGAAACTTCCAGCCTACTGGAAGACAAAAATCCACAAACAGAGGGTCACATTACAACGTGCTACCTGCAAAGACAGTGGCATTCAGGCGGGCTTGGTTTAACCAGCAAAGGAAAGGAAGGGGCAGCTTGTACTTACAAAACTCCCCTAATTCGGTTTCTTTCTCAGCTTTTTGATACTGACAGTATACTGAAAGCAGAATTTGCAGTACCTGCCCTACATTCCACACTAAAACAACTGAACACGTGAGTACAGGTTACGTGCGCAGCCCGCATTACCTAGGACGGTGACCAAAGCTGATTTACTGGGATGCTCTGAAGAGCAGCAGGTGTAATAGCCAGTGTCGTCTCTTCCCACTGATGATACAAAAGCAAACAGAATCCGTATCATAGTTCTGTTTGTGGAATAGGTACTCATCTCAAAGTAGCTGCCCTAGATTTTAATAAAACAGAGTTTGAATGGAGTGATTTCCACCTGGACTCTTGGTTCATTTTTCTGCATCTTTGGGATGGAAGCTCATCCTCTCACCTCTTCCAGTGCTTTATTCTCTAATTCCCAGCTGAGCCCGAATCCGTGGTTTACATGAACAGCTTTGCACCTTATCCATAAGGGTTCCCCTACTTTAAGAAATAATTGTGGCGGTGTGGTCTGAGGAGTTTGGTTTAGATCTAGAAGATGAAAACACCCCGGGTAAGAAAAATAGTGATTTTTTTTTTTTCCTCATCACAAAATATATCCTGAAAATTCTGCAGAACAAAGATTTTGATGGTATCTCAAATGTTCCCAACCATCTCAAAATAAGAGTCTTTCAGAGACCGACAAGGCTCTTATGAAGAAATGAGCACTCACAGAAATCTAAATATTACACTGGAAATGGCCTGAAGGAGCTATAGACTTTTTGAAATTGGGTAAGGACCTAAGGGGTGATGATTAGTCCCAGCTCATCTCTAAGGAACAGTCACTGAGAACAGAACGACATGATACTATGGTCTTACCAATAGTGAAGAGTTTCGTACATTCCCTGCCCAGCTCATTTCTTGCACAGCACCGTATGTCTGTTCCAAATAACTCATGGAGTACACTTGCCTCCTTTGTAATGACAGCTGGACTTTCTCCTTTACAGCTGCAATTAAAAAATAAATGTCAGTACCATTTTTTTTTTTAAGATTCCATATATAGGGGTTAGCATATGGTATTTGTTTTTCTCTTTCCGACTTACTTCATTCTGTGTGACAGACTTTGGTGCTTTGCGATGACCTAGAGGGGTGGGATAGGGAGGGTGGGAGGGAGGTTCAGGAGGGAGGGGATATGGGGACACGTGTACGCATATGGCTGATTCACTTTGGTGTACAACAGAAACTAACACAGTGTTGTGAAGCAATTATACTCCAGTAAAGATCTATTAAAAAAATAAATATCAGTTGACTAAACATCTTTTAAAATTACAAATGAATGTTCAGGAGAAGAACCAAATTAAAGGTTCTAGATTTTAAGAAGCTGATAAGAAAGCAAAGACAGGAGCAGGTCACAAGGCAAACCAATTCACAACTAGTTAGTAATTCCTCATCTCACCCAATTAGAATAGAGTGAGAATCTAGAGAGAATCACAGAATAAAACAGTTTAAAAGGCTTTGTGTTTGGTGACTTGTTGGTTGTTAAAGAGAGAGGAAGAATGGAAGAACTGAGAAAAGACAGAAAAGGGGGAAAAAAGAGAAAATGGAGAAAAGGAAAAGCATGATTAGGTTTTAATACAGCTTAACAAGGTGTAGGTATGCTTTCTTTGAAGCTCTGAAAAGGACAACCAGTGAGAGGGAGAGAGGCCACAGTTGCAAATGTCCCGAGTCCCCGGAGCTCACAGAGGAGAGGGCAGTGTCACTTGAGGGGTGTCAGCCACATCTCGGGATTTGAGGGACCACCTCCCCTCTCCCGCCTCCTTAACCATCACCTTTCCCAAAGCAGATACGGCTATTGGACTCTGTGTATAGTCACATTTCTTCTCTTTATCACTTTAGTCAAATGTATTCTCGTCTTTGTTTATGCATTACTCCTTGAGTTTTTTTTTTAAATTATAAGACAACAATAACTATGTTTATTTTGGAAAATCCAGAAAAACCCAAAGAAAAGAATATTAAATTGCCCATATTCCTACCACCAAGAGATAACAACGGTTACTATTTTGCTGTGTGTAGCTTTCTAATCTTTTTCTTTTCTGTGCACGTGTGACGTATATATCTATAGGTAATCTCTTTTTCTTGTTCGTTTAAAATTTGGGATCCGCTCATATTATTTGGTAACCTGATTTTTCACTTTTTCTCCTTCTCTTTCGTTCCCTTTTTCAATAAAAGTTGTTTGGTAAATTTTAACTGGTTCAAATGGCATGAACCGTTACTTTGTGAACACTTAGCTATGACACATGAAAAACAGAAGTGAACATTTATATGGTTCTTACTACCTGCCAGGCACTGTTCTATGTGCTTCACATGTACCAGTTCATTTACTCATCAGAGCGATTGTATTAAGGTAAGTACTGCTCCCACCCGCATTCTTCTGATAGGCGGGGAGGGGTTAACTAACTTGCCCAAGGCCACACAGGTATAAGCAAAGCAGGGTTCAAACCCAGGCAGATTCTACATCCCTAAACAATCGTATTAAACCGCTCTTCCAGAGTAAACATCATAATCACAAATTAAACATTTATTCACAGGGAGTTTCTTACTTATAGGGAATTATACACTAAAAGCTGGACCTTTCTTTTTCCCCAACCAAATGCTCAGGGAGTCGACAATCGTGTAACTTAAAAGGGCTTTTATTCGTGTCATGTGATATCCAGGGAGGGTCCTACAGGTCAGTGACGTGACAGACGAGGCGCTCCAAAGGGCTCGTCACTAAGGTGTCCCCCACCATCCTCCCTGGGAAGCCCACACCAATCATTCTTTAAAAAGCCAACGTTTCCTGGGCTTCCCTGGTGGCGCAGTGGTTGAGAGTCTGCCTGCCGATGCAGGGGACACGGGTTCGTGCCCCGGTCCGGAGCCTGTGCTCCGCAACGGGAGAGGCCACAACAGTGAGAGGCCCGCGTACCGCAAAAAAAAAAAAAAAAAAAAAAAAAAAGCCAACGTTTCCTGTTAACAGGGTGATAAATTGTACAGGCAGTACGATGTCAACTATATTAGAAAGAGACCGAAAAAGTAAAGTCATAAAAGCAGTTCTCTCTCCACATGTCATACCTGTCACTCTGTGAATCGCAGAACACCCATTCCACGGTTGGTTCTGGAATGCTCTCCGAGATGCAGACCAGGGCATCCTGATTTTCCATTTTTCTAAAGTAAGGTCTCCTTAACGTGTAAAGCAGTGTATCTAAAGCATCATAAATTATTAACGTTTTAATATTAAAAATGCTTCATATTATAAACATTAAAAAAAAAAACTGTCTTAGCAACCTCCTCAAAAGAAAAATTCTGCACCATTAAGAAAAGTTAACCTTTCGTGCCGTAGCGGTGTCTTCTGCTCCACTCCAAATAGATATAATAACATATCCCTCCTCACCAATATATTAAATTCAACTCTGGCTGAAATGCTAACTTTAGCATTTATTCTCGTAGCTAATGTCTTTGGGTATTTCATGAATCCGAAGACAACTAATGTTTAGTGGAGTGAAGCCACGTAAAAACACAAATATCAATATGCATGGGAAAAAGAAAAGTAGAAATAACATAAAGTTTATAACACATACTTATATAGTTTAAGACCCAACTTTCTTCCCATAATTTTATCTAGAACTAGGCAGAAATATAGTAGGATGGAGGTAGAATTGGAACAGAGTTGAAAGGCTTGGCTTAGCCTCCTGTTCACATTGGACCCTCACACCTCTCCCCTCGCCCCTTCTCCCCCTCCCCCTCCCTTCACATATAAACTCTCTGCTTCTGCTCGGACCCCTTAGGAACAGGAGTTCATGACCGCCCAGAGTCGATCCTCCCATTTTTCAACAAACCATTTTTTTTTTCCAAAGAAAGTTTCCCGTGCTAAATTTCAATCTTCCTCCTTATAATAAATTCTGTTTTAAAATAGTATCTAATACTTTATATATATGTATATACATAGCAAAGAATATATGACGAGTTAATTTTGAAACATAATAATAAAAACGAATACCCGTGGACCCATGCTCAACTTAATAACCAGAATAATGACAAATATCTTTGAATCTACTTTTGTCCTGCTTCTCCTTGTCTCTCAAGCCTAGGTTAACTTTATCCTGAATTTCCTGTTTATCATTCTCATACTTTCACACATATTTCACCACATAGATGTGTGGCCCTAAACAATACACTGGTTTGTTTTGTTTGTTTTTGAGCTTCAACATACGGCATCGCTCAGTATGCAGTCTTTCACAACTTCAGTTTATGTTTTTAAGATTCATCCATGGTTTTGCATGTAGCTATGCTTCATTCATTTTGCTACCACTACATTGCGTTCCATTGGTGGATATATCACAATCTATCAGTCCATTTTCTTGCAGTGGACATTAGGGTTGTTTCCTGTATTTTGTATCACCAACAACGGTGCTATGAACATTCTGTGCATTCCTAGTGAGGCAGGTGTGTAAGTTTCTTTACAGTGTACCTAGGAGTGCAACTGCTGGTCCATATAGTGTGAGCACTTCTGCTTTACACATAATGACAATTTGTTTTCAACAATCTCCTGGGTATAAAATGGTATCTCACTGTGGCCCTAATTTGCATGTCTCAGTTATTAATTTAATATGTTTACTGACAATAGTGAAATGCCTACTCGTGTCTTTTCTTAATTTTTCTACTGGTTTTTTTCTTATTGATTTATAGAAGTTCTTTACCTATTATGACTATTCATCCGTTGTTGATTATGTGACTTCCAAACATCTTTTCCCATTTTCTGGTAGTTTTTACTTTCTCTCCCTGTAATTGCTGACCATTGGTCCCAATTTTACCCTCTAGAGCAATTTTTTTTTTAAAGTGAAGTTTGCTGCCACATGAAAATCCTTCAAATATTTAAAATCAAATGCGGAGGTCAAGGGATATCATTATCATCGAAGGCATTTTAACTAGTTAGCCCAGGTTTCCTGACTCATGCCAGAAGGGTTTCCTCTACGTTACACTGCAATCAATCTTCTTCTCTCCTCAAACATATTTCCTTCTCTCTGCTAAACATTCTTAATTCCCTCAGCTGCTCCCAATTCAAGGAATTCTAAGATCTTCACTATGCTGGTTGCTCTGTTTTGTCAATATTCATCTGAAAAAACTGTAGAACCGAAAAGAGTAATTTTCCACTAATTTCCTTAACCCAGACATTACATTTTCGTGAACGCTGCCAAGGTTCAGATTTCCTTTTTTAGCAACCATGCCATACTGTTGGTTAATAGTGAACTTGTGGTTCACTAAACCCTTTCCTCTTTTTCACGTTGACTGTTGCCAAGTCTACCCCACCTGATTTTTTTTGAATCCCACCACCCAGCAGCACGTTAAAAACAGTTACAACTTACTTGAATGATTGTTGTACTATTTTTACATTGTAAATCTTAAGTGAAAAGAAGTTACCCTAAATAAAGAGAGCAGATGCCCAGTTATTTTATACAAATTCAAGTATAAACACTTGACAAAAAAAAAAGAGAGAGAGAGAGAGAGAGAGAGAGAGCAAGAAATCTCTTATTCTCTTCCAACCTGAGGATTTACTGTCCCACAGAGCGGGGTCGGGGACTGGGGAGGGGACAGGGAAAAAGACCAAAATCAAAGAGAAACAAGAGGTACCTCTTGACTTCTGACCTTCTAGGGCTCTGGTCCTATAGATATCAGAGTAACTGAAAGGCTTTTCAAAACAAATGTTGACCGATTTTGACTTTGCTGGGTTTCTGCCCGACAGGCTGACTTTGGAACCTAACACCCTGTCCCCAGCCCTGGTCAGATGACACCTGTGGGAATCGCAACGGCCACGAGTGCTCTTCTGTTCGCAGCTCTGAGTGCGAGACCCAGTGCAGTGTGGCCCAGAGTGTGGACCTGGCCACGCTCGGCCTCGGGCTGTCGTGCCCGTTTCCATACCTCTCAGCAAGCCGTTCACCTGCGATGGTGGGTGCAGAACAGCCTCGGCCAAGGGGAGCCGTGGTTCCCCCTGAGCCCCGCACCTCTGTGGGCTGGACACACGTGCACCACAGCCTCCGCCTGGCAAGACACACCAAGGCGTAGCCTGGGAGCTTGCTTTAAAATGGTTAAACCCAGAGTTTCTGGAGCACTGCCCTGGCCCCTAAAGGCAGCGGGACCCATGTGAACGCCTCCACCGCTAGTACCCATTTGTCATGTGGGGTAAAGCAGCCAGTGGGTACAGGGCTGAGTCCACACAACCGCAGGCCTGCGCGTAAGTGGGTGGAAAGAAGGAGAAGCCAGGAGACACGCAGATGGTGGTTCAGCCAACTGCACAGCTGCTTCCCTGGGTGAGAACTTCCGCGTTGTTCCTGATGGTTTGCGTAGCGATCTGGTGTTTGTATGAACACAGGAGCCGCCAGGTCCATGTGGTTATTTAAATGGAATTTTTAATTGATCAAAATGAAAACTTTGGTCACGCTGGCCACATTTCAAGTGTTCACCAGCCACATGTGGCCAGTGGCTACCTTACTGGACAGAGCAGACATTCTCATCACCTCAGACCGCTCTGTTGGATAGCTCTAAGCTCTTGAAATCCTGAGGTGTGTATGGGTATCCCCATTTTACAGATCCGAACACTGAGGCTCAGAGAGACTACGTGACCTGCCCAAGGTGGTCGTATCAGACCCAGAATAAGAACTCAGGTCTTCTGACTCCACGGTCAAAATGCTTTCCACTTCTTTCCTGTCATCCATCCGTGGCTGAAAAAAACGGGGAGCCGGAAAATACAGGGTGCCCTGGGTTCGGAAAAGCATTCACTCTCACCGTCCGTGGGTCACATCAGGATCTCAACAGGTGACGGGGCGGTTGAAGTGAGTTCAATTAATTCAACTACGTATTGAGGGAAACCTGGCTCGTGTGTCTGGGGAAGCCGGTAAGAGCTCTTGGGTTCTAACTGCTCCTTTAGAATATTGAGGGTACCGAGTAGCAAACAGCACTTACTTCTTATACTCACTGTAAACAATACTGTATAATTGGTGGCTTCACTCTGAATAAAAAGTAGGTATTCTCCAGCCTGGGTTTCTGTCATTTTCAAAATGACCATGGAGACAACTCCTCTGAAACACAAGAAAGAGAACTGGTTAATCTGGAAAACGTGTGAAACAAAAACCCTCGAATTTCACACTGAGTCAGAAGGTGGCTGGGCGCCTCTGGTCCACCTCGGTGGAGAACGCAGCTCCTGTCCTGTGCCGGCGCTCAGCCTGGGCCTTGTTAGCTTCACCTTGACCTTTATCCAGTCCCTCCCTTGGGAGTGAGCACCTTCACCTCATGCTGCCCAAGCCCCTCGGAGGGAAAACTCCTACCAAAAACGTATAGACTTGGTGGGACGCCCTCCTTGGCAGTAGTGGACCATTCCTGCCAATGACAAACCATCCTCCACAGGCGTATCTGCCGGCCACCCGGCCACCAGCCGGCGTGCCCCACGTGCAGAACCAGATGACGATACAAGCAAGACTCACTGACATCAAGAACAGTCCGTTTTGTGCCCCCCTCCCACCCCCTCTAGAGGAAAGAATTCAAGCAAGATCAGACACAAAGCATTTTCCTTTGAGGTAGTAATTACACTGATATATCACAAAGGAGAGATGTCTCAATGTGAGTATTTCTAACTTTTCAGATACTTGGTAAAGATAAATTTGGCTAGGGGCATTCTCTTCAAAGAAACAACTTTGATGTGTGTTTGGTGATATCTGTCCTCCTTAGAGCTTAGAATACGCTCTAGCAGTCGGTTGAGTAGTGTTGGATTTAAATGGACACTTTCTGACCTTTAGACGTTACTGCTCAACACTTGGCATCAGCTGGGAGAGTCTGTGCAGAATCTCAGGCCCCGTCCACACCTACTGAATCGACATCTGCGTTTGAACAAGACCCCAGGCGAACCAAGCACAGGACATTGGAACAGCCCTGATTTAGAGCTCCAAGCAGCATGGTTCCAGAGTACTTGTGCTTGCGTTCATATAGGCAGTAAATTAGTAAGGAGTATACGTATTTTCTGGTTATGCAGGTACCCTGGGGATGTGCTCTCTTTCTCTGAACCTTCACTCTCCTGGTATCACGTGAGAACTCTTGGGCATATCATACAAAACTCTAAGACGGTTATCAAAGCTTAGGTGTGCAATCTGTCTGGCTATGAGTCTAAGCCCAGATTTAAGTTCAGTAACTCTTTACTATGGAGAAGTTGCTAAAAATGTTTTGGTACTAAGTTAACTCATCCACATAAGACCTATGATTTGGGCTGCCTGTCCTAGAATAAAAAGGCAACCTCAAAAAAAAAAAAAAAAGGCAACCTCTTAGCAGAGTAAAAAGAACCCTACTTTTTTACTTTGCGTTTTTTTGGCCTCAATCTAACAAGAACTGTTGGGGCATCAGATTTTAATAAGATTACCAGAACATTTCTTTAAGCCAAAATTCTTAATAGAAGATTGCCTTTGGTTTAACCCCGAGAGAAAAGTAAGCAAAACAGAGAAGTGAGTAACATGGCCTCAAAAGAGGAAAGGAAAATGAATGTGCTCTAAGATTTAGAACCAAACTTCAGAATTATAGCTACTGTCCTGAAAATTACTTAAACATTGGTTTGACCTTAAAGACACAAATGTGAATACTTGGTACAAGTCAGTCACAGATGTTCTCCCGTGTCTCAGTCAGGTGGCACGGAACCCCCTTTGGGTCATTGAGGGGCCATTTCCTGCATTGCTCCTAGAAAGACAGTGGCTCTTCTACAGCTTCGGGGCACCTGAGCACCCCAAGAATTAGAGAATAAAGCACCTTAGAATTAGTAAGTGGGCATTTCAGTGGCCTGTGCCCCTTGCTTCCTGCCCCACCTGGGCTCGGACAGCAGGGGGCAGCAGTCAGCCCAGGGTTAGACACAGGCTTGGTGGTCAATCTACAAACCTTGGCCATGATATCTTTCTGGATGGTGAGACCAACGTTCCCCACATACAGATCAATTTCTTACTAAAATGCTTTGTGGATATCACATATCATTGCAATTCTGCTCATCGTACTGTGAAACAAACTAGGTAAAGCCAAGGGTTCTTCCCCAAGGATTTCCCAGAAAGAAGCTTCTCACTGCTTTAACTAGAAAGCTCCTTGCTACTTTAACCAGAACGGAATGAAAACTCCCTAAGTTTTTACCTTTAAGACAAAATCCAGTTTAAAAAACAAGCCATCTTTAAAATCCCAAATACTCTTCACTATTTGTTTTACATTTTGCCAGTCATCACTGCTTTCTTAGGCCCTAAATATACCTATACATCTGTATATAAGTTTTTAAATGAATAGACTTTATTTTTTAGAGCAATTTTAGGTTTATGGAAAAATTAAGGAGAAAAAAAAAATTAAGCAGAAAGTACAGAGAGATCCTGCATACACCCTCGCCCCACTCCCACCCCTCACACACAGCTTTTCTATTAGTAACATCTTGCATAGGTGTGGTGTATTCGTTACAACTGATGAACCAATACTGGTATTAACTAAAGTCCACAGTTTACACTGGGGTTCACGCTTTGTGTTGTTTGTCTTATGGGTTTTGACCGCTGTAAAAGGTCATGTATCCATGCCTTAGCTATTTTTTAGTTTATTTTCTTTCACTGGAAATAAGAGTTACAGTGAACATGTACAGAGATTGGAAAAGAAACTCTAAATGAAGCAAGAAAGTCTCTGTATGGCAAGAAACTATTCCTCCAAAAATCCTTACGGTTGCACATTGCCCCGCCCCTGCTTACCTGTTTTGTAAATCAAAGTGTGGCTGGCAATTCAGGGAGCTGTGTTTAAAGACCCAGAGACAGGAAATGTTCCCCGGGGTGGTGACCAGCACTTGCAGTGTGATGGATGCAGTCACGTCCACCTCCACGGTGGCCGCTTCGTAGACTGCCTCTGTGCTCTCGGGCCTCAAGGCACAGTCCAGGTCTTCCCGGGATTCTGATGCCTATGTCATAGACAAAATGACGTGAATTTACTACAAGTGCATGTTCAATGCATCTTCTTCTTAGCTGGAACCTTTATCAAATAAACACACGTTGACATATGGCACACAACAGCCAAGCCCATCATAACCCACTGAGGATCATACGTCTGACCAAGATGCCTATAAATTACAAGTCTCTAAAGAAAAGACAGATAATTTTAGGCTGCATTTCGAAAATGTTTTATAGACTGTTATGGGTTGAACTGTGTTCCCCCCAAATTCATTTTTTTTTTTTTTGGCTGTGCCATGTGTCATGTGGGATCTTAGTTCCCTGACCAGGAATCGAACCCATGCCCCCTGCAGTGGAAGTTCGGAGTCCTAACCATTGGACCACCAGGGAAGTCCCCCAAATTCATATGTTGAAGTCCTAACCCCCAGTACCCCAGAATGTGACCTTATTCAGAACCGGGCCTTTACAGAGGTGATCCCGTCAAAATGAGGCCATTAGGGTGGGTTCTAATCTTATGACTGATGTCCTTATAAGAAGAGGAAATTTGGAGAAGACAAGCACACGGGGAGAACATCCTGTGAACATAAAGATGGCCATACAAGCCAAGGAGAGAGGCCTGGGACAGATCCTTCCCTCACAGCCTCAGAAGGAACCAAGCCTGACGACATCTAGATTTTAGACTTCTAGCCTCCAGAACTATGAAACAATAAATTTCTGTGGTTTAACTCACCCAGTCTGAGACTTTGTTATGGCAGCCCTCACAATCACAAACTAATATACAGCTAATAATCATAAAATTAAAGCACATAGGTATAGGGAACTCCGTGGTGTCCAGTGGTTAGGACTCCGTGTTTTCACTGCTGGGGGCCCAGGTTCGATCCCTGGTCAGGGAACTAAGATTCCAGAAGCCGCGTGGCTCGGCCAAAGAAAAACAAAAACAAAGAAAGAATACATAGGTATATGTTTTTGTGATTACTGGTATGCAGATAAGCATCTACATAGTAATAGTAAATTAGTATCTGTGTTAGAGGGGACTTAAAAACTAAAATATTGGGTTGGCCAAAAAGTTCGTTCAGGTTTTTCCGTAAGATGTTACAGACAAACCCAAACACACTTTGTGGCCAACCCAGTATGCTCTGGGCAGACATCCCCATAGGCTCATTGCCACCATCACACCCCTTGCCTGCTTTAAGTAACTGAGATATATTGAGAGGATGGTGTGCTAGCAACTTCTGCTGCTGGACCCCTCACCTCCTACCCCCCAACACATAGTGTAGCCCTCACACGTGTGTACGCGCATACACACACACACACACACACACACACACACACACACACACAAGCTTCTGCAGGTGAAGAGCAGGGTAGGGTAGCTCTTCTGCTACTGACCATAAGCCATATTTCTGATTTTATTTGTTCATTTCTTCAGTTAGTATCTGGTGAGTTATTTAGTCAATATCTGATAAGTGCTAGACCACCTGCTGGGTGCAATGGGGCTAGGGGAAAAAAGACACTGACCTTGTCCTTGAGTTTTGACTCTAATAGGAAGAAATAACTAAAAGTGAAATATGATGTGCCCCATAAACTGATACTGACTACTCTGAAAGGTGCATTTAAGTGCTCTGAACCTTCTGAGGAGAGAGAGGTGACTTCCAGGCTGGGATAGTGGGGGTGGGAATGCTTCACTGGAGTACAGCAATTGAGCTGGATCTTAAAAGAGGGACATAAAGTAAAGTCAAACAGGGACTTCCCTGGTGGCGCAGTGGTTAAGAATCCACCTGCCAATGCAGGGGACACGGGTTTGAGCCCTGGTCCGGGAAGATCCCACATGCCGCGGAGCAACTAAGCCCGTGCGCCACAATTACTGAGCCTGCACTCTAGGGCCCTCGAGCCGCAACTACTGAGCCCGCATGTTGCAAGTACTGAAGCCCATGCACTCTAGGGCCCATGCTCCACAACAAGAGAAGCCACCGCAATGAGAAGCCTGTGCACCGTAATGAAGAGCTCGCTGCAACTAGAGAAAGCCCGAGCGCAGCAACGAAGACCTAATACAGCCACAATAAATAGTTTTTTAAAAATTGAGTTATTAAAAAAAAAGTAAAAACAAAAACCTGACACGCTAGAAGAAAATATTTGCAATGCGTATTACAGATAAAGGAAATAAAGGACTAATATCCCTAATATGTAAATAATTTTTTTAGGGAATTCCCTGGCAGTCCAGTGCTAGGACTCCACATCCTCACTGCCCAGGACCCAGGTTCAATCCCTATTCAGGGAACTAAGATCCTGCAATCCTCACAACGCGGGCCAAAAAAAGGAAAAAATAATTTTTTTTTAACATTGAGGGACACAGGAGCCAAAAGACAGTAGAAAAATGGGAAACAGAGGGACTTCCCTGATGGTCCAGTGGATAAGACTCCACGCTCCCAATGCAGGGGGCCGGGGTTTGATCCCTGGTCAGAAAACTAGACTCCACATGCCGCAACTAAGAAGTCCGCATGCCACAACTAAAGATCCTGCATGGTGCAATGAAGATCCCCCAGGCTGCAACTAAGACCTGGTGCCGAAATAAATAAATAAACAATAAGGGGGAAAAGAAAAAAGAAAAAATGGGAAAAAGAAATGAATAGACAATTCACAAAAAAGCTATAAAGAATGGCCCTCGAACATATGAGAAAATGTTCAAGCTCACTCATAACCAGAAAAACTCAAAACAACACTGAGATATCCCTTATCTATCAGACTGGTACAAATTTTAAAGTATTGGCACAAATTTTAAAGTATGACAACACATTTTGTCAGGGAGGCTGTGAGGAAACAGCTACTCTCACACATTGCTGGGGGAATGCAAACAGGTGCAACCCTTCTGCAGGGGAACTGGAATTCGGCAACACCTAACTGAACTACTGTACACTTCACCCTCTGAGCCAGCAATCCTATTTTGAGGGCTATATCTCCAGCAATTAAATGCACCATTATTTACAGTTGTAAAATACTAGAAACCACCAAAATGCTCATACATAGGACGTTGACTGAATAAACTATGGTCCATCCACACAATGGAGGACATAAAGAAGGATGAGGACAAACTCCATGAACTGATATGCAGTGATTTCCTGGATAGACTGTTAAGTGAAGAAAGCTAAGGGCAAAAAGTATCTACTTTCAAGTATGCTACCCTTCGTGTAAGAAGGAAGGAGATTAAGAAAATACACATGTATCTGCTCCTTTGTGCACGAGAAACAGGAATAATACAAAAATTCTAAAGGAACTGGTGAAGTTCAGGAGGTAGGTGGAAAAAGGCTGGAAACTTGGTAGTAGGCATGAAGAAGGCATGACACTTCTCTGAGTATATATATATATTTTTAATTTATTTAATTATTTACTTTTGGCTGCGTGTGGGCTTTCTCTAGTTGCGGCGAGTGGGGGCTGCTCTTTTTTGTGGTGCACGGGCTTCTCATTGCGGTGGCTTCTCTTGTTGCAGAGCACAGGCTCTCGGCGAGCGGGCTTCAGTAGTTATGGCTCGCGGGCTCTAGAGCACAGGCTCAGCAGTGTGGCACACGGGCTTAGTTGCTTCCAGGCATGTGGGATCTTCCCGGACCAGGGATCGAACCCGTGTCCCCTGCATTGGCAGGCGGATTCTTAACCACTGTGCCACCTGGGAAGCCCTGAGTATATCTTTTAGTACACAGCTTTAGCTTTCAGGACCATAGTCATGTTGCACATACTCAAAAAAGTAAATCATTAAAGCCAACCAGGATATAGGGGGAACTCAAAATGGAATACAAGCCAAGTGAAGTTAATTGTATCACGAATAACTAACATAACCAGAGTGAAGGTGGTGGGAAAGAAAAGAACGAACATAAATAACTTCGGAAAATAATGCTTTGGACACTATAAGGTCAAAGACAAAAAGAACTGCACACAAATACTGTATTCTGGTGTTGTATAACAAATACTGTTGTCTGATGTTGTTTCAGAATTACTAGGTCTTAATACAACCCTGGATATTGCATAAGAATATAATTTATACGACATAGAACACAATGCAGCACTTAATACTAGGAACTGAGATCAATCATCATTAATTTTTTTAATAAAGCTTGTGTTTTATAAGAAAAACACTTAAATGTGTGCAGCTATTTTCTCACATTGAAAGACACTTAAAGGGACTTCCCTGGTGGTCCAGTGGTTAAGAATCCGCCTTCCAATGCAGGGGACGCGGGTTCGATCCCTGGTCGGGAACTAAGATCCCACATGCCACGGGCAACTAAGCCTGTGCGCTCTGGAGCCCCCATGCCACAACTAGAGAGAAGCCCATGCATCACAACGAAGAGGCCCGTGGGCCACACCGAAAGAACAACTGCGTGTCGCAACTAAGACCCGATGCAGCCCAAATAAATAAATAAATACTAAATAAAAGACACTAAGACTTAAATTGTCATAGCAAATAATATTAAACTTTTTCTTGTCTGCACAAAAATACTATGTATGCAAAATGCCTTAATTATTAATAAGTCAATGTGTTATGACACCAATATGTGTTAAAAAGTTAAACCAACCATGCTTCTGGCATAAAAAAGAATCATGTATTAAATCAGGAGTTTTAGGGTAATTCCCTGGCGGTCCAGGGAACTGAACTCTGCCCTTTCACTGCCAAGGGCATGGGTTTGATCGAACTAAGATCCCGCAAGCCAAGTGGCACGGCCAAAAAAAAAAAAAAAATCAGGAGTTTTACATGCATGTAGAAGGTTGTTATTGACGCCTATTTCACACTGCTTAAAATTTGAGAATATTTTTAATATCTCTGATTTGGGGAGGGAAGTGGGGGGGTCCAGGGCATCATGGCATGTGTCTATGTATTATACTTACGTTAAAGAAAACAGAGTGACTATATATCTGTATGAATCCTTAACTGGATAAAAGCCATAGAAGTGGCTAATTTATGTTCACTTTTTATTGTATATAGACATTTAATATTTTCACTTCTCGGTTATTTAAGCTTCCTTCATTTGAGTAAATAGCTAGGCTGTGATAGATGAATAGCATGAAGAAGAGTAACGACAAACAAGGTTGGAACTTGGAGTCAGAGCCAGATTATGGAGCGACGTGCATGTCACTTGAAGCCGTGGGAAGACCAAGCCGGGCTGTAGAGGATGTAGCCCTGCTTCAGGAAGACCCATGTGGCAGCCCTAAGTGAGCTGAACTGTAGAAGGAAGAAGCCACTTACGATATTATTGTGACTATGAGGGCCGGAATTAGGGAAGCGGCAGCGGGACTAGGGAATATGAGGTGGTTACAGGAGAACTAGGAAAGAAAGGAAATTGACAAGACTTGGTAACTGACTGAATATGAGGTCAAGGGAGAGGAAGCAGTCCAAAACGAGGCTGAGCTTTCAAGCCTAGGAACTAGACAGGGCCATAAACAGAAATCCATTAAAACAAGAAGATGCTTGGGGAAATAGAAATGAAATAAATTATACAGGTGTGTCTCAATGAGCAAATGGAAAAATCTACTTACCTAAATCCAGGAGACAGTTGGAAATTAGGGATTCAGGCTTGAGAGAGAAGCCTGGCTTCTTTTTAAGGAGGAAAGGGAAATTCCTGTTTCTTACTCATTCTAGTATCACTGTCCTTCCTGAATCTAAACCCAAAGAGAACAAGGCTCTTGATGGAATGGAGTGCCAGGTAGCAATGAGTAGAGACGCTCATCTGTACCAGATATGAGTACATAGTATACTTAAATACACAAAAAAGAAAAGCCATAAGCCATGGCAGGTGTCAATAGCTTACAAAGTATGGTCTCTAGAGAAAATAGCTAAAGTTGTCATTTTAATATTACTTTACCAAGGGATTCGATGATGATGTCCCCACTGATGAATCATTGTTTCTATGTTGATTAAACACACTTGATCACAGGCAGATCTTGATTTGTGATAGTCTCAAATATCATTGCGGAAAAAAACAACTGTAAAACAAAATAAAGACAATGATGTTGATCCATGCACCCCTTAAAAAGAATATACGTGTTTGTCTTACAAGCAAAACAAAATGTAATCAAGGGAGGGACTTCCTGGTGGCGCAGTTGTTAAGAATCCGCCTGCCAAGGCAGGGGACACGGGTTCGAGCCCTGGTCTGGGAAGATTCCACACGCTGCGGAGCAGCAGCTAAGCCCGTGCGCCACAACGACTGAGCCTGCCTGCGCTCTAGAGCCCGTGAGCCCCAACTATTGAGCCCACGTGCCACAACTACTGAAGCCCACGCACCTAGAGCCCGTGCTCCGCACCAAGAGAAGCCACCGCAATGAGAAGCCCGCGCACCGCAACAAAGAGTAGCCCCCGCTCGCCGCAACTAGAGAAAGCCCGCGCGCAGCAGCAATGAAGACCCAACGCAGCCAAAATATAAATAAATAAATAATATTTTTAAAAATGTAATCAAGGGAAAGTGGCCAACAGGAAAGTGTGTAGGAAATATAATTTCATAAAAGGTACGTCTTACTATCAATCAGGAGTGGAGGTCCTTAGAGCAGTGTTTTCCAAGGGAACTTTCTGCATGATGGAAATATTCCTTAGTGCTGTTCAGTAGGGTGGTCCTTAGCTGCATTTGAAGTGAGGTTAGTGCAGCTGAGGAACTGATTATTTGTATGCCAGCCATTTTTTTCTACTTTATGGTTTCCTGGTGCATATAAGCATTATGTTCACACTATATTGCAGTCTGGTAAGTGTGCAATAGCGTTATACCTAAGAAAACAATGTACGTGCCTTAATCAAAAAATACACTCTTAAAAAAAAAATACACTCTTGCTAAAAAATGCTAACCATCATCTGAGCCTTCAGTGAATTGTAGTAATAACATCAAAGATCACAGATCACAGACCACCGTATCAAATACAATAATGATTTAAATAATTATTGAATAAGTGAAATATTGTGAGAATTACCAATATGTGACACAGAGACACAAAGTAAGCAAATACTTTTGGAAAAATGGTGCCGACAGACTCCCTCGAGGCAGGGTTTTCACAACACTTCAGTTTATAAAAAATGCAATATCAAAAAGAAAAAGAAAAAAAAGGAATATCTGTGAAGCACAATATAGAGAAATGCAGTAAAACAAGGTAAAAGAAGGTATGCCCATTATCAGCAGTTCATTCCCTTTAATCGCTGGGGAGTAGTCTATTATATAGATATAACACAACATTTCAATTCATCCACCTGTTGATAGAATTTGGATTGTTTCTACTTTGGAGATCTTACAAATAAAGTTGCTATGAACATTGGTATAAAAGTCGTGGTTTGGATGTATGAGTTCAGATTCCTTGAATAAATACCAAGGAGTAGCATACCTCACTCCTATGGGAGGTGTCTGTGTCACTTTTTAAGAAAGTGCCAACTGTTCTCCAAAGAGGGTGTATCACTTTATATTCCTATTGGCAGTGTATGAGAATTAGTTGTACCATGCCCTCACCAACGCTTGGTTGGATGAGAATTTTTAATTTTAGCCATTCCAAGAGGCATATTATATCTCATCATGGTTTTAATTTGCAATTGTATCCTTTCAGATGCTTGTATGACATCCTACATATTCTTTGGTAGTATGTCTGCTGCATCTTTTGCCTTTTAAAATTGGGTTGTTTATTTTCTTATTATTGAGTTTTGAGAGGCGCCCCCCCCAGTTTTATTGAGATATTGTTGATATATAACACTGTATTAGTTTCAGGTGTACAACATCACAATTAGATATATGTATTTATTGTAATACGAGTACCACGATAAGTTCAGTTAACATCCATCATCTCACACAGTTACTAAAGTTTTTTTCCTGTGATGAGAACTCTGAAGATCTACTCTCGAGATGTGGATGGACCTAGAGTCTGTCATACAGAGTGAAGTAAGCCAGAAAGAGAAAAACAAATATCATATATTAATGCATATATGTGGAATCTAGAAAAACGGTACAGATGAACCTATTTGCGGGGCAGGAATAGAGACGTAGATGTAGAGAACGGACATGTGGACACAGTGGGCAAGGGGAGGGTGGGATGAATTGGGAGACTAGGAGTGACATAAATACACTACCATTTGTAAAATAGATAGCTAGCAGGAACATGCTATAAAGCACAGGAAGATTAGGTCGGTGCTCAGTGATGACCTAGATGGGTGGGATGGGTGGGAGGGTGGGAGGGAGGTCCAAGAGGGAGGGGATATATGTATACATAGAGCTGATTCACTTCATTGTACAGCAGAAACTAACACAACATTGTAAAGCAGTTATACGCCAATAAAAAAATAAATAAACAAATAAATAATTAAATAAAGATCTCTCTTAGCAACTTTCAAATATATAATAGAGTCCAGGTAGCCCCCACTTTTTGAAAGTTCACTTTATGCCACTTCACTTTTACAAAAGACCTGCATTAGCACCTGTTTTCACTAACTGAAAGAAATCTGAAGAGGATTTTTGCTTTTATGAAAAAAGGTGAAAAGCAAAAATAGCATCAGAGTTTGTTTGGTAGCGAGCTCTTACAGGGGTGGCTTGAACCCCAAGCAAGGAGAGTGGAACTGCCAAGCTCTTTCCCCAGAAACTATGCTCAGCATCTCACCATCAAGCCATCATAGCTTTGTACTGTGTCTGTGAGCATCTGTGCTTTATCTCCATTTATTCTGTGGCATCTGTTTGCAAGATGTGTCCCTAAGTTAATAGCTTCTTCACTTTACACAATCTGAGCTTGCCAAAGGTTTCACAGGAATGCTCTATTTTCAGATAGTGGGGAAACCTGTATTGGTAACTATAGTCACCATCTTGGACATTACATCCCCAGAACTTATTTATGTTATAACAGGAAGTCTGTACCTCCTGACCACCTTCACCCATTTCTCCCACTCCCTACCCCCGCCTCTGGCAAACACCAGTCTCTTCTCTGTTTCTGAGTTTGGTTTTTTTTTTTTTTCAGATTCCACGTATAAGTGAGATTATACAGAATTTGCCTGACTTATTTCACTCAACATGAATGCCCTGAAAGGGCATTCATGTTGTCACAAATGGCAGGATTTATTTCTTTTTTATGGTTGAATAATATTGTATATATACAGTTGACCCTTGGACAACGTGGGTTTGAACTACACAGGTCCACTTACACATGGATTTTGTTCAATAAATATTTGGAAAAATTTTTGGAGATTTGTGACAATTTGAAAAACCTCGCAGACGAACTGCATAGCCTAAAAATACTGAAAAATCAGAAAAAGTTAGGTATGTCGTGAATGCATAAAATATATGGGGCCTCATTGGGAATCGGGCACACCAACTTGGGTTCAGCAACAGATTTACGATCAGGACTGCCCGTACATGTAAAGCTGCTAACTAGCCTTGAAGGAAAAGATAAACACAAGCTGTCTTTTGGTTGTACAAGAAGGTCTGGACAATGAGTAACTTTTTCTGGATTGGTTTCATCGATGCTTTGTCCCTGAAGACAAAAAGTACCTTGCCCGTAAGGGACTGCCTTGGGTTCTTATGATACTGGACAACGCCCCTAGCCACCCAGAGCCCCATGAGTTCAACACTGAAGGCGCTGAAGTAGTCTACTTGCCCCCAAACATCTAATTCAGCCTCTAGATTGCGGGGGTCATAAGGACCTTTAAGGCTCATTACACACAGTACTCTATGGAAAGGATTGTCAACGCTATGGAAGAGAACACCAACAGAGAGAACATCATGAAGGTCTGGAAGGATTGCACCACTGAAAATGCCATCATTGTTAGAGAAAAAGCCGTGAAAGCCATCAAGCCTGTAACAATAAATTCCTGCTAGAGAAAACTGTGTCTAGATGTTGTGTGTCTGACTTTACAACAGAGCCAACGGAGGAAATCATGAAAGAGATGTGGACATGGCAAAAGAGGTGGGAGGTGAAGGGTTTTAAGATATGGATCTTGGAGAAATTCAAGAGCTAATAGGCACCATGCCCGAGGAATTCCCAGAAGAGGATCTGACGTAGACGAGCACTTCCAACCAGAGCCACACGATGAGGAAGAAGACACAGAAGAAGCGGTGACAGAAACCAAACTGACATGGAACAATCTGGCAGGAGAGTTCCAATTATTCAACACTGCTTTTGACTTCTTTTATGACATGGATCCTTCTATGATACAAGCACTGAAACTAAAGCAAATGGCGGAAGAAGGGTTGGCACCATATAGAAACATTTTTAGAGACAAGAAGCAAAAAAGTCAGAGATAAATTATGATGTATTTCTGTAAAATTACACCAAGGGTGCCTACCTCTCCTGCCTCTACCTCTCCCGGCTCTGCTACCTGAGAGAGCAAGACCAACCTCTCCTCCTCTCTCTCCTCCTCAGCCTACTCAACCTGAAGACGACAAGGATGAAGACCTTTATGATGATCTACTTCTACTTAACAAATAGTAAATCATTGTCACGTCCTACAGTTAATAAACTTATCTCCTGCGTATGTGTGTATCTTCGTGTGAAAATCTAACTGTATGAGATGTTTTTGTGTCACCATCATCATCATCACCTACGTATTCATCATGTAGACCAGTGGTCCCCAACCTTTTTGGCACCAGGGACCAGTTTCGTGGAAGACAATTTTTCCATGGACCAGGGGCCGGGGGGAGGAGGGGAGGGATGGTTTAGGGATAATTTGAGCACATCACATTTATTGTGCAATATATAATGAAATAATTATACAACTCACCAAAATGCAGAATGAGTGGGAGCCCTGAGCTTGTTTTCACTTGCCGCTCACTGATAGGGTTTTGATATGAGTCTGCAAGCAATTGTTTATTATGGTCTCTGTGCAGTCAAACCTCTCTGCTAACGAGAATCTGTGTCTGCAGCCGCTCCCCAGCGCTAGCATCACTGCCTCAGCTCCACCTCAGATCGCCAGGCATTAGATTCTCAGCCCGCCGCTCACTTCCTCTGTGCAGCCCAGGGTTGAGAACCCCTGGTGTAGACCATTGTGTGCAAGAGTTGTGTTGAAGTGGATAGCCTATCCTTATGTAGGCATAAGGTGAGTGATACTTAATATAAAATTAATAATGTTTAGTTTTCTTACTGTTTTATAATTTTGCTTTCAAAGAATTACATTACCATACTATATGCCTCTCTACTGTAATTGGAGAAATTGCATATCAGTCTGTCACCACTTTTGTAAAAAAATAACAATTTTTCCGATATTGTATTATGAACATGACTGTAATGCTGTATGCCATAACATTTTTAGACCGATTCATTCATTAATATATAGGCTAGGGACTTCCCTGGTGGAGCAGTAGTTAAGACGCCATGCTCCCAATGCATGGGGTCTGGGTTCGATACCCGGTCAGGGAACTAGATCCCACATGCATGCCACAACTAAGAGTTTGCATGCCACAACTAAGGAGCTGGCGAGCCGCAACTAAGGAGCCCGCCTGCTGCAACTAAGACCCAGTGCAGCCAAATAAATAAATATTTTTAAAAATTATAAAAGTATATATATAAATAGACTAGGCTAACATGAAGAGCAATCATATCACTTAACACTAAGCTATCATAAAGCAGTCATATTGTTGCTTCTTCATTATCAGTGCAGGAATCGTTATACGTAAATATGAATTTCTTTTTCATTATTATTATTATTATTTTTATTATTTTGGCTCACCACACGGTTTGCAGGATCTTAATTCCCTGACCAGGGATTGAACTCAGGCCCACGGCAGTGACAGCACCAAGTCCTAACCACTGGACTGCCAGGGACTTTCCCATCTTTTCATTTTTGATGTGTAGTGTTAGTAATACATATAACACCTACAGTGTTTTGTAACATGTAAGACAATATTGATGTAGGTGCTGACAGATGATTCATCATGTAAACAGGCAATGGAAACTTACAGCACTGATAAATACAGTATAGTACCGTAAATGTACTTTATTTTACTTATAATTTTCTTAATAGCATTTTCTTTATGCTAAGTTTACTTTAAGAATACCATATGTAATACATATAACATACAAAATATGTGTTAATGAACTGTTTATGTTATCAGTAAGGCTTCTGGTTAACAGTAGGCTATTAGCAGTTAAGTTTTGGGGGAGACAAAAGCTATACTCGGATTTTCAACTGCACAGGGAGTCGGTGCCCCTAACCTCCACGTTGTTCAAAGGTCAACTGTATACACCATATTTTCTTTATTCAGTCATCCATCAATGGACACTTAAGTTGTTTCCATGTCTTGGTTACTGTAAATAATGCTGCAATAAACATGGGGCTGAAGACATCTCTTTGAGATACTGATTTTGTTTCCTTCAGATATACACCCAGAAGTAGAATTCCTGGATTATATGGTAGTGCTATTTTTAATTTTTTGAGGAACCTCTATACTGATTTCCATAATAGCCATACAGTTTTATATTCCCTTCAACAGTGCACAAGGATTCCCTTTTGTCCACATCCTCACCAACACTCATTACCTTTTGTCTTTTTAATGACAGTCATTCTAACAGGTGTGAGGTAATACCTCATTGTGGTTGCTTTTTTTCTTTTTTTTTTTTGGCCATGCGGCATGCAGGATCCTAGTTCCCCAACCAGGGATTGAACCTGCGCCCTTGGCAGTGAAAGTGTGGCGTCCTAACCACTGGATGGCCAGCAAATTCCCTCATTGTGGGTTTGATTTACATTTCACTAATGATTAGTGATGTTGAGCGCCTTTCATCTACCTGTTGGTCATTTGAGGGTCTTCTAAAAAAAACGTCTGTCCACTTCCTCTGCCCGTTTTTTAACCAGATTAGCTGGGTCTTTTTTTGCTATTGAGTTGTATGAGTTCTTTATATATGTTGGATACATGATTTGTGAATATTTCCTCCTATTCCATAGGTTACCTTTTCATTTTGTTGATAGCTTCCTTGGCTGTGCAAAAGCTTTCAGTGTGATGTGGTCCTATTTAGTGTCTTTTATGTGCCATACAAATTTTAGGGTTTTTTTTTTTTTCTATTTCTGTGAAAAGTGCCATTTGAATTTTGATAGAGATTGCCTTGAATCTATATATTGCTTTAAATGATATGGACATTTTAACAATATTAATTCTTCCAATCCATGAAGACATAAATTCTTTCCATTTATTTGTGTCTTAGTCATTTTCTTTCATCAATGTCTTATACTTTTCAGCGTAGAGATTTTTCTCCTCCTCGGTTATTTATTCCTAGGTATTTTATTCTTTATGATGCAATAGTAAATGGGATTGTTTTCTTTTTCTGACAGTTTGTTGTTAGAACCACATAGATTCTAACAACCACAGAATAGAACCACAACTGATTTTTTTATATTGATTTTGTATCCTACAACTTTACTGAATTTGTTGATTAGTTCTAACAGGTTTTTGGTGGAGTCTTTACAGTTTTCTATCTATAATATCATGTTATATGCAAATAGAGTCAGGTTTACTCCTTTCTTTCTGATTTGGATGTCTTTTATTTATTTTTCTTGCCTCATTGCTCTGGCTAGGACTTCCAGTACTATGTTGAATAAAGGTAGCAAAAGTGGGCATCCTTGTCTTGTTCCTGATCTTAGAGGAGAAGCATTCAGCTTTCACCATTGAGTATGATGTTAGCTGTGAACTTTTTATATATGGCCTTATTATGTTGAGGTACATTCCCTCTATACCCACTTTGTTGAGAGTTTTTGTCATAAGTGGATATTGAATTTTATCAAATGCTTTTTCTGCATCTCTTGAGAGGATCATATAATTTTTATCCTTCATTTTGTTAATGTGGTGTATCATATTGACTGATTTGCAGATGGTGAGCCATCCTTGCATTTGTGGAATAAAACCCACTTGATGATGGTATATGATCCTTTTAATGTATTGTTGAATTTAGATTGCTAACATTTCCTTGAGGATTTTTGCATCTATGTTCAGGGATATTGGCCTGTAACTTTCTTTTCTTGTAGGGTCCTTTTCTGGTTTTGGTGTTAGGGTAATGCTGACCTCATAAGATGAGTTTGGAAGTGTTCCCAGCTCTTCTATTTTTTAGAAGAGTTTGAGAGGATTGAAACAATTCTCCTTAAAATGTTTGTTAGAATTCATCAGTGAAGTCATCTGGTCCTGGATTTTCTTTGGGAGCTTTATTTTTTTTTTACTGATTCAATCTCCTTACTAGTAATTCTGTTCAAATTTTCTGTTTCTTCATGATTTGGTCTTGGTAGGCTGTATGTTTTTAGAAGTTTATTCATTTATTCTAGGCTGTCCATTTTGTTGGTATATAATTGTTCATAGTAGAGACATACCTTGTTTTATTGCACTTTGCTTTATTGTACTTCACAGATGTTGCGTTTTTTTAGCGGTACGCGGGCCTCTCACTGCTGCGGCCTCTCCCGTTGGGGAGCACAGGCCCCGGACGCGCAGGCTCAGCGGCCATGGCTCACGGGCCCAGCCCCTCTGCGGCATGTGGAATCCTCCCGGACCGGGGCACGAACCCGCGTCCCCCGCATCGGCAAGCGGACTCTCAACCACTGCGCCATCAGGGAAGCCCGATGTTGCATTTTTAATAAGGGTGTGGCAACCCTGCCTTGAGCAAGTCTATCAGAGCCATTTTTTCCAACGGCATCTGCTCACTTCATGTCTTTGTGTCACATTTTGGTAATTCTCACAATACTTCAGACTTTTTTGTTATTATTAATTTGTTATGTGATGATCTGTGATCAGTGATTTTTGATGTTACTACTACAACTCGCTGAAAGCTCAGAAGATGGTTAGCATTTTTAGCAAGAAAGTATTTTTTAATTAAGGTGTGTACACTTTTTTAGACATAATGCTATTGCACACTTAGACTACAGCATAGTGTAAACATAACTTTTATATGCAGTGGGACACCAAAAAATTTGTGTGACTCATCTTATTTCAGTATTCGCTATATTGTGACGGTCTGGAACTGAACCTGCAATATCTCCAAAGTATGCCTGTAGTCTCTCATGATCCTTTGTATTTCTGTGGTATCAATTGTAATGTCTCCTCTTTCATTTCTAATTTTGAGTCCTCTCTTTTTTCTTTTATTGGTAAGTCTAACTAAAGGTTAGTCTATTTTGTTTATCTTTTCAAAAAACCACGTCTTAGTTTCATTGATATTTTCTATTTTCTTTTTAGTCTCTATGTTATTTATGCTCTGATCTTTGTTATTTCTTTCCTTCTACTAACCTGGGTTTCATTTGTTCTTTTTCTAGTTCCTTGAAATGTAAAGTTAGGTTGTGCGTTTGCACTCTTTATTTTTGTTTAATGTAGATGTTTATTGCTATCAACTTCCCTCTTAGAACTGTTTTTGTTGCATCCTATAAATTTGTTTTTTTTGCGGTACGCGGTCCTCTCACTGCTGTGGCCTCCCCTGTTGTGGAGCACAGGCTCCGGACACGCAGGCTCAGCAGCCATGGCTCACGGGCCCAACCACTCCGCGGCATCCGGGATCTTCCCGGACCGGGGCACGAACCCGTGTCCCCTGCATCGGCAGGCGGACTCTCAACCACTGCGCCACCAGGGAATCCCTGTTTAGTACTTTCTTAAACTCTCTCTCTCTCTCCATGCAAATTCTTACTTTATTCATGAATTGTTTTCCTAACCTCAGTGAGCATCTTTATGACCATTATTTTGAACTCTTTACAGGTAAATCACTTATCTCCATTTCACTGGGGTTTGTTTCTGGAGTTTTATCTTGTTCTTCTGTTTGGAACACACTCCTTTCTTTCTTCATTTCCCTTAATTCTCCATGTTGGTTTCTGTGAATTAGATAAAACAGCCATATCCTCCCAGTATTCAGAGTGGTCTCTTGTAGAAGATAAATCTTATCTTTCAGCCCAGGCTTAGCTCTTGGTTGTCTCTCAAATTGCCTTCTTTGTGCTTATTGTCTCCCAGTAGTGAGGGGGTACCATGACTTGTCAGTGTACCAAAGGGGAGGGTCTCAGTCAGCACCTAGAGGCACAGTGATGGGAGGCTGGATGTCCAGGCAGTGGTAAGCAGACCTCTTTCAGGGAGAGAATGGGAGCTAGTGTTTCTGTCTGCTCTCTCTGCACTGAGCCATAAAGGATAGCCAGTTAATAACTGTTTCTTTGTTTGCTACAGTCCAGTGGGGCCCACAAATGCAAGACCTGCTGGCCACCAGATCAAGGGGGTGTATCCTCTGCATGGCAGTCACAAAGGCCAGGGTTCTAGATATGTGCAAAAGCTCCTTTCAGAGAGATATCAGAGGGGGGACGTGTAGATGGTGCTTCCAGCCTCCCCAGTCTCAGGCGGAATTGCAGTCAGTTCCTAGATGTATGTTAAATTAGGAGTCTGACCCTCAGGTTGAAAGTAGGCCTCTTTAAAAACAAACAACCCAATCAAAAAATGGGAGAAGACTCAAATAGACATTTCTCCAAAGAAGACATACAGATGGCCAACAGACACATGAAAGGATGCTCAACATCACTAATCATTAGAGAAATGCAAACCAAAACCACAATGAGGTATTACCTCACGCTAGTCAGAATGGCCATCATCAAAGAGTCTACAAATAATAAATGCTGGAGAGGGTGAGGAGAAAAGGGAACCCTCTTGCACTGTTGGTGGGAATGTAAATTGATACAGCCACTATGGAGAACAGTATGGAGGCTCCTTAACAAACTAAAAACAGAGGGAATTCCCTGGTGGTCCAGTGGTTAGGACTCCATGTTTCCACTGCCGGCGGCCTGGGTTCTATCCCTGGTCAAGGAGCTAAGATCCCGCAAGCTGAGTGGAGCAGCTAAAAAAAAAAACAACTTAAAAATACAGCTACCATACGATCCAGCTATCCCACTCCTGGGCACATATCTGGACAAAACTATAATTCAAAAAGATACATGCACCCCAATGTTCATAGCAGCACTATTCACAACAGCCAAGACATGGAAGCAACCTAAGTGTCCATCAACAGACGAATGGATAAAGAAGATGTACATATATACAATGGAAAACTACTCAGCCATAAGGAAGAATGACATAACGCCCTTTGCAGCAACATGGATGGACCTAGAGATTATCATACTAAGTGAAGTCAGAGAAAAACAGAGAAAGACAAATATCATATGATATCACTTATATGTGGAATCTAAAAGTATGATACAAATGAACTTATTTACAAAACAGAAACAGACTCACAGACATAGAAAACAAACTCACGGTTACCAAAGGGGAAGGAGGGGCATGGATAAATTAGGAGCTTGGGATTAACAGATACATACTACTATATATAAAACAGATAAATGACAAGGTCCTACTGTATAGTAGAGGGAACTGCATTCATTACCTTGCAATAACCTATAATGGAAAAAAATTTGAAAAAGAATATGTATATACTTACAGGTATAACTGAATCACTTTGCTGTACACTAGAAACTAATACAACATTGTAAACCAACTATATACTTCAATAAAATTTTTTTTAAAAAAACAGGCCTCTTTAAGGAAGAAACTGGGAGAAGGATGTTTATGTCTGTTGCCTCGGCCCAGAGGCTCAGGTACAGTCATAATGAGTCCTTGCAAACCTTTACAGACTGTTTCTTTGTTTGCTAGATTCTGGTGGGTCTCATGGACATAAGCCCCACTGACTTTCAGAGCCAGGGGTTTTGGGGGCCTGTCCCTCAGATGGAAGTCCTAATAGTAGAACACTAGATGCCGGGTCCAAACCCTTCGCTCCTCAGAGAGAAAATTAAAGTTGTGAGTTCCTTACCAATTGCATGTTGCTGTGCTGGGGGCTGGACTTATGGCAAGATTGTGTCTCAGTCTTTTCTATCCATTTCAATTTTTTTTTTTCTCATTTGCCTGATGTGTAACTGTTGCTTAGCTGGTTTCCGGATTTCCTTCAGAAGGAACTGTTCCACGTGTAGCTGTAGATTTGGTGTGTCCATGGGCGGAGGTGAGTTCAGGAACTTCCTTCACAGTCATCATCGAGTTTTTAAAAAATGTATCTTCTGGATACAAGTCCTTCATCAGATATGTAATTGACAAATATTTGCTACGAACCTGTGACATGTCTTTTGAAGACCTGAAACTCGATCTTGAAGATGTCCAATTTATCAGTTTTTCTTTTATGGATTATGCTTTTGGTTTTGTAACTAAAAAAATCTTGGTCCAATATAAGGTTAGAAAGATTTTCCCCTAGGAGTTTTACAGTTTTAGGTTTTACATGTAGGTTTTTACATTTACATTTTAGTTTTAAATTTAGGTCTATGATCCATTTTGAGTAAACTTTTTATATGGTATGATACATGAATCACAGTTGTTCATATGACTGTATTTGCAAATGAGTATCTAATTGTTTCAGCACCATATATTGAAAGATTATGATTTCTCCATTGAATTGCCTCTAAATTTCCATCAAAAATAAATTGATTGCATATTTCTGATTTATTGCTGGAATTCCTATACTTTTCCACTGATCTATTTGTCTATCTTGGTGACAATTCCACATTGTCTTATTATTGCTTTATAATAAGCCCTGAAATCAAGTATTATTAATATTCAAACTTTGTTCTTTTTTTCAAAGTTGTTTTGGGTATTCTAGGTCTCTTTCGTTTCCATATGAATTTTAGAATAAGCTTGTCAATTTCTGCAAAAAGTTCTGCAGGGATTTTGACAGGAATTGTATTGAATCATTAGATTGATTTGGGCAAAACTGACATTTTAGCAATATTGAGTCATACCATACATAAACATTGTATATATCCTTTTATTTAGGGCTCCTTTAATTTCTCTTAGCAATGTTTTGGAGTTTCCAGTGTACAGATCTTGTCTATCTTTATCCCTATTTCATATTTTTGTGCTGTTTTATATTTCTCACTTCAATTTCTGATTGTTACAGAAGCACAATTTATTTTTCTACACTAAACCTGTAACACGCAAACTTACAGAATTTGCTTATTAGTTATCGTTACTTTTTTGTAGGTTCCATAGGATTTTATACGTATATGATTAATGTCATCTGCAAATAGACAGTTTTACTTCTACCTTTCCAATATGGATGCCTTTTCCTTGCTTTATTACACTGGCTAGAATCTCCAGTACAATGTTGAAAGGAGGTAGTAAGAATCGATATTCTTGCCTTATTTCTAATCTTAGGATAAAATACTTAGTCATTTGATGTTAAGTATGATGTTAGCTAAGTGTTTTTCATAGATACCTTTACTTAGTTTGAGGAGAATCATTTCTATTCCTAGTTTGCTGGGAAATTTTATCAGGAATGGATGTTAAATTTTGTCAAAGGCTTCTTCTGTATCTATTGAGATAATCATACAGGTTTGTTTTTGTTTTTTAATGGATTTTTTTTTTATTCTGTGAATATGGTGAACTACATTGATTCATTTGCAAATATTAACCAACCTTGACTTCCTGGAATAAACACCGATTAGACATATATTATCTTTTGTATACACTGTTTTTTTGTTTTTCGGGGTTTTTTTGTGGTACGCGGGCCTCTCACCATCGTGGGCGAAGGCTCAGCGGCCATGGCTCACGGGCCCAGGCGCTCCGCGGCATGTGGGATCTTCCCGGACCGGGGCACGAACCCGTGTCCCCTGCATCGCCAGGCGGACTCTCAACCACTGCGCCAACAGGGAAGCCCATGTATACACTGTTGAATTCGATTTGCTAAAGGGTTGCTAAGAATTTTTGCATTTATTTTCATGGCAATTATTGGTCTGCAGGTTTGTTTTTGTTTTTTGCTTGTAATGTCTTTTTCTGGTTTTGGTATCAAAGTAAAGCTGGCCTCATAGAATGTGTTGAGAGGTATTATCTTCTCTTAAATTTTCTGGAAGAATCTGTGCAGTATTGGTATTATTTCCTCTTTAAATACTTGGTAGATTCCCCAGTGAAGGCATGTGCTTCGGTAATTTTCATTGTGGGAATATTTTAACCACAAATTCAATTTATTAACAGACATAGCATTATTTAGGTTATCAATTTTTCCTGGATAGCTTTGGTAGTATGTGTCTTGCAAGGAATTTTTTCCATTAAATGTTAAGTTGTCAAAGTATAAAGTTGTTAATAATATTTCCATATTATCCTTTTAATATCTATAGATTCTGTAGTGGTGTTGCCTCTCTTACTCCTGATATTAGAAATTTGTGTCCTTTTTCCCCCTGATCGATTTGGCTATAGAGGTTTAGCAATTTTATTGATATTTTATTGCTCTTGGCTGCACTGATTTTCTCCCTTTTCCTCTATTTAATTGATTTTCACTCTGATCATGTGTGCTTCCTTTGTTTCTTACATGATTTTTTTTTTTTTGGGCTGTACCACACGCTAAGAGGAATCTTAGTTCCCCAACCAAGGATCGAACCCATGCCCCCTGCAGTGGTAGCACAGATTCTTAACCACTGGACTGCCGGGGAAGTCCCTTACACGGGGTTTAACTTGTTATTTTTCCCCTCTTGCTTGTGCTTAGATTTGAGATCACTGATTTGAGATCTTTATTCTTTTCTAGTAATTTAGAGCAATATAATTTAATGCTGCTAATCATTTAATAATTAATAATTTAATACAATACATTTCCTCTTAAGTACTGCTTTAGAGACATCCCACAAATTCTGATAAATTGCATTTCATTTAGTTCAATATACATTTTCACTTATCTTTTGTTTTCTTCTTTGACCCATGTATTATTTAGAAATGTGTTATTTAGTTTCCAAATATTTAAGGATTTTCCATTTATCTTTCTGTTATTAATTTCTAATTTAATACCATTGTCGTCAAAGGATACACTTTGTATGTCTTGAATCTTTTAAAATTTATGGGGACTGCCCTGGTGGCACAGGGAATTAAGAATCTGCCTGCCAATGCAGGGGACACAGGTTTGAGCCCTGGTCCGGGAAGATCCCACATGCCACGGAGCAACTAAGCCCATGCACCACAACTACTGAGCCTGACCTCTAGAGCCTGTGAGCCACAACTACTGAGCCCGTGTGCCACAACTACTGAAGGCCACGTGCCTAGAGCCCTTGCCCCACTGCAATGAGAAGCCCCGCACCACAACAAAGAGTAGCCCCCGCTTGCCACAACTAGAGAAAAAGCTTATGTACAGCAATGAAGACTCAATACAGCCAAAAATAAAAATGAATAAATTTATTTTTAAAAATAAAAGTAAATAAATAAAGGAATAAAATTTATGGAAGCTTGTTTTATGGTCCAGAATATGGTCTAAATTGATGTGTATTGCATGCAACTGAAAAGAACCTATATTCAGCTGTTAAGTATTCTTTAAAGGTAAATTAGGTCAAGTTGGTTGATACTATTGTTCAAGTCTTCTACATCTTAATGCTTTATTTCTCTTTCTTCTGTCAATTACTGAAGGAGTGTTGAACTCTCTGAATTTAATTATGGATTTGTTCATTTCTCCTCACAATTCAATCACATTTGATCCATGTATTTTCAAGCTCTGTTATTAGATACATAAATGTTTAGGAGTTTTATGTCCTCTTGATAAATCAAGCCTTATAGCATTATGAAATGACTTTCCGTCCCTAGTAATATTCTTTGCTCTGGAATATACTGTCTAGTATTTTAGCTTCCCCGGCTTTCTTTTGATTAGTGTTAGCATGCAATTTTTTCCCCTATCCTTCCACTTTTAACCTATTTGTGTCTTCCTATCCAAGTCTGGTTTCATTTAAGAACATTATAGTTGGGTCTTGCTTTTTTTTTTTTTTTTTCTTTTTAATAAAATCTGACTACCTCTGCCTTTTAATTGTGATATGTAGATTATTTAATGACATTATTGATACGCTTAGGTTTAAATCTACCATATTATTCTTTGTTTTCTATTTGTCCCTCTGTTCTTTTTTCCCCTTTTCCTGTTTTTCTGCCTCCTTTGGGAAGAATTGAGTATTTTTTATGGTTCCACATCATCTCCTTTCTGGGATCATTACCTATAATGCTTTGCTTTTTTATTTTAGTAGTTGCTTTGAGGTTTAGAGTATATGTCTTTATCTTAACGTAGTCTACTTCTACGTGCTCTTATACCACCTCACATATAATATCAGAATACAATAGTATCAGTATATACTTACAATAGTACATTTCCATTTCATGCCTCTTTAGGCTTTGTGCTATTGCTGTCATACAGCATACTTCCACATAAGTTTTAAACCCCCCCAAAATCACTGATATTATTTTTGCTGTAAGTAATCAATTATCTTAACAATTTAAACATTTTTTTAAAAGTCTTCTATTTTACTCCCTTTGGGTGGTCAAATATACATGTAATTAGAGTTCTTGGAGAGAATGGGGGAAAGGAGGACAGAAGAAAATATTTGATGAAATAATGGAGAAAATTCTTTCTACATCTGATGCAAATGATAGAAGCCCAACAAAACCCAAGTGCATGAATCAGGAAGAAAACTGCAAAAGGTACATTATAATCAAGTTATTTAAAGCCAATGATAAAGAGAAAATCTTTTTTTTTTTTATCATTGCTAGTAATGACACGTATTCTTAATCATGTATATCCTGAATCACTTTTTCATCACAACACACATAAATGTCTCATTGTATACATGTAATGTTTTATATTACACAAGGTATCAGGCTTGTTGAATATTTGCCAACAAAAGGATTTTTTGGCTGAGAAGGAATCCAGACAAGAATGAGAGGTCACTAGTACTTTAAAGACAAAATTGAATTTGCCAACCAACTTTAAAAAAATCAACCTCTTTTAGAGAACCTATAGTATTTTGTCATAGCAAGTAGCCACTTTCAACAAGGTCCCTATTTGGGGCTCGTTAAAGAAAGTCTTCATGCTCATTTTTGCCATTGTCTGGGAAAATCTTAAATGCATCCAGAGAAAACAGATACATTCATACAGCAGACTTACATGTATGTTTGACCAACTGAAGTCCTCATGTAGCTCGCTGATTCTCTGTTCATTTTACTTTGACTATTTTCTCTGTTCATTTTGGATAGTTTCTATTGCTGTGCCTTCAAGTTCACCAATCTTTTCTTCTGCAGTATCTAATCTATTAACCCCAACCAGTGTAATTTTAGTTTTTACCTCTGGAAGTTTAATTTGTGTGATTTTTTCATATTTGCTATTTCCCTACGTAACACATACAAGCTTTCCTCTAGCTTCAGGAACAAAGGAATATAGTTATAACAACTATTTTAATGTTCTTGTCTAGTAATTCTATATTCTATGCCATTTATGGGTCTCCTTTGGACATTTGAGTTTTCTCCTTATTATGGGTTGAATTTTTATCTTTTGTTTGTCTGTTAATTTGTAACAAGATGCCAGACATTGTGAATTTTACCTGCTGTCAGATACTTCTGTGTTCTGTTAAATATTCTTGAACTTTTTTCTGAGATGTAGTTAAGTTCACTGTAAACACTTGATCCCTTCAAGTCTTGCTTTTGAGCTTGGTTAGGTGAGACCAGAGCAGTGTTTAGTACAGAGCTAATTTTTCTCCACTAGTGGACTTCATCAAAACTAATAACTTCTGTTCTTCAAAGGACACAGTTAAAAAAATGAAAAGACAAGCCACAGGATGGGAGAAAATATTTTCAAAAGAAACAACCTGATAAAAAACAGGCAAAAGACTTTAGGAGACACTTCATCAAACAAAACATAGCATGACAATTAAGCACACAAAAAGGTGATCAACATCATCAGTCATTAGGGAAATGCAAATTTAAACCACAATGACATGTTGCTACACCTGTTAGAAATGTTCAAAAACAAAACCAAAAACACTGACCATACCAAGTTATGACAATGATTTTGAGCAACTGTACATGCACTTTGAAAAGCTGGCACCTTCTCGTAAAGCTGAATATTCACTTAGCATACATTCCAGTGATACAACACCACTCCTAAGATATTTACCCAAGAGAAATGAAAACCTATGCTCACACCAAGACTTATGTTCAAATATTTATAGTGGCTTTTTTCATAATTGCCAGAAACTAGAAGCAAACTCAGGAACTTCAGCTGGTTAGTGGATAAACAAACTTTGGCACATCCATACCATGGAATAGTACACAGCAATAGAAAGGAAAAGATCTGATATACGTAACAACATGGATTAATCTCAAATAATTACACTATGTGAAAGAAACAGACTCAAAAGTCTATATACTGTAAAATCCCACTTATATGACATTCTGGAAAATTTGGGGAAAATGATAGGGACAAAAAAAGAGATAACTAGTTGCCAGGGTTGGGGATGGGCATCAGGGTTGACTACACAGGGGCATAAGGGCAGTTCTGGGGGAAATGGAAATGTTCTGTGTCTTGATAGTGGTGGTAGTTATGTGACTGTATGTGTTGGTTAAACTCATAGAGCCATACAGTAAAAAGGGTAAAGTTTGTTATATAAAAAGTATACCTCAATAAATCTGACTTTTTAAAAAGCCAAAGGAAGAATTTGCCCCCACTGATATTAAGGGTCTTTCTAAGAATCCGTTCCAAAACCCTGGTGGCACTTCCCAGAGTCTCGTTCCAAACATATCCTGAGCAATGAGGACAACTTCATTTGTTTGTTTGTTTTATTTTCTTGTCACACTGCGCAGCACGCGGAACTTCCCTGACCAGGGATCGAACCCGTGCTCCCTGCAGTGGAAGCCTGGAGTCTTAACCACTGGCCCACCAGGGAAGTCCAAGGACAACTTTAGAATCGGAAGAGAGCTCCTGAGGGGTGGTGGGGGGATAAGTGGAGAAAGAAATTTGGCACCCATGTAAAATAAAATTTTAGGTAAAAGTAAAGTCTACTCCACTGAAAAAGTGATGGTTTTAGACATTATAAAACAAATCAGAGAATGTCAGGACACCTCACTGTCAAATCCTCCAAGTCAAGTCTGCTGTGAGGCAGAGAACCGGGTAAGACTTGAAGATCTGAGTTCCAAGTCCAGCTTTGAGTTACCTGCTGTGATAACCCTGGATTTCAGCAAGTCGTTTAACCTCTTTAGGCCCCACTTTCCTCACTTGGTAAAAGAGGGCAGCAGACCGGATGGTATAATGAATATGTTTGGTCTTAGTCCTGATTCCACAAAGCTCCTAAAATCCTGGAATTCCCTGAGGGATAGGAGTGTCTGTTGTTATTCATCATGGACCCCTTCTGGGCACTCCAGAGTTTATGCTAACAAGGCAGCTTAGGGTGGGGCCCCTCTGTAGCCTCAGGATGGGGCTGGTCACAAGAAAGATCCAGAGATTGTGTGCTCTTCCTTAGACCTGGGGAGCTCTCATCCTTGCCAGTCAGTCTATGCTCTTTCTCTGTAAATTCCCATGATTTTAACTACAGTCTATTTGCTCAGGAGTTCCAAATTCATACCTCCTTGTGTACGGCTGTATGTCTGGGTGGCCCCCAGGAACCTTACTCTCAGACTGAACTCCCTGTTTTCCTTCCTAAACCTACTCCCTCCCCACCCCCACCCCGACAGTGCCAGCACACCCACTGTCACCAAATCCAGAAACCCAGAAGTCATTTTCGACTCCTCCCTCCCCACTACTTCCCATCATCCAGGCAGCTGCCAAACCTTGACATTTTAACCTCCTGATAATCCCCAAATCTCTCCGCAGCTCTGCATCTCTATTACCATTGCCCTAATTCCAGTCCTTGTTTGTCTCTGGCCTGGACTACTGCCAACAGCTTCCTAGCTGTCATGTTCCTTGCCATGTTCCCGTCTGCCTGACACGCGTCCTTGACACAGACCCCAAAAATGTCGTTCTAAAATACACATTGAGCATCTCCCTCAAACCCCTCGACAACCTACAGCACTGGTCCTTACCATGTGAATCACGAATCCCACTGAAAAATCTGATGAAAGCAATTAACCTTCACACACACATACACACACACCCCGTGAAGGATGCAACGGACCCCCTGAATTCCATCCAGAGACTCTTGGACCACGTGATAATATCCAAGTCCTTTATCACATCACTAAAACACTCCTTACACATCACACACGGAGCCTCTGGTAACCCTGAATTTTTTTTTTAAGAAAGCTACCCATTGAACAGGCTTCAATTTTCTAAGTCACAACTTTTTAAAAAAATATTTACTTATTTATTTATTTATCTTTGGCTGCATTGGGTCTTCGTTGCTGCGCACGGGCTTTCTCTAGTTGTGGCGAGCGGGGGCTACTCTTCGTTGCGGTGCGTGGGCTTCTCATTGCGGTGGCTTCCCTTGTTGCGGAGCACGGGCTGTAGGAGCGCGGGCTCAGTAGTTGCGGCTCACGGGCTTAGTTGCTCCGCAGCATGTGGGATCTTCCCGGGCCAGGGATTGAACCTGTGTCCCCTGCATTGGCAGGCAGATTCTCAACCACTGCGCCACCAGGGAAGACCCTCACAACTTTTTAAATGAGGGTTCCCCTATCCTCAGACATTGTGCCTCAGTAACAAGGATGGAATTACAGTTTCCGTCTACCCTGTGTTTCTGACCTCTGTACCATTTTCCTCACTGTCCTATTTGCCTGGAATGTCCTGATACTCCCCTTTCCCTATCAAGTCTTACCTTTCTAATCAAGGGTCTGGCATCATCTCCTGTTGGAGGTCTTGCCTTATTTTCTCAGTCTGCATTAGAGGCTCAGCCTCGGTGCTTATTTCTAAAATTAACTCTGCAATTTTCCTTTTACATGCCTTTTCTTTTTATATGCCTACCCTTTCCCACCAATGCCCCTAACATTAGACCGAGCAGGAACCAGGACTGTCTGGCACCTACTGGACTACACTACTCCCAAGGGTCTAAGAAGGCAAGGAGGAAAATCCTGTGACTCTAAATCCTGACGCTTTCTTCTGCAAAGCACCTGCCTAACCAGGGAAGCAAGCTGCACTTTACAGGTATTAACTGATGAAGGAGTAAGACACTGCTCACCTCCTTTTCTCAGGTGAGGAACTTAAGTGTAGAGGCATTCCCTGCCAGAATAAAGAATTCATGTTTCCTAACTGTGTGGCTAGTCCTGACATATTCACCTGCATCACTTCCAAGAACTGAATCCCTAACATTGGGAACATCTAACTCAAGTAGCAAAGCAGTTGAAGACTGAATTCCGTGGATATCTTAAAATCAAAACACAATGGTTTAAAGAAATGATGACAATAGCCTGTTTTAAAGTAGACTGTAAATAATTTTATGGAGGATTCTTGGCTACCAATTGACTTACAATGACAGCAGTGAAAAAGTATTTTTACTGTTTAACCTAAAAAATAACAATAGTTCCTCTTTTAGGATCTTATGCAATTCCTCTAGCCACAAAAGAACACTGTGTGTGTACTTTATATTATTTTTAACTTTCCTCTACATGTGTCGGGACCCATCGAACAGAATTGCGTGATTCCAACTAACGACCATCGGAGTTCTACAAAGAGTTCCAGCCACAGGGGTAATTCAATCACTTACGTGTAAAGCTCACAGACCCCCAAAAGACAGAAAAACCTTTGGCCACACAACCATGGCTACCTAACTAAGAAGTAGCTAAGGCTTTTTTAGAAATCTTGATGGAAAAATACTAAGATCACAAAGTCATCTGATGAAAACCCAAAGCTCTATTCAGGCAAACCATCTACTGTGAGATTCACAAGACTTTGCTATTTCAGAGTGAACAAAGGATGGAGCATAGTGGCGAGACCAAGCTAAGCAAATTACAAAGCAGGCCAAGCGAATTTTCAGCCCCTCAATTTCCCCTCTGCAAATTCTTATTCCTGTCCTCTCCAAGATCCCTTTCAAAATCAAGAAAAATGATAAAATACCATACTTTTGAGATTATTTGCTTTTTTGCCCAAATCAGAATCTCGACCCAAAGATTAAGGCTATATCTGGTGGCTACTTGGGAATCCAGCAAGATAGCAATCTTGAACACTGACTGGTAAGGGCTCTTGTCACATTGCTTTGTGAGTTTCCCTAGAGAATGACCAGATGAGGGGAATAAAAAGAATTGTGGAGAAAGTCATGAAGCTGAGCTCTCCTGTGGACTTCTCAGCTGAGCAGGGATACTCCCTGGGGAGTAAAATGCAGTCCACAAATTTGTTCCAAGAACCATTTGGAAAATTACTTCTTCCTAGGACCTAAAAAAAAAAAAGGGCCATGTTGCACCCTGAACAGCTCATTTGTTTTATTTTAAATGGAAGAGCCGTTGCTTTCCCACAACCGTTGAACACAGTATATCCATGTTTAAGTAGTTTTAGGGGACGACAGCCCTGGGATTCCTATTGTGACCTGGTCAAAGCTTCCTTCGCTGAAGCATGCTGGTTTCCATCCACAGATATTTAGCGATCACGATAAATGTGTTGGAAGGTTTAACTCACTGAAAGCAAGCTCTGTGCTGAAATGTGTTCTTGGGGAAAGGCGATGAGCACGCATGTTTAAAATAGAACGGAATTAACTATTTATATGTACGTTCTCCCCTCCCCATCTCTTTCATCTTGGTACTCCCATGCGCCTAGCACTGAAATAGGTATTCAATAAAAGTTTGTCAAATAAAAAAATTCTTCCTCATGCAGGCTTCCTCTTCTTCTTTCTTAAGTCTTCCCTGGAATATAAGTAATTCTTCCTCCCCCACAATTAATGTCTCGTCATTACCTGACTTTTTTCAGTCAAACAACAGGAGACGTCAATAACACCACCAACAAAATCTTTACTGATAACTAAGAATTAATGAAAGTGTCTTTTTAGTTATAAAAAGTAGAGCCAAGTAGTTCATAATTAAACCTAAGAGGATAATTTACTACAGATCCACGTGAAGTACCCAAGAAGAAATGAATAGCCAAATCTAAATTGGTATGATGGTAACAATTAGAACCAAGACGTTTAGGATCGAAGGGGACCTTAACACCAGGTCACCAAGTCTGGTGTCCCATCCAATTCAAACCAATCTTTGCATAGCATCCCTTCCCTCCTCCTCCTCCTGAATCGGTCCCCTGTAGGCTACCAGCTCACAAGAAGGCAAATAGTAAGACAAGCAGCAAGGGCAAAGGATGCCAACTAAGATGTGTAGGTCAAAGCTCTGAATGGAATTTTCTGACACTAATGAGAGAAATAGTTGTCAGTTACTGAAATATTGAAATCCTCCTCCTAGCCACGATCAACACAGAATGCAGCTAAGGCCATGGAGAGTGTGTGTCCATTCTTTAAATACTACTTAGAAAACCTCATCATTATTTATGAAAGGTAGAGCTTACAATATAAGGGAAATGGGGATGGCATCCAAAAATTCAAGGAATGTAAAGCTTTTAAACATTTAAAGTCCTCATTTTTAAGCTTCCCACTTTGTGCTTCTTCATTCAAGAAAATCTGTAATAGCAAGTATTGGCAAAGATGTGAAGAACCGGAGCTCCCATACACTGCTAGTGGGAATGTAAATCGGTAAAACCACTTTGGAAAACTGTTTGACAGTACCTACCCAAACTGACATATGCCTTCCCTTATAATCTAGGAATTAGACCTGAGGGTATCAAAGAGAAATGGGTGTTTCTGTCCCCCCAAAACATGTAAAAGAATATTCACAGCTGTGTTACGTTTCATTACACAAAACTGGAGACAAATCAAAATGTTCTTCAACAGCAATGGATAATTAAATTGTATAATCTATTCATACTAAGGAATAGCACCTAGCAATGGGAAAAACAACACTGCTACTAAGAACAAGGTTGGATCTCATAATCACAACGTTGAGTGAAAAAAGCTGGACATTAAAAAAAAACATAATGATTTGGTTTACACGAAGTTCAAAAAACAGGCAAAACCATGGTATCAGAAGTCACAATAGTGGCTACCTTTGGGGGGTATAATCTGAGAGGGGGCGGAGTTAGAAGTGCTCTGTGTCTTGATCGGATAATGATTACGCGGTTACACAAACACGAATGGAGTTGTACTATTAAGATGTGTGCATATTTGCTCTATGTGAATTATACCTAATTTAGAAAAATCTGGAGATAGATGTAGGAATTTCTGAGATTGTCCCTAAATATAAAAGAATTCAATGCAGCTTAACTATAGTTTCATGTACTGATGTTTATACTTTCCGAAAGCCTTTGTATGCTGCTGAAAAATCCACTTACTACTAATGTTATACATAACAGAAAGCTAACTTTTTGTAACAGACTCTGAAAAACATATTGTACCATACATTTGAAATGTACATATTTCCCAATTAACGAAGATGTTCAGGAAATGCAAGATGTTTTTCCACTCTTTTCCCCCTTCTGTTACATTTTTAAAATCTATAATTCTGAATTATTTGAAACAAAATCTATTGGAAATAATTCCTGCACGTCCATATTGCAAATATTTTATGTACCACAGAGGATTCAAGAAAGACTGCTAGAATTTTGGAGCTGGAGGAGTCACAGCCAGACTCCTTCACTGGACAGAGCACAGTGCCGGGGCCGGGGACAGTGAGGGCTGGTCCCCCAAGGGTGCAGAACTAGGACCGGGACCTAGAGCCCCCCTGGCTCCCAAGACCCTGGCTCCTTCACCCTAAACGCAAATCAACCCTCTAGTTTTTTCCAGATAGATGAACTGGATCTAAAGGGTGGTTTTTTTGTTTTGTTTTTTTTCCAGTAACAACTGTGCTACCCAGAATATTTGGGAACAGTCAGCTGAGTCCTTGAAAAGCCCCTTGGGGTTTAATGCCGGGATAAAAATCGAGTACAGGAGGAGGGGGTAGCTAGTATTTTAAGATGTAAATCCCGTTTACATAATATTTCCAAAGTAACTATTCATTGATCCAACCGACATTCGGCGGGTAGGGGGTCGTTACCCGAGATGACTCGCTTTGGGGGGGAAAGCGGGCGCATCTTCCCATCAGAGTTCACTCCCTAAATCAAAACCTCAAAAGAAGAGTTAAAGACGCCACCCAGGAGTCTACGGTAGCCGGGGTCGGTGCAGGCGAGGTCCCGGCCCCCCGGCGCCCAGCTCGGGGCCGCAGACTCGGGCTGCCGGCCCACTACCCGGGCGCGCGGGCCGAGCGGACAGCCAGAGAGGCGGGCGGGGCGGCCGCGGCCCCGGCCCCGGCCCCGGCCCCGGCCCCGGGCAGCGTTTCGGCGAGGCCGCCTGCGGGGTCGGGGCCGCCAGTGGGTACCGCGGCCCGAGTCGGAGCGGCGACGCGAGAGGAGAGGGAGGAGGACGCGGGGTGGGCCAGGCCGGGGCCGCGGGCGGGTTCTGGGCGAGCCTGGAGGGCGCGAAAGAGGGGAGGGGCGCGGGAGCGAGGGAAGGAGCGGGGCGGGGAGGCGCGCGGCGGCGGGGACGGAGGAGGCGCGCGCCCGGTCCCCGCGCGGGGTGGGGGCCGGGGGCCGCGGGGGCTCGAGCGGGCGAGCGGGGCCTTACCGAGCAGCGGCAGCCGGCCGCCGAGGCGCGCCAACGCCGGCATGGCCTCCCGAGCCCGGGGTCCCCAGGCCGCGCCGGCGCAGCCCTGCGATGCCGCCCTCAGCGGCGCGCCCCGCGCTGCAGGTGGCTCGCTTAAGGATGCGCGTCACCGACCGCAAATTCCCTCGGACTGGTGCAAAGTAGACGGGGGGGGGGGGGGGGGGAGGATCCCTCTCCCCAGCGGCAGGGGCTGTGCCGGGGCGCCGGTGCCTGGCGCAGCGCTGCGGCCGAGCCCACGTGCCCACCGTGGTCCGCAGCCCGAGCTCCGCGGCGCCCGGGGTCCCCCGACTGTGGCGGGGGAGACTGGGCGCGGTTCCGCCAGGGATAGTCGCAGGGGCTCCGCGGCTCCGGCTGAGGAGGAGGCACGGCCAGAGCTGTCTGGCCCCCGGGCGTCCCGGAACCCTCTGGTTCGGGTCCCGGAGAGTGGGGACTCTTCAGGGAGCTAGCCACTCGCGCGCGGGGGGCTTTGAGGCCGCAGGATGGGAGCTACATCCGCGCCACACGCGGACGCCTCTGGCTGGCGCGCAGGCGAGCAGAGGGTCGGGGTCCTCGCCCGGTGGATCCCAACTGCGGACCGATTTTCTTTGTCTCCCACTCCATCTCCTAGGATGCCCAGGACGCTGTCCACAGCGGCAGCGAGAAAAACAGGCTCGGTTTCAATGTCAACCAAGGCAATCACGGAGGCTAAAAACCAGCCATAGGAACAAAAGCAGAACACACAGTGCATCCCAGGGGATGTTTTGAATTAACCATCCCGTAATTCTTGTTCTTCATCACATAATATTTCAAGTTGAAATTATTTTCATGGCAATAATTTGAAGATTGGAAAGCCATGGATGCCAGCTCTGATTCTTCCCTTAACCAGCCCTTGACCTTCCCAAGCACTTGTTCTCTCACAGTCCCAGTTTACTCACCTGTAAGTGAGCGCAGTAGACCACATGGTTTATAATGTGTCTCCAGGTTCTAGGAATTCCATGCTTTTAATTATTTTAATCATGTTCTAATCAAGCGTGATAATTGACTGCACGTTCTCGGCCGTACAATCCTTTCCCTCAGCTGTAGTCTAGAGTAGGATAATTTTCTCCCCTAGAGCATAACAGAAACTTTAAAAGTGGTGTAGCCACTATGGAAAACAATGTGACAATTTCTCCAAAAATTAAAAATAGAATTACCATATGATCCAGCAATTGCACTTCTGGGTATATACCCAAAAGAATTGAAAGCAGGTTAATGAAACGATATCTGTACACCCATATTCATACCAACAGTTTTCACAATAGCCAAAAGGTGGAAGCAACCCAGATGTCCATCCACAGATGAATGGATAAACAAAATCAGCTGAATAGATAAACAAATATGGTATATACATACAATTGGACTGTTATTTAGCCTTAAAAAGGAAGGAAATTCTGCACATGCTACAACATGGATGAACCTTGAGGACATGTTAAGTGCAATAAACCAGCCACAAAAACACAAACGCTGTGATTCTACCTATGTAAGTTACCTAGAGTAGTCAAATTTGTAGAGACGGAAAGAGTGGTTGGGTTGGGACTGGGGTCTGGGGAGAGGGGGAATGGAGAGTTGTTGTTTGGTGGGGCCAGAGTTTCAGTTTTGCAAGATGAAGAGGGTCCTGGGGATCGGTTGCAATGTGCATGTATTTAACACAACTGTACACTTAAAAACGGTCAAGATGGTAAATTTTATGTTATGTGCATTTTTACCACAATGAAAAGTAAAAAAAAAATTTTGTTTTAAGCACCTACCTTAGGTTAGACAGAGCTAGAGAAAGAAATGTTGAGTTCAGTGAGACATGAACACATAAAAGCAGTGAGGCAGGCTGGTGATGGGAAGAAAAGTGGGCTAGCAAGCCTTCCAATTGCCGAGACCTAAGGCATTACCTTTCATTTACAGCTTGATTACTGCTTTCAAAGAAACTAATGATTACAAGTTTCAAACATATCAGCTTGGGTGGAGCACCGTTCAAGGACACAAAATCAATTCAAAATTTATTGCTGCGTTTCCAAAGAATCTTAGACATAAGGCAGAAAGCTGTGAGGAGAGGTAGTAAAAGGGGAGAGAAATGGTTTCTATGTACTCTTTTTTTTTTTTTTTTTTCCCAGGGTTTTTTAATATTTTAATTTTTTAAAACTATGTACTCTTGATTTTCCCTGGAAATTGGTGGAGAAAAATAATTCTAGAAAGAGCAAATTTTATGGACTGAAACATTTTGGAGTATGAGGTATAGGCTAACATTGTTTTATTTATTTTATTTTTTTAAAATTTATTTTATTGAAGTATAGTTGATTTGTAATGTTGTGTTAATTTCTACTGTACAGCAAAGTGACTCAGTTATACATATATATATACATTCTTTTTTCATGTTCTCTTCCATTATGGCTTACCACAAGATAGTGAATATAGTTCCCTGTGCTCTACAGTAGGACCTTGTTTTTCCATTCTATATGTAGTAGTTTGCATCTACTAATCCCAAACTCCCAACCCATCCCTCCCCCACCCCTCCTCCCCCTAGGCTAACATTTAGAAGGTGAGGTGATGCCCATCATTCCTGGAAGGGTGCCGAGAGCCATATCTAATATGATACCTAATTTATTTGTCACAGCAACACTCTAAGGAAGGTAGCCCTGCATTATCTGGAGCCCTAGGTTGTTCGTCTAGTTATGCACACCCTCGTGGAAAAGTTTGGTTCCAGAGCTCATGGCAAGAAGCAACCAGGAGGAATGAGATGAAAGAAGAAACGGAAGAAAGAAGAGTAAGTTTGTTTCTGGGTTGAATGGAAGGTCTTGCATTGGCCCTACAAAGGATCTATTTTATCTATAGATTCTTACCACCATAATGCTTAGCTGCTGCATAGCTATGAGTAAGTAGTCTTTCATCTCATGAATATCTCTCCAGCCCTTAAATTACACAAATCTCTCTCTCCCCCTTCAAAAATTGTTACATATTTCCAATGACAATCTATAGGTGAAATGCCTTAATGTCACTTTTAAAATACAAAGCGTTGTTTTCCTGAAAATAAGGGACAAGCAGAAGGAATATTTGAATAGGATTCCTGCAAATTCAGTTGAAATACCAAATATATAGTACAATTTTACACATCTTTTATTAATAGAGAATTTGAACCCACCAACTGGCAAAATCTGACAATACCAAGCATTAGCAAGAATTCGAATCGATGGGTAACTCTCGTCCACTGCTAGTGGGAGTCTAAATTGGTATAAACACTTTGGACGATAATTTGCCATCACTTACTGGAGTTGAACGTCTGCACACCTTACACCAGCAGTTTCAGCCCCGGACACACAGACACTTTAGAGAAACTCTGCACACAAGCACCGGGAACCATGAGCAAGAATGTTCATAGCATTATCGTCTGTAACATCAAAAGACTGGAGACAATCTGGGGACAATGTCCACTATCAAAAGGATAAACTAGAGTCTATTCATAGCAGTACTCTATTGCTATTTAACCTTTGTGATGGGTGCTTGTCCATTCTATTATTCTTCTCTAAAATATATAATTATTTTTATACACTGATGTAAGTATGATGTATTTCACAGTAAAAGAATATTTAAAAGGCAGTTTGACAGCACACTTCCACCTATGAAGAAGTCTTATCCAAACAAAAAACATTTGAATCTGATTAAGACCCCATTAAAATTCAACTACCAATTTATAGGAAACACATGGGACCGTGGAACATGGTAAACAATGGCACAAGGATACAGTCTGAAAATTCCAGGCCCTAGTAAAGTTTATAGAACAAATAACCTGGTTTCTTCAACAAAAATTTGTGAGAAGAAAGAGAAAGAGAGAGTTAGACGGTTGACCTTTAGGTTAAAAGAAAACTAACAGATACATCAAGCAATTGCAGTGTGCAATGTGAGGATTTTTTTGGCTTCTGACTTAAGCAAAGTGAAAAACGTGTATAGAATAATCAAGAAAATGTGACCACAGATTTTATCTTTGATGTTAAATAATTATTATTCAAAATTTTCTATGTTCACTAATGATATTGTTACATATTTTTAAAATAGCTCCTATCTTTGTAGAAGTGCCTGTGAAATATTTACGGGTAAAATATAAAATGGGGAGGTTGAGGGAGGAATAGAAAATGACAGCTAATGAGTAGAGGGTTTCTTTTGGGATGATGAAAATGTTCTAAAATTAGATTACGGTGATGGTTGCACAATTCTGTAAATATACTAAAAACCATTGAATTGTACACCAAATAAGCGAACTATATGGCCTGGCAATTAGATCTCAAAAAAGCTGTTTAAAATGATAGAAAATTTGAGATTTTCTTCAAAATTATTTGATGTGGAGGATTTGAGTGGAGGAATCAAAACTGACCATGTGTGAGTAATATCAAACCTAAGTGACAGTGACATAAGCTCATTATACTTCTCTTAGAAATTTTCTATACTAAAAAGATTTGGGGGAAAAAAGCTTTTGAAACGATGGATTAGTGAAGTCATCCTGAACGTGCAGAAGATAACTATCCTTCCTTAGATATCATCAGCTACTCTTTACTGTCATCTTACTAACCCACCTAAATGAGATGAACTATAGCATAACCTTGGGAACTGTTTCCAAGATGCAAACTTGGTGGCACACAGGTGAACTGCAAACCTCTGATGGCAGAATTTTGTGATAACTGTTTATGTCTAAGATGATTTTAAAATAATCATCTCCTTACAATTCTTGGCAACAGAAAATGTATTAGTTTGGTAAGGCTGCTGTAACAAAGTACCACAAACTGAATGGCTTAAACAATGGAAATGTATTGTCTCATGGTTCTGGAGGCTAGAGATTTGAGTAAGTTTCCTGCTGAGAGCCTTGTGGGAGAATCTGTCCCATGCCTCGGTGCTCCTAGCTTCTGGGGCCTTACTGAAAATCTTTGGCATTCTTTGGCTTCTCCTGTATCACCTTGATCTCTGTCTTCATCGTCACATGATGTTCTCCCTGTGTGCGTGTGTCTGTGTTCAAATTTCCTCCTTTTATGAGGACACCAGTCATACTGGATTAGAACCCACCCTAATGACTTCACTGTAACTTGAATGCCTCTGTAAAAACCCTATTTCTATATAAGGTCACATTCTGAGGTACAGGGGGTTAGGACTCCAAAATATTTGGGGGATAGGTGAGGGGGAATGCAATCTAACACACAATAGATAGGTTTCAAAATCAATGCCTAGAAAATAATTCATATGATTCTTCTACAGATTAGTTGTTAGCTGCTATACTGAATAGATTTCAAGTGTATATTTTGTTTTACAAAGAAGTATAACATGGATGACTTAGAAGTTAACACAAAAAATGGGAACAATTAAAAATTATGCTTTCATAAACAACAAGGTCCTATAACAGAAAAGAATGTGTATATATATATATATATATATATATAAAACTGAATCACTTTGCTGTACAGAAGAAATTAACACAACGTTGTAAATCAACTATACTTCAATTTTTAAAAAATTATGCTTTCAAAGAGTTTGGGGTAAAAAGGATACAAAACTATATAGAATAACCTGTGTTAGGTTAAAGTATAAACAAATTTTATATATATATATATATATATATATATATATATATATATATATATATCCCTAAATGACTGGAAGGCAGTACACCAAAATGCAAACTGGTTATCTCTGGCTTGTCATTAGGAATGAGATGGAATGGTTTCTCCAGTTAGAAATCTAAGGCTCAGTACCTGCTGTGTAGCACAGGGAACTCTACTTCACTTTGCTACTCTACTTCACTTCACTTTACAACATTGTAAACCAACTATACCATTGAAAAAAAAAAAGAAAGAAAGAAATCTAAGGCTCAGAGCTGTTGGGTGACACACCCAAGGTCTTTCAGCTAGTAAGAGGCTAATGGAATTCAGATTGGCTTGAATCCATTCTCCTTTAAACCATTAAGCCTCAGTATAATAACTGCTACCATGTGAGCGCCTATAATGTGCCAAACATTGTACTAATCACTTTACAACTATTATCTCTCTTAATTCTCATTACAATCCCATAAATTAGGTACCATTATTCCCATTCCAAAGAAGTCTAATAAGAACATAAATCCTGAAGCAGGGAGAGATTGATGATTCAAGAGGTCAAAGGAAGGATTTCATGGAAAGAAGACAAGTTATGAAAATGGTGGCATCTGTTGTCATGACGACTTGGCCCAACTTAAATTGTCAAAAGTAACTAAGGGGACTTCCCTGGCGGTCCAGTGATTAAGACTCTGAGCTTCCACTGCGGGGGATGCTGGTTCAATCCCTGATCGGGGAACTAAGATCCCCGCGTGCCATGCTGTGCAGCCAAAAAAAAAAGTAACTAAGGTTATAGAAGATTTGGACAACATAATTAACAAGGAAGAAGTTTACATACCTATTTGAATCGGTATCTTACAAGCAGAGAAAATATCTCCGTTTTGAACTTCCAAGTCACTTTAAAAATATTGATCGTATACTAGGTCACAGAAATTAATCTCAAAAGAATACATTATACTCTCTCATCACACTACAGTAAAGCCAAAAAGTTAATTATAAATCCGAATCCCAAATCTGGGAAGTTTGTGAACACTCTGCTAAGTGATATTAGGCTCAAGGAGGAAATCATGAATTCAGTAACCAACAATACATAAAATGATGAAAATAAAAACAAAATCGAAGGAAAGAGGTAGAGTTTTAGCAAATCAAGAAAGTCTTAACACCCAGCTAATTAACATACGTCAGACAAATGGAATAGAAGAGTGAGCCTGTGGGAGGGGGGTTATGAGAGAGCAAACTTAGGTCCATTTACATATCAAGGAAGACCGAAAGCGACTCTCCTAACCCAGTATCCAGCAAAGAGGAAAGGACCTGGGGGAGCCACAACACTGAAGGGGCAAGGGGAAGAAGGGGACTAATTGGTGGGGGAGGGCAGGATAGCCTCCTAACACCCTGCCCCCTAAGGAACCAGGGAATGAGGACTTCAGGAAGGGCAAAGACAGGGAGGCCAGGTCAGTGCAGGTTGACCCAAAGCCTAGCAGTGGAATTTTTAGAGCTAAAAAAAGGACTTGCTTTTCTTTCTTTCTTTCTTTCTACAATTAATTAATTAATTTAATTTTATGGTTTTTTTGGCCACGCCGTGCAGCTTGTGGGGATCTTAGTTCCCTGGCTGGGGATTGAACCCTGGCCCTGGCAGTGAAAGCGCTGAGTCCTAACCACTGGACCACCAGGGAATTCCCAAAAAGGACTTGCTTTTCTTGTCCACAGGGCTCAGGAGTACCACAGGCTGCTAAAGCATAGAAGGGCAGTTTAGCTGGGGCCTGAATCCCATCCAGACAGAAGAGCAGAAAGTTCTGATCAGAAGAGACTGAGAATCAAAAAGACAGTTAACAAGTGTTGGTGAGGATGTAGGGAAATTAGAATCCTCATACCTTGCTGGTGGACACTGAAAATGTTGCAACTGCTTTGGGAAACAGTCTGGCAGTTTCTCACAAGATAAAACATAGGGTCACTCTATGACTTGGCAGTTTCACTGCTAGGTACATACCCAAGCGAGATGAAAACGTATGTCCGTACAAAAACTTGTACGTGAATGTTCTCGGCAATTTTATTCATCATAGCCAAAAAGTGGAAACAGCCCAAATGCCCATCAAATGATGAATGGGAAAACAAAATTTTGGTGTATCCATACAATGGAATATTATTTGACCAAAAAAAAAGAAAGATAGATGCTATAACATGGTGAACCTTAAAAATATTAAGCTAAGTGAACGAAACCAGTCACAAAAAACCACATATGATATGATTCCATTAATATGAAATGTCCACAATAGGCAAACCAATAGAGACCAAAAGCAGATTAGTGGTTTCCTAGGGCTGGAGAGCGGCGGGGCAGGCGGTGTGTATTGTAGATGAGGATTGACTGCTACTGGGGTCTGAGGTTTCTTTCTGGGTGGTGATAAAATTTTCTTAACTTAGGTCATGGTGATGATTGCACAACTCTGGGAATATACTATAACCACTGAATTTAAGTTTCAAGTGAGTGACTTTGGTGGTATGGGAATTTAATCTCAGTAAATACATTTTTTTAACAAAAAAAAAAAGGAAGAAAGAAACTGAGAATTGTATGCGTGCAAGAGTCAGCAGCAGAAGTAACCTTGGGTTTAAAAAAGGAATCATTTGATTCAGGACCCAACCCAACTAAGGAAACTACCCCAGGCACCTCATAGGTCCTCAGAGAAGACAGTAACTAACAAACTGCTCTACTGCTATTTTTGCAGAGTTTTCGCTTTGTTCTTATTTCTCTTGTAGTTTCTCGAAGTAAAAAAAAATTTTTTTTTTTCCCTGGTGCGGTACGCGGGCCTCTCACTGTTGTGGCCTCTTCCGTTGCGGAGCACAGGCTCTGGACGCGCAGGATCAGCGGCCCATCCGCTCTGCGGCATGTGGGATCTTCCCGGACCGGGGCACGAACCCGTGTCCCCTGCATCGGCAGGCGGACTCTCAACCACTGCGCCACCAGGGAAGCCCTTGAAGTAAGATATTTAAAACTATAAACATAGTTTGTGTTTGGTAACAAGATAGTAACAGTAAAGCTCGTGGTGTTTTCCTCTGTGGGTCTGGGTGGTGAGTGGAGAGAGCAGATGATGGAAGGAAGGAAACACTCTTTTGGGCTGTGGAGGAATAAAAGGAGTGGCCCCAGCTCAGTGCCAAGAAGTTGATGGAGGAAAAGGGAATGCTAATTAGTTGTGGGTTTCCCACTCTTCCTACACAAACATGTTCACTTGGGGTCTCCGTGCTGTCCCCTGCCTACCCAGGGCTCTTTGGTTTTTATCTTTCTCCACTCTCCTCCACGCCCATGCAAAACTTGTAGTCTTAGTTTCTATTCCTTCAGACTTCTCTTAGGTGGTAGCCAGCTAGTCTGCTGTCTTATTTAACTACAGCCACTGTCTCAGTTGTCTTACCACTCAGATAATACCTCTTAACCCTCCTCGCTGGCTCCACTTCCTCTTTCTCTCCTGCAGCTCTGGTGTTCCATTGAGTTAAAATCTTTTCTCTCCTCTGTGCCCTCCTGGTGATCTCATCTACTTCCAGTACCATCTCGATGCCAAAGATTCCAGGTTCTCCACCTGCAGTTTATACCTGCCTCACCAACTACATACCCATTTTCGAAATAACCAAAATGTGCTCCTCCTGAGACACATTGCCCTGGTCTCACCAGTCACCCTCGTAGTAATCTCTTAAATCTTCACATTCAGTTCGTCACCAGATCTAGATCAGGAGCTGTGTCGTGTATATCTTTTTACTATGTTCCCTCCCTCCATTCTACCCTCAGTTGCCAATCATTTTCACAACTGTCTTGCCCAGATTATTACCATCACCTCACTACCACCATCACTGTCCCCTTCCCACTGGGATCACAATGGCCTCTCTAAAACTTCGCTTCAGTAACGCCTGTGATGATGCCACATTTCATGTTATGAAGCGTTAACATTTGCTAGCCTTCATAGAGCCGGTGGATTCAGACAGAAGTCATCAGTGGATGCTAAGGCAGGTGGTAGGAATAGAATAGTGGTACAATCTCAGAATACCTCCCTACAAAATATGAATCAATTACAAAGTGATGAAATTGATGACTCTATAGAGGAGAAACCTAGCAGACACCAACTTGACAAGGTGATCAAGGTTAACATCACCTATAGGACAGGTCAACATGGCATGTCTCTTGATGGGATGTACTGAGAAGAACACAGTGTCATTTTTGTGGTGTTCTTTCCAAGAATGAATTACCAGAGTCTGGTCATGAGGAAACATGAGCTAGCCTAAAGCTGAGGGTCCTTCCACATAATGTAAGACCTGTACCGTTAACTGTCCAGGATGCAAAAGACGGAGGCATTCAAACAACTAAAGAGCCTGAAGAAATATAACAGTGGAATATAACACATATTCCTGAGTAGGATCCTGGACCAGAAAGGGAAAGAGACATTGTTGAAGGCAAAATCTGAAGGATATCTGTGAAGGGTTCATATCCTAGTTATGTAAGAAGGTGTCTTTGCTTGGGGGAAATACAAACCAGAGAGTTTAGGGACTAGTCTCTCTCTATATGTGTCTGTAAAGAGAGCATGAACACAACAGAATAAATGCAATAAAATGTTAACAGAAGAATCTAGGTGAAGGAGATATGGGAATTTTTTTTACTATTCAGACAAATTTTCTGTAAATTTGGGATCATTTCAAAATAAATTTTAAAAAAAATTTTAAATTTATTTTTGGTTGCGTTGGGTCTTCATTGCTGCACGCGGGCTTTCTCTAGTTGCGGAGAGCGGGGGCTACTCTTCTTTGTGGTGCGTGGGCTTCTCATTGCAGTGGCTTCTCTTGTTGCAGAGCATGGGCTCCAGGTGCGCGGGCTTCAGTAGTTGTGGCTCGCGGGCTCTAGAGCGCAGGCTCAGTGGTTGTGGCACATAGGCTTAGTTGCTCTGCGGCACGTGGGATCCTCCCGGACCAGGGCTCCAGCCTGCGTCCCCTGCACTGGCAGGTGGACTCTCAACCACTGCGCCACCGGGGAAGCCCAAAATAAATTATTTTTTAAAGGAAATTTCTTGCCTTCCATATGTGCTTTTTCTTTCCTCTGACCTGCAACATGGACATGACAGTAATCCCATTTTGATGATGCAGATAAAGGCAGCATCCTAGGGATGTGGAGCCACACATGGAAGGTATTTAGGATTCGAATGAGAACCCTGAAAGCCTGGGCTACCGACTACCTATGTACCTCTAGACTGCTGCAGGAGAGAAATAAACTTTGATCCTATTTAATCCACTGTATCTTGGAGTCTCTTGGTAACAACAGCCTTGTCTGTACCCTGTTTTTATTTCCACCACTCTTCCGTATAAACCCAAAGTTAGAGTCACAGTGGACTAGATAATTATGTTCTACCTTGTTTCCATGTCCTGATACTTGATGCTGTTTCTGTCCTCAATGAACCATTTCCCTTTCTCACCATTTCCCTTGCCACTTCCAGTCTGCTGAACTCTAATTCTCCTTCTAGATTTACCCTGGGTCACCCACTCTATCAGTCCCACCTCATCCCAGCTGTGAGTTACGGATAGCCTATAGCATTTGCATTGTATTTACAACTATTTACATACCATTTACAAGTATTAGGTATTATAAGTAATCTTGAGATGACTTAAAGCATACAGGAGGTTGCACATAGGTTATATGCAAATACCAGGCCCTTTTATATAAGGGACTTGAACATCCTTGGAATTTTATATGCATTGGGGTCCTGAAACCAATCCTCTGTGGATACGCAGGGATGACGGTATGGTGGAGCCTGGACTGTGGGCATTCTCCTAGTTCTTCGTTGCTACTTTCACACTATTACCTCCTTTTTTTCCTCTCTCTGTTAAAAAGAATATTCTTTTTCTAGCAGAAGTATATATGTTTAATACAAAAAAAAATTAGGAAGTACACACCCATACCCAAATACCTATAAGTACCAACTAGTAACTACTAACAATTTGATGTTAGTCCATCCAAATTTTTCTCTATGCATGTATGTATACATAGACTTTTTAAAAAATTAATATTTTTAGAAAACAGGACCATCTTATAATACAATTTTATAGCTTGCTTTAAAAAAAATCAAATGCTGTCCATGTTGATTTTTCTACAAAATTATTTTTAATAGTTAGAAATTCTATCATATGGATGAATCATAATTTATGTAACCAATCGATGTTCTGGGGCATTTTACAGCTATTTTTATTTTAATTACTATTCAGTTATGGTTGCAAATTTTAGGACTTAGTTTTTTGAGGCTTTTGAGCTCTACTTACAAATCTTATTTTATTTATAAATCTAATATAGTTTGTCTTGAACTTTAAAACACTCATTTTTACTTGTTCTTGGTTAATAATCATCTATAAATGTAAATTATTCATTATAATTTACTATTAAATCTCCCTAAATATTTGTTTTGTCAAATTCTCTTAGACATTTCAAATCGTAAGTCACACACTTAGTAAATTTATTTCTCTTTAGCACCTCAAATACCTAATCAATCAATCAGACTTCCTCAGCATTTAAGGAGTATTTACATGCATAATGAGGCAAAACTTGTAGATTTAATAATCAGATTCCCGGGAATCCCCTGGTGGTCCAGTGGTTAGGACTGTGCGCTTCCACTGCAGGGGCCGTGGGTTCGATCCCTGGTCGGGGAATTAAGATCCTGCAAGCCGTGCAGCACGGCCACCCCCCCAAAAAAACAAAAAAAACCCCAGATTCCCTTAAATGCTTAAACATTAATTATAAATTTAATTAGTTAAATATTTCTAAGTATTTCACTTAAAAACATAAGTTTGTCTGATTCTCTTAAACATATCAAATACCTCGAATCATGAACAAAACATAGAAACTAAAACAAACAATGATTACAAAGTTTATGACAACATCTATTAAAAAATATTAACATTATAATTTGGCTTTTTTTTTTTTAACCATCTAAAAGCTTATTTGTATACTTTCCCAGAGTTGCAAGTTTTCTTATCTGACTAAGAGAAGCTCAGCCTGGCTGCGACAGGTAAACTTAGGATCACGGGTTATTGATTTGGCGTCAGGTGATGAGAACCTGGGTGCACCTTCCAGAATAATTCACACTGGCCAGTCTATTTGGCTAATCACTTCTTCAAACCATGTTTTTGGTTTTGGGGTTTAAAAGAAAAATCCAGTACATTATGTATTCCTCTTGATCACTGCCACTCTTTTCTAACTATAACTTCTTACATAACCTTTCATTTCCTGAATCAAGTTGCACCCCCATCTAGTAACTCTCTTCATTTCTTTGCACCTCTCCATCCAACTGTGATCGTGATGATGTACACCCATCCAACCATCTATCCTCAAAGAACATTGACACCATTGCTGCCAACCACTGTGATTAAAATGTACCAGTCCATTTTCAAGGTTACACCTTGACAGTCCTCTACCTCTGAAATCTTAGATTTCAATACACCAATCTAATAGCAACTCCCAATCCTTCCCTGGTCTGCACCTTAATTCAAGTCTGATTAGATTTGTGTGATTAAAAATCTGCTGGGGAGATTAGGATTGACACATACACACTACTGTATATAAACCAGATTAATAAGAACCTACTGTATAGCACAGGGAACTCTACTCAATACTCTGTAATGACCTATATGCGAAAAGAATCTAAAAAGGAGTGGATATATGTATACGTATAACTGATTCACTTTGCTGTACAGCAGCAACTAACACAACATTGTAAAGCAACTATACTCCAATAAAAGTTAATTAAAAAACAAACAAACAAACCAAAAAGCCCAAAGACAGAAAGCTGTACTTTAAAAAAAAAAAAATTCTGCTGGGGTTAGTCTGGAAGGTGAGCTTCAGCAGCCTTTTAAAGGAAGGAGAGGGAAGAATATGGTTTGATAGAAAGCAGTATAAAGGATCTGTTATCAATCAGGACGACTGCTATGTGATGGCCCTGCAGGGAAAGATCACCGGATAAGTCAGGTCACAATGGAAAACTCCTGTCGGGGTGCAGTGAGAGATGAGTTAGTTAAATGAAAGGAGGGGGGGATCAATTTTATATGAGCCCTTTAATTTAAAATGGGAATTGGGTGTTATTCTCAGAGCAGCACAAGTTTTCACGCCATGGAAAAGCAGCAGAAATACTGAAACCTTGCCAGTAACATAGAAAAGTCTAAAGGGTGATTGAGGATTACTCCCCTATGGACAAAACCATTCCTGGGCACTTCTGTCTATGGAGTTTTAAAATAAAGTTTTGGAGAATTTTAATGATGCTATTAACATTTTAGGGGATGGATCATATTTCATATACTTCAGGTTTCTTTTTTCAATAATCATAAACATTATCCTAAAAAATCCCAGTGTTCCAGCAAACAGTAACCAAATGTCTTCAGTCAGTTACGACTGCAATACTATACACACAGGTATCAAAAACATTTGATTACACCTCCAGATTTATGGTTAACAATGGAAAAAGAGTCACTTTGCTCCGAATCACTCTCAATTATTCAAGGAATCATTAACCAATTTTGGTTAAAGTTCAAACGGCTCACAACCAGCTTATTCCCCGTGGTAGGCAGCCTTTAAGACGGTCCCAAGGATCATCCCCAGCTCCTGGTGTAATAACCGCCCCCCTCCCCTGAGTGTAGGCTGGACCTAACGACTCACTTCTAGCACGTGGAAAATGGCAAGTGATAGGACGACGTTCGGGGATTAGGTTAGGAGATGATGGAGGCTTCCATCTTGCTTGCCCTCTCTTCGTCTCATTCAGGCTCTGAGGGAATCCACTCAGCTCCTCCACGGAGAGGTCCATCCACAAGGAACCAGTGTCTCTGGCCAAGAGCCAGTGAGGACTTAAGGGAGGCCTGACAGCAGCCTCACACATGTGTTCAGAGGGCCACTCCCCCTCCTCCTCCCCCCCCCCACCCGCCCCCAGCTGGGTCTTGGGAGGGGAGACTCTGAGCCCGAGGGGGCGGAGCGCACCTAAGCCACGCCCAGATTCCTGACCCTGAGGCTGTGAGATAACAGTTGCTCCTTTTTTGAAGCTGCTAAATTTGTGTGGGGGGGATGTAATCTGTTAAGTAGCAATAGAGAACTAATACACTGCCGTTTCTTAGTCTATATTGAAACCTGAATAAGTGAATTGAGAAATGTAGGGGACTTTGGTCAAGCAGGAGATCATTAAATTCTCCTAAAGGAGAAAAAGTTGGAGTGTGTTGAAAGCAAAGAACAATGAGAATTTATTAGTAATCGTATATCAAAATTATATTTTTATTCTAGCATCAATATACAATTTCCTCTGGGCTGACCTTTTTTAGTAGAATGAATGAATTCATGTTGATTCATCCACATTTCCATCTTTAGGCCCAGGAGCTTGTATTTGTGTACTGGTTGCGATGTGATGTAACTGATGGCTAAAGAAGATGGGAAGAACAAATGGCTCAGGCTAACTGAAATTGAAGCCGTAGGCGTTCTTGAGATCAAGGGATAGAGGCAATCATTTTGTCTCTACCTTAGAGGTCTCCAGCACAGAGCTGTCCAATAGAGATAGAATGCAACCCACATATGTAATTTGAAATTTTCTAATAGCCACACTTAAAAAATATATATTTATTTATATTTCTATTATATTATTTATATTTATTTATCTCGCTGCGCTGGGTCTTAGGTGCAGCACAGGGGATCCTCAATGCCTCGTGAGGGATCTAGTTCCCTGACCAGGGATCGAACCCAGGCCCCCTGCACTGGGAGTGTGCAGTATTAACCACCGAACCACCGGGAAGTCCCTAGTAGCCACATTTTTAAATGAAGAAGAAACCGGTGAAGTTAATTTCAATAATTTTTATTTAACCCCAAATATCAAAAATATTATTTCAGTATGTGATCAATATAAAAATAACTTGATAGTTTAGTGAGTTTTTTTTGTACTAAGTTTTCAAAATCCAGTGTGTATTTTATAGTTACAATGTATCTCAATTTGGATGCTAAATTTTTATTTATAAATACTCGAATTGTATTTGCATTTCATAAAATGTAGACTTGAAATAGTATATTTACACACCCAGATTGTTCCAAACATACTTCAAAGTTTTCTAATAACTGAATTGAGTATCATCAGTTCTTAAAAATAAGTTAATTAAATACAGACATTTAAAAGTTTAATTCCTCAATTGCGCTGGCCATCTTTCAAGGGCTCAGTAGGCACAAGTGGCTGGTGGTCACCGAACTACACAGCACAGCTCTGGTACAGGGTAGGCATTCAGTAAATTGTTGCAGGGGGATTTCCCTGGTGGTCCAGTGGTTAAGACTCCACGCTTCCAGTGCAGGGGGTGCGGGTTTGAACCCTGGTCGGGGAACTAAGATCCCACATGCTGCGCAGCCCAAAAAAAAAAAAAAAATGTTAGTCATGAGTTAAACAAAAACACTGCCTGAAATTTCTTCCAGAAAAAAGAATTGTTAGCAATGGTTATCAGTTTGTTAACAACCAGAGCATTTTCAGTTTCATGTGGTTTTACTTATATTAATAACCTGAAGACTGACAGCATTCTCTGCACAGTGGAATTTGAACTCTGAGTCATCAGAGAGTCTCTCTGAAATGTTTAAATTCTTTGATGACACTCATTTATTTGTATTTTTTTTTTTTTTATTTTTTATTTTTTTTGCGGTATGCGGGCCTCTCACTGTTGTGGCCTCTCCCGTTGCGGAGCACAGGCTCCAGACGTGCAGGCTCAGCGGCCATGGCTCACGGGCCCAGCCGCTCCGCGGCATGTGGGATCTTCCCGGACCGGGGCACGAACCCATGTCCCCTGCATCGGCAGGCGGACTCTCAACCACTGCGCCACCAGGGAAGCCCCTATTTGTATTTTTGATTCGTGATAATTTGGGGATTTAAAATTCTCCACGGGGGATGAAAACCAAAGCGACTAATGAATTACGAAGTCATTTTAAGAGTTAAAATGGCAATAACTTTTAAAAACACTTTGATAGGAATATTACCTTCCTATCAAAAAATTACTACATTGATTTTGCATATTTCTAAACCACACAGATCTCACCCCCTGCCCCCTCCCCCATACATTCCATCTTCCGTGGTTCCAGTGACGTAAGTCAGAAGTTTACATTTTAGATTGGGGTGCAGTGTACACCTGATAGACTGCAAAAGACTTATAGTACACATATGCTATTTCTGGATATTTAACAGCAAGGAAGTACTGAATGGTCATCTTATCAGTTAAGTTACTTTCCTAAAGATAAAGCTATTTCTTTCCTAAAGCTAAAGCTACTTCTGTCCTTCTGGTAAATAGGGAAAGGGTTCTGCACAAGTATTAATAGAACCTTAACAAGCTTAGGCTGAGTTTCCAAATAAAAGCAAAGGGTTAAGGCTTAGAAAATGTAGTGGGTCTTCGCTCTTTCCGCTCCCCCCTCTTTTTCCCCCTTCTTTCTTTCTTCTTTTCTCCACTCCTCTTTCTTCTTCTTCTATTTTCTTTTCTTTCTTTTCTATTTTTTCTTCCTGTCTGAAATTAAAAACCAACCATCTAGAGCTGAGCTGGCCATGAAAGTTGAGGACATATATATATGTCATAGTATCATTGCTAGCTCCAAACATTTCCCCCCTCAATGATAGAAAATCCCATCCACTCCGCTAGTTACTTACCTGATACTTGTGCATTTTTCATCTTTGACATTTTAATTATGTTTAGCCAGACAGATAAAATTTCTCAGCTTTCAGCAGGTAATTTATTTTCTGAGAAAAATGTTTGTTGATTTATGGGTTAGGGGTTCAAATTAAATAGGCAGACAGAATATTTTTCTTTTAAAAATCTAAATCTAAATTCCCAATGTTTTTTGGGTTTTTTGTTGTTTTGTTGTTTTTAAAGAAGTGGTATGTGGAAAAACCACAGACATTGACAGTTCTGAGTCAGAAAATGGTTCAGAAGAGCTGGGCTATAAAAGTGAAGAAATTTTAGGAAAAATTAGCCAAATAATTTTGCTTATATTTACCTTTTTATGTATGCCAAGAGTGAATATAATAAACCCCTAGGTCTAAATAAGTCTAAAAGAGCTCTTTCTATGAATATAAAATAAAAATTCTAATTGATAAGAAGACAGTTTTCATTAGTATTATGTCAAATAACAGTGTATCTTACCGTATATTTGATGGAATATAATAATCCAATCCACAAAATAATTTTTGAATATAGAATATAGAGATGTTCTAAAATATATGAATGGGGCTTCCCCGGTGGCGCAGTGGTTGAGAGTCCACCTGCCGATGCAGGGGACATGGGTTCGTGCCCTGGTCCGGGAAGATCCCACATGCCGAGGAGCGGCTAGGCCCGTGAGCCATGGCTGCTGAGCCTGCGCGTCCGGAGCCTGTGCTCCACAATGGGAGAGGCCACAACAGTGAGAGGCCCGCGTACCGCAAAATAAAATAAAATAAAATAAAATAAAGTAAAATAAAATATATGAATGAAGTTGTTGTATATTTCTATAGGTAGTTTAAGGCACCCAACACAATGATTTGATACATGCATATATTGCAAAATGATCACCACAATAAGGTTAGTTAACACATCCATCACCTCACATATAATTACAACTTTTTTCTTTGTGTAGTGAGAAAATTTGAGATCTACTTTCTTAGCAATTTGCAAGTATGTAGTATTGTAAGCTATAGTTATCACATTGACTCTTGGATCCCCAGAACATACTAATCTTATAACTAGAAGTTTGTACCCTTTGACAGTTTATATTATTTATTTATTTATTAAAAATTTTTTTGACAGTTTATATTTTTTAAACGTTGACTGGCTGCTCTTTGGAGAATGGATTGCACAAGATAAAGTAGGAGGCTAACACAATCTTCTAGGAGAGATGTGATGGTGATATGAACAAGTAGTGTGGCAGGGAAGGGGAAGAGGAAAGATGGGATGTATTTTGAAGGTAGGGTGAAGGGAGTTAGGGAAAAGGGTGCTCAGGATGACCCTCAGGTTTCTGCCTTAAGAAACTGGTGTTGGAGATGCCCTTTACTAAGATGAGAAAAGCTAGCAGAGGAAGAAGTTTGGGGAAATAGTGACAGTGCAGTTTTAGACATCGTATGGTTGAAAGGTTAATGAAAATTCAAGTGATAATGTCAGGTAAGCATCTTGACATACAAGTCTGGAGGTCAGAAGAGAAGTCTGGATGGGAGAGAGAAATTTGGGAGTCACTAGTCTATGGATGGTATTTAAGCCATGAGACTGCTGGGTGAGATCACCTAGGAAGACAGTACAGAGCGGGGAGCAAAGAGAGCCCAGAACATATGCTGTCCAAGTGTGTTCATGACTCTGCAAGAAACTGTACAGCAGTGAGAAGGTTTCCCTTTCCATTTCCCTTTCCATTGGCTCATTATTTTATCCATTTGTTTTTTCTGGTATGTATATCAAGAACTTCCTAAGTGAATCCTAAACTAAAGGTCCTGGGGTATTTTTTTCCCTTGCCGTCAGAGCCAAAGGGAGGATCCAGGTTTGGGGGGGGCGGAAATCTGTTCCCCATATATAATTTGGGGAACATTCTTTTAAAAAGTACAAGTTTATAAACATAGAATTAGGCACAAAAGTAAATATTTATTTAGAACTGGAAAAGATATCATAACAAATTGCAGATTTTAAAAAGTTGACAAATACCAGAGATGTCACAAAATGAAGACAATCTTTTTTTTTTTTATTATATGAAGACAATCTTATTTCTACTTTAAAATTATTTTAATTACTTGATAATTAACTGCCTGACACATGCATATATTTCTTCTTCCTACCTTTTCTGGCTACATAATTTTTGACTACCTCTTTACTTTTAGAAAATCATATTCTATAGAGAGAAGAGAAAGATAATTGAGTCTTATAAAACATGGTCTATCAACTTTTTTTATTATTAATAGTTCAAAATTTCTGCATCACAACTCGTGATTGACTATGCCATATGAATTTCTAGAACCGTTGTCAAATTTGGGAAAATCTCAATGAAATTTCTTTCACATACGAGCAGTAAGATTTCAGCGCTATTTCACTGCTTTGGCGCCAGTGTTGCATGCCATCTTGTTTAGAGCCCTCAGACTTTGTCAGGAAAAGACGTGTTAGATATAGAAGCACAAAGCGTATAACTTCACACAAGACATGTTGCTGTTTGTAATACTGTTCTAAGCTTTGTCCTACAAACACAGGAATTCTGACAAATTCTATTTTGTGCCACACCCACTTTTAAAAAAATGGTTTGCCTGTGCTTGTACCTGTTGCGTTACTGAACACATTCCTGACAGGAGAGGACTTCCATTTCGACTAGGTGTTGATGAGAAGCAAAGCCCCCAGCTTACAATTTCACATGTTTGATGGCTGGAAGACTTTTCTACAGACTAGGCTGTAGCTTTACACATTTTCAGTCTTGTTTCTCCTCCACTCCCCAGATACTGCATGCTTTGTACTGCAGTCCGACCTCTGGTCCTGCATCCTTGTGTCATGGTTCACGGTAAGTTGTCATGGGGAGGTAGGAGTCCTCTTAGAAGCCACTCCTATAACCTGGATGACTATGGACAACTTAACTATACATGGAAGTGATTATGAATCCCATAAGTATATTCCACTAAACCCAAACCACATAAATATCTCCCCAAATCAACATCCCCAACAAGACCCAACACAAGGGGGAGCCTGAGTGGAAAGAGACAATAGTTCTAACCAGTTGTGATTAAACCATATAATTGTACACATACCTGTGACCATGAGAACACATGACTGGGTCCCTCCCGAGGCCTTAGCAGGGCCCTGTGCAAGCCCCCTTCATTAGTTTCATAGTAAAACTACCTCTGGTCAGAGCCTGAAATCTTCAACTACAGAGGTGTTAACTGCTCACAGGTAGGCACCTCTTTATCCTCTCCTTGCGGGTGGAACAGTTATGTCCCTCCTGTGAGTTAGTCTTCGGGAAATCTCAAGGTGATGGTTTGAGTTGCTGCTCTGAAGACATCGGTGTCCAGTTTTCTTTTCTTTTCTTTTCTTTTCCCTTCTCTTCTCTTTCTAGCATATGCATACTGAGAAACATTTTTGTTCTTTTGTTTTTTTAATACATTTATTTATTTATTTTTGGCTGCATTGGGTCTTCATTGCTGCCCGTGGGCTTTCTCTAGTTGTGGCGAATGGGGGCTACTCTTCGTTGCAGTGAGTGGTCTTATTGCGGTGGCTTCTGTTGTTGCAGAGCATGGGCTCTAGGTGAGCAGGCTTCAGTAGTTGTGGCACATGGGCTCAGTAGTTGTGCCTCGTGGGCTCTAGAGCACAGGCTCAGTAGTTGCGGTGCACAGGTTTAGATGCTCCACGGCATGTGGGATCTTCCTAGACCAGGGGTCGAACCCATGTCCCCTGCATTGGCAGGTGGATCCTTAACCACTGCGCCACCAGAGAAGTCCCACCCTTTTCACTTTAAAGATTAAGTTGTTAATTTTTTTTTTTTTTGCCACGCCACATGGCTTGCGGGAATCTTAGTTCCCCAACCAGGGATTGAACCTGGGCCCTCATCAGTGAAAGCGCAGAGTCCTAACCACTGGATCGCCAGGGAATTCCCTAAGTCATTAATTTTAATGTATTTTTTTGTGTGCTTTTTCCTTTTGTTAATGTCTTATGTCCTGTTCATGAAACCTTTGCTACCTCAGGGCAATGAAGATATTCTACCAAGTAATTTTTAAGAAGACTTATTGTTTTACTTTTAATTTTAAACCTATAATCTACCTTCAGTTGATTTTTGTAAATGGTGTGAGGTAGGTTCAAATTTCTTTTCCTTGTCTCCACGCATATGTATATTTAATTGAACAAACATCACTTTTTGAAAAGACAATACTTTCTTCACTGATCTGTAGTACATGTGTGCACACACACACAAACACACACACACACACACACATCCTACTTGTGTTTGAGCAGGGTTGCACCAAATCTGTATATCAATTTGGGGAGAATTGATATCTTTATAATATTTCCAATCTGTGAAATTGCTATGTCTATTTACTTAGATATTCCTAATAATATTAGGAATATTTATTATTATTAGGAATAATAATTCCTAATTATTAGGAATATTTAGATATTCCTAATAATAATTTATATTTTTCTGACTGCTTTATGGCTCAGCATATGGTCAGTTTTATAAATGTTCTGTATGCACTTATATTCTGCAGTTGGAAGTACAGTCAGAAAAATGAAATGTGTAGAAGTCTCGCACACATTTCATTAGAGTTGTTTCTAGGTATGACTGCATAAATGATATTTTTTAAAATTTCAGTTTTCTAATTTTTGCTGGTATATAGAAATGCAATTGAATTGTGCATGTTGACCTTTTATCCAGCAAAAATACACCATCATAATTTCTGCAGATCTTCAGTTTTATTTCTTCCTTTCCAATCCTTAATTCTTTTTCTTTCTCTCTTTTTATACTGGTTAGAACCTCTGGTACAATGTTAGTGTAAATGGTGATAATGGGCATCCCATGTCCTCATTTCAGAGGGAAATTTTCCAATATTTCACCATTAACTATGCTGTTTGCTATAGGTTTTTTTTTTTTTTATAGATACCATTTATTAGGTTAAATATGCCCCTTGCCATTCCTAGTTTGCTATGGATTTTTTTTTTTTTTAATATCATGGGCATTAGAAAACATTTTGTCAAATTTTTTTCTGCAATTAAGATGAATTTTCTCTTTTATTCTGTTAATGTGGTAGATCACATTGATTTTTCAACATTAAACCATCCTTTCATTCCTGAGTATGCCCATCTTTTTTTATTCTTTTTCTATATTGTTAGATTCATTTGGGATTTTTGCATCTTATGTAAGAGAGTGAGATTGGCTTTTAATGTCTCTTCTTTGTAATGGCTTTGTTAGCATGGTATCAAAACTGCTGGCCTAAGAAGATTTAAGAATTCTTCAGTTCCTTGGAAAAATGTGTATGTTGGTGTTAATTCTTCTTTAAATATTTGATAGGATTCTCTGGTGAAGTGATCTGGGCCTGCAGTTTTCATTGGGCTAAAGTTTGGATTAAATTTCTTTAGAAGACAAAGGGTTATTCACCTTTTCGTTTTCTCTTGCCAGTTTTGATAATTTTTAAAGGAATTTTCCCATTTGATCAAAAATTTCACATATTTGTCATCACGTTATGTCTCTATGTATTGTTGACCTGAAATAAATAGACTGCCAGATATTTCTCCAGCAAAGATGGGTTTATTCAGGATCAGAAGAGAATTGCAGTTCAGGGTCTGCAATCATGGCAAGTCATGTGCAAGTCCCCACACGGCAAGGGAAGAAGACGTTTACAGAGGGGAAAGGAAGCTGGGAGGGCTGACGTCAAACAGTCCATGGCTTTTCGTTGGCTGAGTCCTTGCCAGGAAAGCAGAGGAGTCTTTCTTCTTCCTGTTGGGTTCTGCTATTGTTGCAGGGTATGAAAGCTCCCACTTCTGGACTCCTGACTCTATTTAATCAAGGCTTCTGTTTATTAATTTTTTTACAATATGTTACTGTTTATGTCTGTAATAAGATCCTCTCTTTCATACCCGATATTGGTTATTTGTGCCTTCATTTTTTCTTGATCAGTCTTTTCAAAGGGTTTATTAATTTTATTAGTCTTTTCAAAGGATCAATTCTTGACAATTGAGTCTATTATGTGTATGTTTCTATTTTTGTTTTCTACTTTCTTTGGGCTTAATTTGACAGAGTTTTTTCTAAATTTTGAAATGGTTGCTTAGATCATTGCTTTCAGCCTCTTTTCTAATATATGCATTTAAGGCTATATTTCCCCCTTTAATTATGTGTTTAACTGTATTTTGATGTTGTCATTAATTTCTAGTTTAATTCCACTGTGATTAGAGTCTATATATGATTTCAGTCCTTTGAAATTTACTGAGACTTGCTTTATGGCTCAGCATATGGTCAGTTTTATAAATGTTCTGTATGCACTTATATTCCGCAGTTGGAAGTACAGTGCCTAACACGTCAAATTTGTTCGTAAAATTTGTATTTTTCTTACCGATTTTGTCTGCTTAGTTTATCAGTTATTGACATACATGTTTAAATTTTCTCATTTTGATTGTGGATTTGTCTATTTTCTCCTTTTAGTTTTGACAATTTTCATTACACATTTTGAGTATATGTTATATGCATACAAATTTGGAATTGTTAAATCTTATTTATTTTTTTTGGCCACGCCACATGGCTTACAGGATCTTCGTTCCCCAAGCAGGGATTGAACCCATACCTCGGCAGTGAAAACGCGGAGTCCTAACCACTGGACCAACCACCAGAGAATTCCCTGGAGTTGTTAAATCTTATTGGTGACTTTAACTTATCAATATGAAATGTCCTTCTTTATCTCTAGAAGTTTTTCTTGACTGTGTTTGTGTTATATACATTTTACCATCCTTTTACTTTCAATTTTTTTGATTGAAAGTACATGAAAGAACACATACTTTGGTAATAGGGTACAAAGTTCTATATTTGGCTAAAAACCAAGCCAGTTGATTATATTATTAATATATTAATATCCTTGTTTTTTTGTCCACTTATCTGTTAAATTATTTTTTTAATTAATTTATTTTTATTTATTTTTTTGCTGTGTTGGGTCTTTGTTGCTGCGCGTGGGCTTTCTCTAGTTGTGGCGAGTGGGGGCTATTCTTTGTTGTGGTGCACGGGCTTCTCACCACAGTGGCTTCTCTTGTTGCAGAGCACGGGCTCTAGGCACGTGGGCTTCAGTAGTTGTGGCATGTGGGCTCAGTACTTGTGGCACACAGGCTTAGTAGTTGTGGCTCGTTGGCTCTAGAGCACAGGCTCAGCAGTTGTGGCGCACAGGCTTAGTTGCTCCGCAGCACATGGGATCTTCCAGGACCAGGGCTCAAACCCGTGTCCCCTGCATTGGGAGGCAGATTCTTAACCACTGCACCACCAGGGAAGCCCTATGTGTTAAATTCTGAAAGAGGTTTATTAAACTTTACTATTATAATTGTCTGTGTGTGTGTATGTGATTTTAACCAAGTTCTTGTATTGTTAGGTGCTTTTGGATTTTTGTATTCAATATTTATTTGGTGCCTAGAAGTTTAAGATTATTATTATTTTGTGGAGTTTACCTCCTCTTAACTTTACATAATATTCCTCTTTTTCACACTTAATGCTTTGGCCTTAATTTTTCTATACTTGATATTAATAGTCTCATTCTTGTTTTCTTTTTGCTTGCATTTAGGCAAACATCAAAACTAAATAAACTGTTGTACCCAGATCCTTGCTATGTACTAGGTAATGTGAGGGGGTTAACAGTATGCGCCAAAGACAGTTTCTTGCTTCCAGGAGCTTCATTTTAATTTTACTAGTGGCATATCTCATTAAGATTCTTGGTTTAATACATATATTTTTCAGCACATCTCCTAATTTAAAGCTTTTCATCGAAGAGTATAAACTAAAAAGGTGCACTGAAACAGGCATCTAATCTTTGATATAGTAAAATCAATTATTAATATAGAACTATCAGCTTTAAAATTATAATAATGGACATATTATGCATCGTAGAAATATTAAAGTGGTTTTCCAGAGTAGGGGTGCTTGCTTAACCAACAGAAATGGTGGCAGTGGGCTTAGCTAAGTTGAAGGAACTTCTGTAAGGCTGGTGGTAGCTGTATGGGATGATAACAATGGTATACTTGATTATTGGGGTTATTTCCAAGGTACAGTTAATATTAAAATTGTATTTGATTTTAATGTATTGCACGGGAATGCAATAAGAATGTCTTTAAGTCCCTTCAAAACTTGTGAAAAGTAGCAAATTGCTTTTACTACCGCAAAGACCCAAAAATCTATAAGATGCATACAAGCATATATGTATGATGACAGTGATGAAAGGGTATCTCTTCTAGTAGAGTGTCACGGACACACTAAAAAATCTTGCAACGTACCAGTTATTTGTAGCTGCCACAAATGGGAAGGCTTTTTTTTTTTTTAAGCCTTTACTGAATTTGTTACAATATTGCTTCTGCTTTATGTTTTGTTCTTTTGGCCGCGAGGCATGCGGGATCTTAGCTCCCCAACCAGGGATTGAATCCGCAACCCCCGCACTGGAAGGCGAAGCCTTAACCACTGGACCACCAGGGATGTCCCCAAGGCTTTTGTTTTTAGTGCACCAAAAATCTGTCAGAACAAGATTAGCACTAGGCAGTTGCTAATAACGTTGTATCGAATTATAGAGCAGAACTTGGAGCATAAGATGACATACGACTTTACAGATATATATAAAGGCAGTAAATTTCATTTCTGGGATTCAGAAATAGTTCTAAGTTATCCATGTGTAGTTCCCACTCTAGATTGTCTTGAGGTAGAATTTTTTAAACTCGGGCTGCTATCACTAATACAATCACTAACTACTCACAAAATACGATATCCCCCCCCATTATTGGTACTTAATACAAATTAAAATTAGCTTCTAGCAAATCTGCTGCTGGGGTAGTGTCGCTGGAGGCCACCCAGACAAAATATAATTCTCACAGTATATCCCAGAGCAAATATAATTGATGGATTATTTGTAGTGTTGAACGTAATCTTTATTGGCATGAAAATGACTTAGAATTGACTGAAGATTTACTATTAGTAAAGGGTGCTCAAGTATGAAGGGTTCTTTAACCTTAATATGGGTAGGCAGTTGCCTACAAAATGTGTTTTTAGGGGACATGAAATATGTGAAAAGTAAGACTCTTAGACAATTTTTAAAAAGCAAAGATGACCATATAATCAAATCAGTACTTTCCTTTTAGAACACTTATTATAGTTATGTGGAAAGATTACACATTTACATTCTAATGCTGCCGTTTTTTTTTTTTTTTTTTTCCGGTACGCGGGCCTCTCACTGTTGCGGCCTCTCCCGTTGCAGAGCACAGGCTCTGGACGCGCAGGCTCAGCGGCCATGGCTCACGGGCCCAGCCGCCCCCGCGGCATGTGGGATCCTCCTAGACCGGGGCACGAACCCGCGTCCCCTGCATCGGCTTTTGAACCACACAAGAACACTGGCTTTATTTATATTGACATCATTATCTTTAATCACAAATGACATGGCTTGGCTCAGTAATTTTTATTATTTCCCATTACTGGCTCTGATAACTTTGGGTCATTTCCAAAAATCAAATCTTCCCTTAAAAATGAAGAATTACTACTATGAGGATATTTTTAGAAATTCGATTAGAGTGCTTACATAAACCTCAAAAACACATTATAATGTAGAGTAAGCCTAGTTTTTGCCAAGATGACTACCTGGAAAGTAAATCTCATTTAGATTATCAGGTGAAAGAGAAAAAAAAAAATCTCATTGTTTCATCGTACTTCCCACTTCTTCCATCTAAAACCAGGAAAATTGCTGAATTTGTGAACATTAGTGCTAGAGCACACAGAACCTTGGAGGTTACTCTCCCTCCCTCCCTATTAGTATGCAATTATGGGTTTCAAAATCCTGGACTTGCTTGAGGGATACTTGAACAGAGAATCTAAGGAAATGAAACATGGATTTGATGCATTTCAGTGAAGGATGAGGAGGAAATATATTTAATCCTGAGGTGGGATGAAGATAACAGTAAGAACATCCGGAATGAGAGGATACAAACTCGAATGAGATGGTAGCAGTTCAGGAGAAACATCATAGAACAGAGGAGCTCAAAGAGCCTAAGCTGACTTATTTTGGGGCAAGTCATAGAACTTTATCGATCTTTTCAAATTCTCAGAATCCCAGTGTTAACATAACATCCTCATTTTAACTGTTTCACAGGATTTTTGGGAGAAGTGAAAAACATGCCTGGTTGCTTTTGTAGGCTGTGAAACACTGTGGAATTTGAGGTATCATTATAGTACTTGCCAATATCATCATCACGTAAGTAAAGGGATGCATGAGAGAGCGCTGAAAGAAGGAATATTAAAGGCAATAAAAGTTGTCAGAAGTAGAGTCCCTTCTATGCAGAAAGGTGGTTAAAATTACTTTGCAAATAAAAATTTTGTTTACTCAGTGGCAGAGAGATTATTTTCACCATGAGGTTCTCATTGTGTCATTCAATTCTCAGGACAGCCCCATAAAGCAGGGATTATTTCCATTTTAAAAATTAGGAAACTGAAGCTAAGCGAGGTTAAGAGATTTGCTAAAAGCCACATGGGTATAATGTAGTAAGAACCAGGTTGCAGACCTCATTTTAATTCCAAATCCAGTGTACCTTTTTGTCTCATCAACATTACATTTTGTGTTCACAACACAAGCTAAAAGCTCAGAGGATATTCCATGCATTGTCTTGAATTATAATAAATGAATTACTTGAAATGTATTCCACGAGTATTTCTGCAAGTCCTACCATGCAGGCGGCACTGCGTGGCAGAGGCAGGAGAAAAAACAAGAGAAAAGGGTGACTGGAAGCCAAGAGAGAGAGGAGTGCTGCGAAAAGGGTGAATGTTGCTGAATATTCTAGAGGAAATATAAAAGAGCTGAAAAGTACATACGAAATCTGCTAACTAATACCAGCGACTCTGGTAAAAAACAAAAATATTAACATAGCAAGGGCAAATGTCAGATTAATCTCGATTAAGAGACGAATGGATGATACAAGTATTAAATTGCCTGTGAAGAGAAGTTGGAGCAAAAGAGGGAGCCCAATGGGAATTTAAAAACTAAAATTTTAATTACATAAGCAGGCATACATTCTTCTTGTAAAATCTGGAACATTACAGATAAAGCTAAAATGCCCTTTGATCACTACTACCAATCCCCATCCTGTTAGCAATTTAATGTTTATCTTTCCAGCTCTTTCTGTACACATTTGTACACATCCTTACAGGATATAATGATTTTTACATAAAAGGTGCTATATTCCACGTATTTACCTGCATCATGCCTTTTTCATTCAACAACAGGTCTTGGGGAATAATGGTGCATATAGGACCATTTATGAACATTTAGGTCATTTCCAATTTCACTGTTATCAACAGCGCCTCAAATGAGCATTGCACGTATGCCTCCTTGGGCATACCAGTGCTTCTTTAGGGGAGATACCAAGAGTGGCACTGTTGGGCCGGAGGGTATGGATATTCAAAACTTGTATAGATATTGCCGAATTGCCCTCCAATGTGGCTGTGTCAGTTAGCCCTCTTACCAGCAGTGTTTGTTTCTGAGACTTTTAAAAACGAGGACAAAAACATTACTGCTTCTGATTACAAGAGGTTCACAATATGAAAGAATAAATGCCTTAAAAAGTATTTCAATGTACATATTCATATCCTAAGAAGAGGGTCAAGAGAGAGAAGACACTGGATGGAGAACGACTAGATTCCTGAGGAAATGCTAGGGCAGGATCAGAGCATGAGTGAAAGGATTGGTCCTGGATGGAAGAAGGGCCCCTCTTCTGATGAGGTTTGCCGGTGTCTCCTTTCTATGGGTGTACGGAACAGAAAGGTACAAGGGTTGCGATGGGGGACTGAAGGAGGTGGACGAATTTTAAAGTATAGGGAAAATGAGAAAGCAGATGACTAGGACAATGTTTCTCAAAGCAAAACGGTTCTGAAAAAAGTGGTAAAAATTTTCGTAAATTCTGTGTAAATCCTGCTTTTATATGGATCTTCTGAAAAGTTTTTTGAGGTGCAAGTTTGATTTATGGACACGATGCTGAGATTCAATCAATACATGAAACTCCCGGCTGTGAAAACAAAATAAAAAAACCCTAAGGGCTATTTTTTCAACCAGCCCTGGGGAAGCTACTTGATAGTCGGATGCCGGTTTCAGAAAGTTTCACCATTCTTTCCACCCTCTGCTCCTCTTTCCTCCAGAAGGAAGTTGATCCTAGTGAGTTCAGCCCACGCATTAAACAGGAAACAATAAAAAATGTATAGAATTCATATTTTCCTAAAGGGAACTTAAAAACTTCTGCTACAGGACTTCCCTGGTGGCGCAGTGGTTGGGAGTCTGCCTGCCGATGCAGGGGACGCGGGTTCGTGCCCCGGTCCGGGAGGATCCCACGTGCCGCAGAGCGGCTGGGCCCGTGAGCCATGGCCGCTGAGCCTGCGCGTCCGGAGCCTGTGCTCCGCAACGGGAGAGGCCACAACAGTGAGAGGCCCGCGTACAGCAAAAAAACAAAAAAAACTGCTGCTACATGTTATGTACAAAACTGGTTTATGCCACATTAACAGAGAATCACAAGTTCGGTTTTGGTACTTTTTGTTCCTCTTTGTATTCAGTTGTATAGTAGTTCCAAATTCAAAACGAGAAAAGCTGTTCTGTATCAAACCTCTAAGCAATAAATGTTCTATTTTAAAAACGGCAGGTTGCCGGTCCAAAAAATTAAAAAATCCTGCTTTTCAATAATTACAACATATCAACATATTAAAGACTCTGAAAAAGACTTCAAGTTGTTTGAGTTTCTCAAACTTTCTCAATAACAGAACTTTTTCCTTTGTGTAATATCAATTAACATGCTGTTAAACCAGTCTTCCATGAAATATATTTTGAGAAACACTGGACTAGTGAAAATTTAAAGAAACGGCCAACAACAAATGTCCAGCTTGTCTTCACAAAATTAATTTATTGAAAACAAAATGAAACCAAAAATACAGAGAACAATTTAACAAACAACCATGTACTCACTCCATAGAAGGAAAAAGTTACGATTAAATTACAATAAAGTTTATTTATTTATGGCTGTGTTGGGTCTTCGTTGCTGTGCGCGGCAAACAGGGGCTACTCTTCATTGTGGTTTGCGGGCTTCTCATTGCGGCGGCTTCTCTTGTTGCAGAGCACGGGCTCTCGGCGTGTGGGCTTCAGTAGTTGTGGCATGTGGGCTCAGTAGTTGTGGCATGCGGGCTCTAGAGCGCAGGCTCAGTAGTTGTGGCGCATGGGCTTAGCTGCTCCGCGGCATGTGGGATCTTTCCTGACCAGGGCTCGAACCCGTGTCCCCTGCATCGGCAGGCGGATTCTTAACCACTGCGCCACCAGGGAAGCCCCTACAATGAAGTTTTAATGCTTATTTTCTATTATAGAAATAATATATGTTCATGATACAGATTTGGGAAGTAGAGGAAACATAGGAAGAACCTACTCTGTCATCTTGTCATCTTAGCAAAACCACTGTTAATGTTTGAGACAGATACTTTAATCTTTATTTCTCTTAGGCTTTTTATTGTTTACATCATCACAATAAAACAGCACATACAATTTTGTATCATGTTAAATACTTACACTGCATCATAAGCACTGTTGCACAGTTCACGGCTTTTTAATGGCTGCATAATATTCTCTGTGAATAGTGCACTGTTTAACCTTTCCCTTCGGTTTTAGAATTTAGGCTGTTTGCAACTTTTCTTGTTTGGCTTTCATAAGTCATACTGTAACAAGTACATTGTAGCATAAAACTTGTTATTTATGGCTACCTTCTAGGATTTGTTTGCCAAATAAAACAAGAATAGTTCAAAGGTGATGCACATTCTCAAGGCTCCTGAGGAGACACTGCTAACTTGCTTTGAGGGTGCAGGGCGGGGGGCGGCTGAGGCAGTACCATCAGTGCTGTACTAAAGAGCCTGTTGGCTCTGTTGCCCCGATTCATTGTAGGTTTCATTTTGTTAGCACTGCTCCATTTTTTCCACTGATGGAGATTTGCAAATCCTAATCTGTCCCTTATCACACTGCCTGTGTCCACTGGTTTTGCAACAACACACTGCAGATCTGCTATTCTTCATCTAGGCAGTAGAAAACATTGTTTTCATTAAAAGTAGGTTAAGGACAGAGTTCAAAGCAGGACAGTAAAGACCATGCTGACATGCGTCAATTTATTAATACTCTTTGGATATTGTTCAAGGAGCTCCAAGGCCAGCTTTATCAACATTTTGATCGACTAATCAAAGAGTACTAAAGTCACCTAACTATAGTAGGATCTTAGCCTACGTTTCTCCATCTTGTTCACAGGGATTTAATAGAAAACTTTGTCAAATGTGGTACTGAAGGATGACTTACTTTATCTTTGGCATTTCTCTCATGATTCTGGTAACTCTTGAGGACGAAGGCCGTATCTTACACATTTCTCATAGCAGAGCCTAGCACAGAACTTGCTTGGTACATAATACACAGTAGATTCTCAATAAAGGTTTGCTGGAATGATATGCTTAATTTGTCGTGAACTTAATGAATCTGTTGTCTCACCACAGACACCACTTTCCTTTCCAAGTCATCCAGAGACACATACGCTTATTTTAGAAATGGTATGCGTAATGGGAGGAGCACATGTTTTGTGATTAGTAGGCCTGAGTTCAGGTCCTGGCTTTGCAAGGATAAGCTGGTAACTCTGTGTAACTCTAGGCCTTAAGTTTGTTCATCTATAAAATGGTGATAACCCACCTTCTTTACTTTCCTCATAGGGTTCTTATGAGAATCAAAAGGGACATCTGATCATGTTATTAGTTGACTTTTTAAAACCTTGTGATAACTTTCTATTGCCCCCAAGAAAAAATTTAATCCTTTAACATGCTTTTCAAGGATTTCGTGATATGGTCCTCCACTGTCACCATTCTAACAATCTAAGCTCTTTTTCACCTCAAGGCCTTTTGCACAAGCTGTCTGCTTTGCCTGGAAGGCTCTTTCCTGCACTCTTACATGCTGACTACTAGTAGCAGCAATACTACTAATAGTGATAGCTACAACCTACTGAATCCTTACTAAGCATGGGATACTTTATATGCATTATTAGTTTCTACTTTACCAAGTAGGTAGTATTCTTACCTGGCTTACAGACAAGGCACAGAGAAGTGAAACAACTTACCTAGAGTAACACAGCTCTTAAGTGTCGCCACTGGGTTACAAACTCAGATCTGTCTGAATTCAAAGCAGATGTTCTCAAGTCCTGCTATTAAGCTATCAGCTTTCTCCAGGAAGCCAACATCTTTAATATCCTCTAATAGCTAGTGTGACAAGGTTAGCACCTAAGACACTCATTTGTGATGGCCTGTGTACCATGTGTCTCCCCAAGGAGAGAATAAACAAGCCATCTGAACTCAGACAAGACTGCATTTTGTTTTCTTTTGGTTCCCCAGCTCTGAGCTCAGTTCCTGGTACACGTGATGGGCATTAATAAACATTGGTTGAGTAAATATACATGTGGAAATATTTTTAAACAGAAAGACACAATACAACGTTATTACTACTTCGAATTTAGCAAAGGAACGTCACCAGGCTTACCGGTTTGTGGTCTATGGAATCCACTTTCCCCCTTTCTGCAGTGTGGTACACTTGCTTCTATCCGTTCTTCTGTGACCTCTTCCGTTTGCCACAGTTCCTCAAATTCTGCCAACGAACACCCCCCCTTCCAATTGCCTTTTGAGAAGACCTTTCGCAGAGGAGAAAAACTAAAACGTTAAAGTTATTTTCCCTTCATAGCAACTCCTTAAAATTCCTTAAAACTTTTTTTTTTTTTTTAAATAAATACAGCTGAGCATAACATCAGCGATCGGTGAGGGAAAAAAACTCTTTTAAAAATGAATTTCGAGTCAAGACTAGGCCGATTGGAGAAAAGAAACCCAGCGCGATTTTAAGGGAAACCTTCTGGTGCTGCCTAGGCAGCGGTGTCCCCAGGTGGCATCTCATTGTTCATAATATTTTACTGAAGGCTTTCAGTAATATAAATAGAGAAAACAGGTGCTGCACTCAGCTGGGGGTTTGCCCAAATCAACCTTCTCAGATTCGATTTTTGGAATAAAAGGCCCAGGAGTTTTTAGGCAACCAGTCCCGTAGTTCTCATCACCCTCAGCGGGAAGGAAAAAGAAGAGGGAGGGGAAAAAGCGAGGGTGCGGAAGCGTGGCGAACAGACAGAGCTACTCTCCCAGCAGAGCAAGGGCTTGGGCTCCGGCCCCAGGTGTGGCCCCTCAAAATGACAATCACATTCTGTAAATTTCGTCAATTAAAAAATGACGCCTGGCTTTATAAACAAGAGGAATACGAAAAAGGGAGGGCATTCGCCTCGTGAGAACTTCCCGAGCCGGCTCGGCGTCGGGGAGCGCCGCCGCGGTCCGCCCGTCCAACCGCCACCGGCTCTCGGATGCCCAGGGGGCCCGACGCCAGGCCAGGCTAGCCCTCGCGCTCCCGCTACCCACAAGTCCCTGCGCCTCGAGGCGCAGGCGCACCGGCGACGGCCGTCTCAGGAAGAGGAAAATGGAATAAACAACTCGGAGGAACCAGAGCGCGAGAGAGCGAGTGGAGGCAGAATTTAAAAATAAACCGGCCCCTCCGCCCTCCCCGCCCGTTCGCCGCCGCCGCTCCCCCTCCCCGAGCCCGCGTCCTCGAAGTCCCCGTCCGGGCCCGCGCGCCCACCCCGTCGTCCCGCGCGGCCCCTTTAAGAAAAGAGAACGAGAGAGTGAGTGAGAGAGAATCCCAACTCTCCCCCTCCCCTCCCCTCCTTCCTACCCCCTCCTCCCTCCCCTCCCCCCTCTCCCCGGGCGGCTCCGGCTCCCGCAGCGGGACAGACCCACCCGCCCAGGCTTTTCTCCGGCACCGGCAGCGTCTTCTTTCCCTCCCCGGTCTATGGTGGCGGCGGCGGCTCCTCGGGCGGCAGCGGAAGACGAGGCTGCAGCGTTGCCATGAACAGTGGCGGCGGCCTCCCGCCCCCCTCGGCCGCCGCCTCCTCTTCCTCCTCCTCGCTGGCGGCGGCAGTGGCGGTGGTGGCCCCGCCTGGGGTCGGGGGTGTCCCCGGCGGGGCGGCGGCGGGAGTGAAGCTGAAGTACTGCCGCTACTACGCCAAGGATAAGACTTGCTTCTACGGGGAGGAGTGTCAGTTCCTGCATGAGGACCCAGCCGCCGGAGCTGCCCCGGGCCTCGGCCTCCATAGCAACAGCGTCCCCCTGGCTCTGGCGGGCGCGCCCGTGGCCGGCTTTCCGCCCGGAGCGGTCCCGGGCGGGGGAGCCGGGCCGCCCCCGGGGCCCAAAAAGCCGGACCTTGGGGGCCCGGTGGCAGGAGCCGCGGCCGGTGGAGGAGGCGGCAGCGGGGTCCTCGACGGACCGCGGCTGGCAAGTGAGTGTGGTCCGGGCTAAGAGGGCGGCGTCGGCCTCGGGACGGCGGCGGAGGGAAGGCCCGGGGCCGGACGAGGCTCTGCGACCGAGCCCGGCCCGCGGGTCCCCCCCTTCGCCTCCCTCGGCGCTCTGAGAGGCCTAGGCCAGGCCCGAGCCCTCCTTCCGTCTTCCTGCTTCCCCTCCCCACAGCCTTCGGCGAGCCCGGGAGCAAGGGGAGGCTGGCTTCCTGGGAACGTGGGTGGTGGACGGGGGTGGTGGAGTGGGGGCGGGGAGGAAGGGGGATGGGTTGTGGCGTGCGGTGTGCGGGAAAGGGGGTGTCGTTTCCGGGGGTGTGGAAAGGGGCTGGGTTTGCGGGCACACGTGTTCTGCGTGCCCGTGTGGAGTGGAGTCGGCCGAGGGTTGAGGTCGCCGGGTGGGTGTGTGTGGGTCGGGGGCGGGATGGGAGGGCGGGCTCTGAGGCTTCGTGCAGTGGGTTGAACGAGCGGAAAAAGTTTGTGCAAGGCTTCTGGGAGAAAGGTTTTCCAGGCAGGAAATGCTTTCTAAGGATGAAGAGCGAACGGACAGCCGCGTTTATCGTGTGCTGAGGTTGAGTCGGGAGTTGCGAGTAGGGATTTCACAGGACTTGCATTTCAGCATGGTTTTCCTGAAAGCTGGCAGACGTTTGCAGGGTGTCACTGGGGATCTCGTCTTCTACTGCTTTGTACCAAGCGAACCCTTAGCGTGGAGCCTTGAAAGCGTGTCCTGTGCAGCGCACCTTTGTGTGCGACTGAGCATTTGGATGCGGATATCTTAGGACTGTTGCATTGTTTTTACTTTCTGTCATTATCTGTTGCCTTGCAACTTTTGAGCCGTTAATGAGTGGAGTTTGAAGTTCTAGTAAGTGTGAGTGTAATCTGTTTTACAGAATGTTGCCCTTAAGGAAAAAGTAGAGGTGCCAGATTTTCCTTTTTTGTTTTTGAGTTTGTTGAGCATTTCTAAACCAAATGGGAAAGTCCTACTTTCTTGGGAATTCTAAACTGATTTCAGATCTGAAAATCATTTGATAGGCTACTTAACTTGAATGTCAGAACATTGTTGTAGTATCCTTTTTTTTTTATTAAACTGTAAACGGACTATGTACTTGTCTTGATGCTTTAGCAGTTACTTGCTCTATGAGGACTATAAGTGTCTTCCCAGAGATACGTGTGTGTGTCAAAGATTGTTTCTTTTGCTGCAATAGGCTTTACTTTAGTGCAGATATATTTGGTGAGGGTGGTATGCTAAGAAGATTAATTTGTAACTTAAAATGTTTTGTCAAAATGGTTACTTGATTGGTGGAATTTTATCACTTTGGAGCAGCAGCTTTGCATTTTCAAGGTAAACTTGCTGTATGTCTTGAGTTACGGCTCAAATTAATTCGAATTATGTTTGATTAGTAAGCAATGAAACTGAACAGTATTTGTTACTTACAGGAAGAGACACTTTCAAAAATGCAGGTATTTGATTTAATATGTGATATTTCTAGGATCTTCCGATACACAGAGGTAGTAGATTTGGGACATGAAAGATAGGACAGGCTGTAAACAGGTGGAAACAGGAAGGTGGAGGGGAAACACTAGCAGTGACTCAAAGTTGGGGATCATTTCATATCTCAGGAACAGAAAGGAATTGGGATATAGGGTCTTGAGAGGACACAGTTAGTGCTAAGAAGGCATTTTAAAGTTAACGTTTAGTCATTTAACAGTTATTTGATTAAGTAGCTGTATTATGTAGTTGGATTCTGTAGGGCTTGCTTTAACTTAACTGGGTGAAGCCTAAGGCTCTTCTTTTCTGCTGTAGGCTTCTTGGTAACTCAGTGGTACAGGTTGTGACTCCTTTTGGATGAGATAAAATTGCCTCTTATCAATGAGTGGCAAGTCAAGTTGTTCAGGAATCAGGGAAGAGGATTGTGTCGGTGATTTAATGGCTGCTTTGAATTTGTACACTTTATTGTTTAATTTTTAGTCTACTGTCTACATTTTACTGTGTTCTTATACTGTATCTTTTGAGACACTTGTTAATTAAGTGTATGAAGCAGTTAAACTGGACAACACACTCTAAGAGGTGTTGCTATAAGGAGAAATTTATATTTTGTTAGTTACTGACCTGATCATGTAGAGTCACTGACACAATTTTATTTTGCTTTTATTGTTTTCTTTGCTGTTCTTTAAATGTAAGAATGTAGAGTATTTCTTTAGCTGAGAGGTCAAACAGATCTGCTCTGATAAGCTGGGTCTGCCTGCAGAAATACTTAGGGCTCCTTGGGTATCTTCTCTGTGTGTGTGTGTGTGTGTGTGTGTGTGTGTGTGTGTGTGTTTTAAAAGTTTTTTTTAAATTGAGGTGTGCATACCTAGGGAAGAGTATACAAATCATAAGTTTTGGAATTTTCACAAGATGAACACATAGTGTATAACAGTACTCAGATCAAGAAATAGAACATAATCAATACCTTCCAGAAGTTTTGCTCTTCTTGCCCTTTGCCAGTCACTCCCCTTTCCCAGAGGTAACTACTTGTTTCAGGCACTACCTTATAACATTGTAGATTCATTTTTCATGCTTTTTTGAGCTTTATAGGAATGGCATCAGGTAGTATGTACTCTTTTTGTGGGCTTATTTCTTTCAGCATATTTATAAGATCCATTCATGTTATATAGGAACAGCCTCTTAGTCCCATTCTTGTGTAGTGTTACATTGTATGAATATACCACATTTTATTTTCTCATTTTACTGTTAGTGGGCAATGGAATGTTGCCAATTTTTGTCTATTAAGAAGAGCACGGTTTTGAACACCCTTGAACATGTGTTTTGGTTCAAGTCTACGAATTTATGTTGAATTACGTGGGAGTGGAATTGCAGGCTTGTAATAGGGCATGCAGATGTTCAGCTTTAAGTAGATGACTTCAGTTTTCTTAAGGGATTGTACCACATTTACATTCCCTCTACAAGAGTAGGAGAGTTCCAGTTGCTTCACATTCTCCCCAACACTTGTTGTTCCATCTTATACTTTTAGGCATTTTGGTGGCAAATCTTATGTTTTTAATTTGCATGTGTGAGGATTGTAATTGAATTAGTTGACAACATTTAAAAAAACAGAAGGTTTAACATTGAAATACAGATTTCTGGCTTCCTTTGAAGGGCGGCTCTTTTGTATATTGGAGTTAGGTCTTTGGTGGGGCAAGACTCTCCATTTTGCCTTATTACTGACTGGGTGACTTTTCTATGCCTGGCTCCTCTTGGCATTTGAGTTTTTGACCCTTGCTTTAGTACTTCACATTTGCAGAATTGTTTTGTTAGTGTTTCACATTCTGTTAAAACTTTAGAGGTACATGCAAGAAGAAAATTTTATCCTTATTTTGTAAGCATTGGAAAACTGAAGCAGAAAGGCTTTTTCTTCTCTGTATGGTGTTTCAATCTTGTGGTGGTTCAATCTTGTAAAGGAACTATACTTTCTTTTGTTGCTTACTTTTTATCTATACAGAGTAGTACATTTTCTCACTTCAAGCTCTTCTGTTGATGTGGCAGTGTGGTAGTAAACATGTTCTGGCATTCAGGATTGTTTGGGAAATAACAGTTTATTTTTTTTAAAAAGCATTTACTTTAAGTTTTTGACATTTCTTATTTCTTTTGGACCTGGGATCTTTGAAGGCTTAAATGTGGTTTGATTTGAGTTCAACTGAATTATTGATTCTTGATATTTTAAAGATGTAATTCTAATATTTTCAACCAGCTAGACTTTTCATCTTCAAGGTGCTCAGTTTTTAGCAGCTAAACTGTTATACCAATATTTGTATTTCATGCACAGTACTTATAATTTGAAACCCAATAGATTTGTTTATTTTACCACAGTAGACTTATTTTTAGTTCTACTAATTTAGTTAGTAATGAAGCCTTTGTCATAAGGCACATCTAAGATGGGCCTGGCTCTCTTATCTACTAGCGTTGTGATCTTGGGCAAATGTTTAACCTTTAAGCCTCAGTTTTTCTCATTTAAAAAAATGGAGGTAGTAATAATACCTACTTAAGAGTTGTGATAGGGTCGCACGTGACACTGTCAGTGCATTGCTTGGCGCGTAGTGAGGTTTCAGGCTTAGTTGCTGCTGTTATTGAATATTACTAGTAGGAAGTCTACAATTAGCCTGTACATTTCCTTACCTCCCAGTTTTTGAGAGTATATTTTCAAGACCAGTAAAATAGCTACAGATTATTGAACTGCGGTTGTCTGTCCAAATGAAAGAAAGCAGGGGATAACTTGAAGTTCATATACAGACTTTGGAGTGTATGATAACGTGTATGGTGAAACTGTTTTTGTTTAAGCCAGGATTATACTTTTCATCCCACAAACCCGAATCAGCTAACAGAAAAGTGAGTACTGGGAATTTGCCATTAGGATAGCTGGTATAGATTTAAACATTTTTATTTGACAATACACAAAGTAGACAACAAAGACTACCATTCAGTTCACTCCTTTAATATTGTGCTTGTGAAGTGGCAGGTTTTGATCTGGGTGATAGGAATACAACATTGAATGAAACAAAAGTCTGCCCTAATGGAGGCTACATTCTAGTGGGGAGTACAGACACGTGTATAAGATAAAGTCAGATCTTGAGAAGTTTTATGAGGAGGGCTTAGAGCTTTATGAGGAGTACTCAACAAGGGTTGTCCTAAAGTTAAGTCTAGCTAAGAGTCAGTTAACAAGTAAAAGACCGCTTTGCATGGAAGTGCATTTGAAATGACTCTAAAGAAGATATGTGATTGCCAAAACAAAACAATATCTTCCTATTTTTGCCCTTTTATAGGATTTTTCTGTTTTTAAATTAACTTTCTATTTTGAGATAATTGTAGAGTCACATGCAGTTGTAAGAAATAATACAGAAAGAGCTTTTTGTCCCATCACTGTTTCCCCCAGTGGTAATACCTTTCATAGCTGTAGTACAGTGTCACAACCACATTGATTGATACAATCCACTTACCTTATTCAGATTTTCTGAGTCTTATTTGTACTTGTGTGTGCACACGTGTGTATATTTAGTTCTGTGGAGTGTTATCGTGTGTATGTTTTGTGCCTGCCAACACAGTCAAGACATAGAACAGCTCTGTCACCCTCAAGTGGCCCTTTTGTAACTCTCCCTACCAATCCCTGGCAACCACTAATTTGCTCTCCATTTCTGTAATTTTGTCATTTCAAGAATGTTCTATAGGGCGGGGTGGGGGTGGGATGAACTGGGAGATTGGGATTGACATGTATACACTGATGTGTATAAAATGGATGACTAATAAGGACCTGCTGTATAAAAAGTAAATAAAATTAAAAAAAAAAAAAAGACTCTATAGGGAATTCCCTGGTGGTCTGGTGGTTAGGACTCTGTGCTTCACTGCCGTGGCCTGAGTTCAGTCCCTGGTCCCGGAACTAAGATTCCCTCAAGCTGTGGCATGGCCCCCCCCCCCAAAAAAAAGAATGTTCTATAAATGGAATTATATAGCATGTGATCTTCTGGGATTAGGCTTTTTTTTTTTTTTTTGACTCAGAATAATTCCCTCAAGATTCAGCCAAGTTGTGTATATTGAGAGTTTTTCTTGCTGAATTTTTCTCTTTTCTTTTTAACTTGGCAGATTTATATCTATCTTTATTTTGGAGTGGCTTTCGTTTGTCTGTTTGCTTTTCTATAGGCATATGTGCTTTTGTGTACAAAGGTATGAACATTTACAGCACCTAGAAATAGTTTTTAAATCTATTTTAAGGTTGAATTTAATTTAGTTTTTAAGTTAATAAAAGCCATAAACTTTTCTGTAAAAATTTTCATTGGAACAGCAGTGTATAAAGTCAAAGTAAGCCAATCTCATCTTATTGCCCAGGGTTAATCATCATGAATAGTCTTGTGTATGTGACCTTGATTACTGCTAAGGGGCCTGTCTCCAAATACACTCACATTGGGGGTTAGGGCTTCAATATGTGAATTTTGGGGGGGAAACAGGTCAGGTCCGTAACATGGGCACGCATACACACACTCCAGTTTTAGAGCAGTATTTCTTACATTTGTTTTTCCATATTAACTTTATATTCTGTTTATAAGGTAGTTTATGAGCTGAAACTATACAAAGGAATGTGATAAAATATTTGTTTTATGTACTGTTATCATATAATTGTTAACAAATCAATACATAAAATATTTGTGTCTCCTTTCAGTATATAGGAATTATTTCTGGACTGGGGGTCCTGAGATTTTGATTTTAATACTCTCTTACAAAGTAACTTTGATCTTAGGCTAGCAGCTTAGTCCATGTGGAAATATATTTCCTTATCTGTAAATAGGAGAAAGGGGTATGGAGTACATGATGTCTAAAATTTCTTCAGCTCTAAAATGTTTCTGTGTTTTTCTAAATGTTTATGTTCTAGAAAACGAATTATTTTATGTTCAATCTTTAGAATTCATCTTGTTCCCTTCCCAACAGCTTTTAAAATCACTGACCTCTCAGCAGCTTAACTTCAGTTTAGGGGAGGACATGCTCATTTATCTTGGCTGAGTTAATTGGCATGGGGGTAATAGTCCTCTTCCGATAAAACCTCTTCCTTTTTTGATGTCTTTATTGGTATCTTGCTTTTTCTTTAAAAAACTAAAGATGTTGTACCCATTTTTCTAAAACTAGTTTTTAATTATATTTTTACTATTAAAAGTTCCAGCTTTAGAAAACTGGGAACAGTATCTTGCTTTTGGAATTAAAAACGTACTGCATGCACAGGTTAAAAACTTAAATAGCACAAAAGGGTACACAGTGAAAAATAGTCTCCCTTCTTCCTTAATTCCCTGATCCCTCTCCAAAAGACAGTCACTCTTTCCAAGTTATTATGTATCTATTCAGAAATATTCTTTGTCTGTACTATGACTCATGTTTATATTAACCTATCTGTAGCACATACTGACACACATATACACGTGTGCACACACGGAAGCCTAATGTACTTTGAATTTTTTCAGCAAACTGCATATCTTCTAGTTTCTTCCACATCCACACATAAAAATACACCTTACTCTTTTTAGTGGCTGTTTAGATTGTTTACAGTCTTTTACTATTACAAATGATGGCCCTAAGCTGTTATATCTTAATGTATTATGTATACTAATACATAAATTAACACAAAATGTACACGTATGTTAAGGAGCGTACAGTAATCTGGTTTAAACTTGTTACATTAAAAAAAAAAACTATGTAGAGGCAAGTACAGTATGATCTCACTTACATATGGAATCTTAAAAAAACCCCAAACTTGGGGCTTCCCTGGTGGCGCAGTGGTTAAGAATCTGCCTGCCAATGCAGGGGACACGGGTTAGAGCCCTGGTCCAGGAAGATCCCACATGCCATGGAGCAGCTAAGCCCGTGTGCCACAACTACTGAGCCTGCACTCTAGAGCCTGTGAGCCACAACCACTGAGCCCATGTGCCACAACTACTGAAGCCCACGCGCGTAGAGCCTGTGCTCCGCAACAAGAGAAGCCACTGCAATGAGAAGCCCGCGCACCGCAACAAAGAGTAGCCCCCGCTCACCACAACTAGAGAAAGCCCATGCGCAGCAACAAAGACCCAACGCAGCCAAAAATAAAAAAATAAATAAAAACTAAAACCCCAAACTCACAGATACAGTGGAGAACGGATTGGTGGTTGCCAGATGCAGGGGTCCAGGGGCATAAGTGAAGATAGTCAAGAGGTACAAACTTCCAGGCCTTTTATTCTCATAAAACACTGGAAAGTAGGTGTTGTCGTTTCTATTTTACAGAGGAGGAAAAAAAAAGACTTAGGTTAAATATGCTGTCAAAGATCAGTAGTTGGCAACTGGCTGAAACAGACCTTATGGGCAGTTGTATTTGCTAAAAGTTTGTGCTCATTCCGCAGTGCAGTACAGAAAAGGATGGTGTGAGTGTCTGCTGAGTGGTCGAGGAGCCCCTGTTTCTTGGGCCTGCATCCACACTGTGCTGTCAATCTAGTGTCTTTGAGTCTCATTGCCTCATCAGAAAAATGGAGGCAATAATATCATTTGCATGGGGTGTTTTATAGAAGTTGGTTGTGAAAATCTATTGTATCTTTTATCAAGTTTTAAAAATACCTACTTTAAAAAAGGGCTTAACTGTAAATAAGTGTTTATGTAAATGTGCTAGTAGAATAGGGCATACCAGAAAAATATCAGGAGTAGTCCCAAATCTCAGTTTACAGATAATTTAGATGGGTAGATAGTTCAGAAACAGGTAAGAATTTAAATGTTTAAGTAGTTGAAGACAGCAATAAGAGATCAAAGGAAAAAAATTTTGTCACATGAATGATATAAACAGTATCTTAAGAGATAGAGTTGTGTGTTAAACACAACTTGGAATAATTGGGGTATACGTTCTAGAGATAAGAGAAGAGGAAAATAACATTTATGATTACCTATGAGACAGGGTGCTAGGCATTCTGCATAGGTTACTTCACTTGAGTCCCTTTCACAACCCTGTGAGTGAGCTGGGATTGCCTTCTCTTGCAGATGAAGAAATGAAATTTAGAGGGTTTTGCTCAAGGTCATTCAGCTAGTGAATGGCAAGAGTTGGATTAGAACTGAATGACTAACTTCAAGTGTTTTGGTTTTTTTCCATTATACCTGTGTCTTGAAGAACATAGAGTTGGGGTGTGTGTGTGTGTGTGTGTGTGTGTGTGTGTGTTAGAATTGATGAAGTGTGGACCTTCAAAATATAGTGAGTTTATCATTTTGACTGGAGGAGAGAATTCAATAATGTTAGGATTATTGTAAGACCTTTTTATAGTAGGTGTATACTTTGACATTATAATCTTTGATCTTTTGGAAATATCTGTGTAAGGTACTCAGTTTTCTCCCTGCTGGATACACAGTTGTCTTAAGTCCATTTATTGAGTAATCCCATTTTTCTCCACCGATTTTAAAAAGGAGCTTTGTTGAAATATAATTTACATGCTATAAAATTCACCCATTGTAAATGTACAATTCAATTACTTTTAGTAAATTTATAGAGCTGTGCAACCATCAGGATTTTTACAAGAACTTTTAAGATACTGTTTCATTGTTTTTCATAACTTTTTGTGGAAGTTTGCAGGGTAGATGGTATGAGGCTCATTTTACAAGTCATGGTATCATCTCTACTTTATAACCATTTTGCCTAAGACATTGTGGCTAGTAAGTGGCAGAATTGAGTCTCAAACCCAGCACTTTCAGGAAATACTAGAATGATAGGTTGAGAACAGATTGTTGAGGGCTTTTTAATGTCAGACTAGGAAGTTTGGATTTCATCCCTTGGGATGAGCACTGCCAGCATCTTGTCTCTGATGTCCTAGTTGGCAGAGGAGAACCACTTAGTAGTTTCAGCTGGGCTTTTTTTTTTTATTTAAAAAAGCATGGTCTATGGAACTCCAGCCCCTCAGGCTGCTCCCAAACTTAACTACTAATAGCCTGTTGTTGACTGGGAAGCCCTATCCAATAACATAAACAGTCGATTAACATATTTTCTATGTTATATGTATTATATACTGTAGTCTTACAATAAAGTAAGCTAGAGAAAAGGAAAGGCTATTAAGATCATAAGGAAGAGAAAATACATTTTCAGTTCTGTACTGTATTGATCGATATAAATTTACATTGTATACTTACAAGGTGAACCACTTTCTGTCTGTACCTACATCACTGTTGCCTTATATGATACAAAGTGTCATATGTTTTACTAACACTAGACATCAAAAATGAAAAGATAATGTGAAAAAGAAATTCGTATTTATTTACAGGTGTCCTGCACTGATAATGAAGAAGCAGCAGTATGATTGCTTTATGGTAGCTTAGTGTAAGTGACATGGTTGCTTCACAATAGCCTGGCCTATACGCTAATAAATGAATCATTATAAAATTTTCATAGTCATATTCATTATACAGTATTGGAAGTGTTACACTTAAAGAAAAACACTTAACCTGTGATGATAGGTTATGTCACCTGTAATAGTTTCTCCAGTTCAGAGAGAGAGAGGCATACTGTACGGTAATGTAATTCTTTGAAAGCAAAGTTATAAAACAGTAAGAAAACTAACACATTAATTTTATATTAAATGTCACTCACCTTATGCCTATGTAAGGATAGAGTGGTATCCACATTTACATATATTTTATGCATTCATGACGTACGATTTCTTCATTTTTTTTGATATTTATAGGCTACGAGGTCCATCTTTGAGTTTTTCAGATTGTCACAAATCTCCAAAACTTTTTCTAATATATTTATTGAGAAAAAGTCTGCGTATAATTGGACCCATGCAGTTCAAACCTGTGTTGTTCAAGGATGAACTGTACTTACCAGGAAATAGCATCTAAAACATTGTCCATCACTTTGTTGCTATATGATGGGTTGTGTTAGTAGTTACAATGATTCTGTATTATTCTGCCGTAAAATCGACAGAAAGCTTGTCTGTATCCCTCGGCTCTATCCCATTGCTCCCACGGTAGAATTGGCTTACTGAATTATGAGTTAATATGAGACTGCTGGTCTGTTTCTTAAGATGTGTTATGAGAAACAGTCCTGAGAAACTTGTCTCTGTTTAGCATATGAAGATTCACAGGAGAAATTGCAGTGGTTTATATTCTCCTGTCCTCTTGCAAAGTTAAAGAAAAAAACTTGATGAGAAAAGTAGAAATGCAAGTGTGCTTTGTTTCTTCATGTTGTGCTTGGTGGCTCTCAGGTAACTAATATAAAATAAATAGCTATCTCTGTGGAAAAAAAAATTTCAACTTGAGCATTGTTTAACAAGTTTCTAGAGTTGAGACAGTTTTATTTGGTTCTGCCTTTTCTTATGAACAGGTAAATAAAAACAAGTGTGACAGAGATTTGAGGCTTTAAAACTTATTTGGGAACAGAGAAACTACATCAGTGTTTTGTGCTTTAAAATAATTTAAATACTTGAATTTTCCTTCTCTTTCAGTTCCTGGAATAGATGGAGGTGCTTTAACTGATACCAGCCTCACAGATTCATATTTCAGCACCAGCTTTATTGGAGTTAATGGATTTGGAAGCCCTGTAGAAACAAAGTATCCCTTGATGCAGGTATTGTTGGTATGGATTTATATGGCACTAAACACTGAAGTTTATTCCGGGGATGGAGACATCTGGAGTTTTCATTTGTTTTCACTTTTGTTGAGTGGGAGGTGGGATTTTAGGAGGTGATGATGTAGGTGGGATATAGGTGAGCCGTCTCTTGTAGGTTTGGAGTCAGGGTGAGCTTTCAAGGGTGGAGTTGGAGAATGTAGAGGATGGATAGAAAGAGACTGGTTTCACTCCTCTGTGTGTTTTGTTGAGTGTGGAATGAGGGCCTTTGAGGATCGTGAGACCATAGAGGCTGTGGAGTGTGTTAAGAAAGCGCGGGGACGTATTTAGAGAACAGAGAAGAGCCTAATTTTATAGAATCTGTGAGGTGTATGAAGGATAATATGCATTGGGAGAGAATAGTAGAGAGTGTTTATTGACTTACAGTCATTCACATCCTCTTGGATGGATACTGGAGTTTATATTTTATGGATAAGGAAACTTAGTAGTTATGTGTCTTGCTCAGGCTAAAAAGTTATGGAAGTGCAATTCAAAATAGTTCTGTGACTTTGGTTTTAAATACCTGGCTATTGAGTAAACTTTTCATTTGATGTGTTATAGAGAGTATTTCGAAGTTTCTGCATAGATGATTGTAATCCAAGCAGCAGCATTTATAGGAGGATTAGAGTGTCACTGATGTGAACGATGGATTGGAGGGGAAGACGCAAAGAGGGTCAGTCTTAACTTAATCGGTTGAATATTCTTAATTCTGTATTCCTCAAAGATATTATGTATATATATTTTATGTTTCAGAGAATGACTAATAGTAGCAGCTCCCCAAGCCTTCTAAATGACAGTGCCAAGCCATATGCAGGCCATGGTAAGACTTGGTCCCTTTTTCTCTTACAGATATATGTATTTCTGACTCTAAAAACAATATGTCCATTGTAAAAATTTTGAAAATTACAGATAGATGTAAGGAAGAATATGATCTGTTATCTTCACACTCAGAGACAACTAGTATTAAGGTTTGGATATATGTATATACATACATATACACATAATACATAATACTTTATATACATAATAATACCTGAGATTGCATTAAATATACTTTTAAATTATAACATGAGTGTTTCTAGGTCATTATAAATTGAATCCTGTTGTTTATTTTCATAATTTACTTACTTTTGTTTTTTTAAAGTCCAGTATTGGACTTATGTGTATGAATCTGTTCATATTTTGAGTTATTTCTTTTGGAAACATTCTTAGACATGGAATTACTGTTTCAAAGATTATGGACATTTTTAAGCCTTTTGATACAGAATTTCCTTTTCATATCCTAATTTAAAAATAAATGTTTCTTTTGTATCTTTCTGCATCCTATTTTTAAAAATAAATGTTCAGGAATGGTTTTTTAAAAAATATGTAACAATATTAATATTCTATATTGGTAAAATGTAAACAGTTATTTATAACGATGAGAATAAGAATTTGCATGTTGATTATTTCTGAGATAGACATTTTATGTGTGTGTATCGAATCTCTCATTACTTAGAAATTTCTTCTTTTGCTGTAGGAAAAAATAGCAACATTTTAATATTGAATAAAATTATTAGAAACTAATATGTAGCATTATAATATTTTTGGCATTCCCATAGAGTTTATATGCTGACTTTTAAATGCTATCAAAGGTAGCGTAAAGGATGAATAATACCTATTTTTATAGTCTTGAATGTATAAATTACATAAAAATCTTGTATCTTATTATTTTATTAACTTCTTTCTCTTTGCATTATTAGTTATATTAAATTAATGTTAATTCTAATGAAGGACTAGACTGTGAAAATCCATACAGAAGAAACCAGAGAAATTAAGCAGCAACTTATATGTACTGCATTATGAAGAGATTTAAGGTTCCTTTAAATGACAACATTTACTCTGTTTTCTTTAGGATTTTACAGATAATTTAATGAGAAACATAGGACTAACTAAAGCTCAGAAATGAAGACAAAAATATTTCAATGTATACCATGCATTCCTTTTCAGAAACTCTTCTGATTTGTTAAGTGAGAAACAATTTAGAGATGTACTTTTGTTTGTAACTTCTGGCCGCAGAGTAATAGAGCTTTGAACCTATAAAACCTTTGGATTTCATGTTTGTGTTTTGAAACATTTAATATTTTCATCTTTAAAAACTTAATTTACCTTATCTTTTTAGTAAGAATATCAAGTATGTGGTGATAAACTTAAAAGTATGGAATATTCTGTAGGGTAGATGGTTTTAAGGTCTTGCCTAAGTGTTAACATCCAAGTCCTATCGCTCAGAGTATGTTTGACTACTCTCCCTGCCACCCCTACTCCTTTTTATTTTTCTTATGGTTTGGTCTCAAGAACACAAACTACAGGAAGACTTCCTTCATAAACACATTCCTAATAACATGGTTAAGATCACCTTTTTTTTCTATTTTATTTTTCTTTTGGTTCTCAGCAAATAGATGCATTCTAATTCGTATAGCTTCTGAATAGATGTGTACTGACTATTGGCTGAATGAAGTAGTCTCCAGTTTGTGTTTCATTCAATTACAAAATATTTGAACACCCACTGTGTGAGGCATTGAGTTTATTGTTGTGGTATATGATTTTTTTTTTACTACTTTATAAGCATTCAAGTTAAACATTTATTAGATTTATAGGTTTCCTGAGTTGTCTGTGTGGAAACTTATGTAACTTACCTTCCAGATCCTCTAACTTCACCTGCTTCATCCTTGTTTAATGACTTTGGTGCCCTCAACATCTCTCAGAGAAGAAAGGTAGGTGAGATGGAAACTTACGTGAAACTAAATGGAACATAGGGGTGATACTGGGATGTTACCTACCTAATGGTCAGTGTTGTCTTAAGTGGGGGAGGACTGTAATGTTTTTCTTGCTTTTTGTTAACCATTTTCCTTGGTGTATATCTCTTATATGCAGAATTTTATTTGATCTCTGTGCATGAAATAGAGACATTTTATGTGAAGGGATGAAATCTTCTTACTTTTGCTCATTTTCTTTATCTTAATGCATTCTTTTTATGATAACAGCAACTACAACATTAAATTAGATGTTATGTGACCCATTGTAGGTATATTAATCATCTTTTAACTTTATTTTCTGACTGCTTTGTCTAAATACCAAAGATTTCTCCCCTAACTTAAACTCCTCATTACAAGGCAAACTTAAAATCTTCAGCTTTTCATAATTGGCCCAACTGTTTGAAAACAGTTTAAAATCTCTTTATATTAGAAATTTAATTTAGTTTTATTTGGAATTGAGGTTGATAGACCGTGAATCGATTTTGAAGTACCTTGTAGTAGTTTATTATAGTTTGATGCCTTTGAGTCTTACTGAGAATCACTACGTTAATAGTAATCTAGAGACGGTGCTAATTTTGGTTAGGATCAGTAGCAGCTAAAGATGTTTAGGAGGTTGTAAATCTTGGCGGAAATTACTATAAAGTTATAACTAATTCAGTTTCCTAAGTAATAGGAGAAAGATCAAAAAGAAAATATTAATTTTAGAAAACTGATGTAAGCTTAAGGTGCTTTAAGGAAGTCTCTGATCAGAAGGTAGTATAAAACGAATTTCAAGAATACTAGGTAGATGTTCTCTAGACAAGAAAATAAAACTGTGGGGTCAGGTATGAATTATATCAATACCTCATGTACCTAGTATTATCTCCTTTTAGAAAATAGATGAGAACAAGGAGGTAATTAATTACAAAATGCTTTTAAGCAGCTAAGATTGGTAGACTAAAAGGTATGGGTTTGGTTTTATAGACTTCCTTACAGGCTCTCACCAAGAACACATTTACTTTTGCTTTACATACTAATCTCAGAAATGAGAATATGTATTTTCTAAATCCCTATGGTAGAAGTGGAATAGAGTTGGACACAAGCAGTGAGAGGTGAGTGAGAAGTGACAGTAGACAAAACCTTCAATATGGAAGGAAGCAGTGAAGTGCTGGAAAGCAGGTACGACCTAGAAGTCAGGTTATTTGGAGCTGTTTAGTGTAGGGGAAAACAAAAAGCCCTTAAGTAGTCTTACGGGTCCCCCAGTAGCTTTTTCACATTTTTAAAAATAATAATCTGTTGACTGTGATAAGTAGCATTTCTGATGTATGAGTAGAAAGTAAGACTAGAATGGCAAATAAATACTTATGAGGGTTTGGTGGATTGCATCTTAAAGTTGAAATATGTGATTTAGAGCTGTTGACATTAATTTTTTTGTTGTTGTTGACATTAATTTTTGACAAAATAGTAAAGAGCCCTGGAGATTTGAAAAAGGAGATTATAATACCCATCCTTCTAAAATTTATTTTAGTAAAGGAAAATAATAGAAGGAAATATTACTATAAATGTGACATCTGTATTTGGAGAGAGATTAGAATGTATCCAAATGGAAGCAGATTAGTGACGTGAGCACTGTGCTGCAGTTTTTGAGGTCCTGGATCTCTAGCTTTGTGACCTTGGGACAACCTTCTAGGCTGTAATCTTCACATCTGTGAAATGATGAGCATGGCCTGGATAATTGCTGTGGTGTCTTTCATCTCTAAAACTCAATGTTTGGCTAAACTGAAAGGACCTACGTGTCAGCCTCTACTTAGAAACTCAGTATTCATATAGTATATCTTTGAAGGACCATATTTTCTTGCCATTTATATTTAAAATAATATGTAGGGACATAGAGATTTTTTTCCAGTAGTGGGCTCCATGATTAGGAATCTTTGTGGGTACAGGTTGCATATATTTTTAAATTGTTTAATGGTTGAGTTGAGAAGGTTTAAAATTCCTTTGTATTAGAAATACTCTTGGTAAAAAAAAACAACTCTTGGTATGGGAGTATTGCATGCTGTGAATTGAAGGCATATGGAGACTTTGTCTATTCTTTTTTTTTTTAATTTAATTTAATTTTTTTATACAGCAGGTCCTTATTAGTCATCAGTTTTATACACATCAGTGTATACATGTCAATCCCAATCTCCCAGTTCATCCCCCCCACCCTCCGTCTATTATTCTTTTGTTTTAGTAATTTATAACGTCTGTTTAATGATGTAATTTTAGTGGAAGTACCTCAAATTTATGTAAATATTCAGTCATAATTCCAGTTGATCTAAGCAGGCTATCATGATAACTCAGTGACATTTTATTTCAGAATGAGATTGGAAAACAGGTAGTTAGGCCATACTTACTATTTCATGGCTAGTTAGATAAATTATTTTCTGAAAATCTCAGTTGGGCCAACCCCTGAGCTGCAAATGCTGCTTTTTGCCTGTGGGGTATGTGAATTACTTGGGTCTGATGAGTCGGATATTTTAACTGTGGGCAGTCTTACTCTGGGCTGTGTGAAAAACTTAAAAAGAATGGGCTGATGTTTTTCTTGCTTTCCTCAAATCTAATTCAAGAGACAGTGCATGACTCTACTAGAGAACATTTACACAGCGATGTATTAATCGGCGTGGATTTAAATGTGGGATGATTGCCTAGTGGCAGAGAATTCTCTAGATCCAGAAGAGTTTATGGAGAAGTTTTGAGTTGTGGTTTTTGAGGGTGAGGAATATGGGGAAGCAAACATATTAAGCAGAAGGAATTGTTTGATTACAAGTAGAGAGTTAGGATCTTCAGTAAATTTAAAAATTCTCTTCTATCACAGATAAGCTAAGAAACTATGGCAGAGGGCCTTGTATATGTAAGGACTTGTTGAAGTAAAATGTGTGATGTGAAAACAGTATAGAAGAAGGTTCCTAGCCATTTGTCTGGGTTGGTTTATTGTTGTCAAACGTGGAAAATTTCCTGAAGAGCTGTATGCTGAGAATATATGTGCCTTAGGGCACTGATGCTCATAGGGTGGCGAGTGACTGGAGCTAGACGGTGAGTTGTTTCCTGTCTGTAGGGAGATAAGTTAAAACGTTAAAAGTAAATGTTTAGAAACTTCTATAACAATCTGATAATACCACAACATCCAAATGTGTCATCATTTTTCTAGTAATTCATTTTTGTTTTATGAACATATAGGACTATGATGCATAGGAAATTTTTTAAAAATGTGATCTTTTACAGTTGATATTTGAGAAGCACTGAGTTTTAAAATTTTCTACGTTAGAAATACATAAATATAGATAGGAAAAGTAACCTTTTATTTGTTACTTTTATTTATAAAAGTAACATTTATTTGAAAATGTGTACAATTATTGTTGGCCAAGGGTGGTGGTGGAAGGAGTTGAATTATGGCTGTATACTCAGTGGGAGAGTAAGCCCCCCAAAACACTGGAGATGGAGTTCTGTTGAAAATGGGAGTGAATATATTAGACATTAATGCATAAGGAAACCTTAACAACAGGGTAGATAAAGCCGAGAACTGGTATGACAGAAAAAGACCTGAGAGTCACTGGGAATCACAAATGTGGTCTGGACAGCAGTAAAATTTTCGGTCAGAACTCCTCTGGGAACAAAGTACCTTTATAACAAAGTTAGATGTAGAGATACAGATATTCATAAATAACATGATGATATCTTGCTAACTGTTCTCGCTAAGCTGTGCAGCCACAGATGATTGAGACAAATGTTCCTTCAAAATTTGTGTCTGGCAATCTTGGCTTTTTCCCTTTTTATATATTTCTTGGTCCTTCTTTGCCCTCTTTTTTAGTTGTCTAGTCATTTTCCTATTTAGCTTTCTCCCCTCCCCACATTAAGGCGAAAACACTCTGGTGCTCATCATTTACATCTCTTAGTTTAATTGTACTTTAGTGTGATGTTTCAGTCAATATGCAGCTTTACCTGGGCATTTGCATTTTATTTCTGATAATGGGATGACAGATTTTCACATCTTTTAGGTTTTAATAACAAGTTAAATTCTTTGGGTTTAGAGGACAAAAGACTTGTGAAGTATCATGTTTATTTCTTCTGTTCTTGATTTTAAAGCTCTTTGTCAGGATGAGGGAAGTGGGATCAAAAGAGGCTGGCTTATCTCCTGATGGCTTATCTGTGAGGAAGTATAGCTGGTGGAGGCCTAGTTTGGGATGATTCTGCTTGATCTCAGTTTGGAACCTCCTCCCCACTGTTCTCAAATCTTAAGAGCATCCTTTCCTTTTTGTATCATCTGTGTTACAAAACTTACTGATCTATATATATAGTATGATTTCTGATTAATTTGACATGTAAGAATTTTTGTGTACATTTCTGTTCTAATGTCTTCAAAAGATGACTTTTACATTATTTACTTTTACATAGGGAACCAAATAGGAATAACAAACTAGTGAGTATTATGGTAGAGTTCTTTTATGGAGAAAGCTAAAGTAAATTTGGAGAAATTAATAGGATTATGGCATAGATAATCTGGGATGTAAATCTTTCCGCAATCCTTCTGATGGCTAGGCTCATTTTAAAACATGGAACCAAATATTGATTGAACGTGGAACCAAATATTGATCTCGGGGAAAAAATAAAAGGTGAGGAGAAAAGGGGGAAGATACTGAAAAATAAATCGTAATGGGAATCACAACCTAAAACTTCACCTATAAAACTATTTTTAAGCATTTTATATATGTTCTCAAATACTGTTTTACTTAGTATTTAGATTTCCAAGTCAGCCACATCCATATCTTTTCCCCATGCGTACTGTGCAGGAATGTTTTTATGGAAAATTGTATTTAGAGTTCCAAATTAATACACTCAGAGCTATTCTTCTTTTACTGGAGCTGACTGAACCTCCATTCACCTCTGCTTGCCATGCTGTGGGAACGTGCACAGGCTTTGGATTTAGAGATATGTATGGTAGAATTGTTGGAGTCCAAGTTCCTGTAGGCAGGGGAGCATCATGGTTCCTGTTTATAGCTTGCTTAGAGCTCGTGGTGAGTTTTTATCTCTCTCCAAGAGCAAAGAGTTGGGAATAGTAATAACCCAGTAGCACTGAATAATGGTCAAGGTTTTAGGGTTTGAATCCCTGTTTCTTCATTGATTGTCTTTGTGTCTTTAAGCTTAGTTAAACCTTTCTGTTTCTTCATTTGCAAAATGAGAATAATAATACCTTAGTACCTGGCATGTAGAGGTGTTATGAGGACTAAATGAGAAATGCCCAATAAACGGAAGCTATTATTGGTATTACATGGTGCTAGCCAAACCTTTCTAGTCTTGTTTGGGAACTATTAACTATTATTAAATAAATAAATTGTTGCTACTCACTCTGGATCAGGCTGTATTAGAGTTGTCCATTGGAAAAGCCGTTCTCCTGTAGTTGCTTTGAGAATGTCCATCTTTTCTTTGAGGTGTTCAGGCCCCTCCTCCCCACATAGCTGTTAGCTTCTCAAACATATCCTTCAAATTTGGTGAAAATACATCTGGGATTTTCTCACTATGCAGTGGCAGACTTGATTTTATTTATGTTGACAATGATCTTCTGTATCCGTTTCAGGTAATATGGTAATACTTTTATAAAATTAAATGTTTTATAATTTCATTTTATCATTTAGTCACCTCAACAATTCTTTGAGAGAGATTATTTTTTTCCATTATACAGATTGGGAAATGGAAGTTAGATCAAGTAATTTACTTGGAATAAGATAGATAATATTATGTTTCAGAGAAAAAAATTTTTCTAGGACAGTATAGAAGGGTAAGATCTTCTATAAGGTAAAAATTTTTTCCCATTTATATGATTATCTCAGTGTAAGTTTTTGTAAACAGTATAAATTTCTAGGGCAAAATATACAATTAAGCTTTTGATAATTGATAGCTAACTTTTCAGAAATGTTGCACAAATTTATATTTCTACTCATGGGTGCTGGTTTTTCTGCAGCCTTGAAAACACTGAGATGTAAAAATCTTTCATATCTTTGTCATTTTATAGTCAAAACCCCTCATTGTTAAAACTTGATTACTGCTGCTATTGAGCTTCTCTTATGTTTATTGACCTTTGGTGTTTCTTTGCTGTCCTATGCTTTTATTTTACTGTTGGGATATCCTTTTTAAATTTGTTGTAAACTCTTTCTTTATGAGACATTTAAGCTTCTTTGTTTTTTGGTCTTGAATTTCACAAGTAATTTATGCTGTCAACTTTGAAATGTCATACTTATTACTCTGATTATCTTTTATTAAGTACATTAAAAAAGAATAGAATATTAAGCTCATTTTGTTAAAATAACATGGTAATTCCCTGTCTGATGAGTTGGTGATTTTATATTGAAAGGACTGTCATTATTTTTATGTAATTTGAATCCACTATCATTTTTATTGCTAATGATCTATAGTAATCAACTTCCCTTTAGCAAACAGTTACATTCTCTCTCTTCTCTGTTCTGTTAGACTTAAATGTGACGTTCTTCTTACTGTTTAACCCGTCAGTCTGTTCTTTTCTTAAAGTGATGGATTAGATTAGATTGAAACTTGTTTAACAATATGATAGTTCCTATAGAAAAGGGCTCAACTTTGAAAAAGTTAATTTTATTTTCCTCCTAAATGAAGAGTCCTCCAGGGTGAACTTCCAGAATTGTGTTGAGATAAAGGTGTGCTTTGGAAAGAACAGATTAAATTTTGTTGTAACAAATTAGGAGTTCAGCCACGTATTTCCTCTATTTTAATTTGTACTTTGTGTGCAGTGACAACTTGCTCTTGTTGAGTCAAGAGTCTTCAAAATTTATGATTACAAGGGAATTTTGTCCTGTTGATTGATTTAAAAAGATCTCACGAGAGTTTTTTGTTTTGGAGGCTTTTTTTTTTTTTTTTTGCGGTACGCGGGCCTCTCACTGTTGTGGCCTCTCCCGTTGCGGAGCACAGGCTCTGGACCTGCAGGCTCAGCGGCCATGGCTCACGGGCCTAGCCGCTCCGTGGCACGTGGGATCCTCCCCGACCAGGGCATGAACCCGCGTCCCCTGCATTGACAGGCGGACTCTCAACAACTGTGCCACCAGGGAAGCCCTGGAGGCTTTTTTTTAGGTGTGTATGGTTGTTTTGTGTTTGACACGCTACCGTATTTAAGCACGTGAACTGAAACAGCATGGTTTTTGTATACAGTATGTAATACTGTTGACTATAGTCATTATTTAACTTTAGCTTTGGGGATTTTGAGTTGGCTCTTACCTAATAATGGTAGTTTAGTGAAACCATGCTGCATCTGCCACTTGGACCTGGGAACTAGTAGATCATTCTGAGATATTCTGGTTGGCTTCTTTACACTCTACTCTGGGCACTGTATTTACAAAGTGTAGTAGCTGATATTAAGAGTTTGGTATTACTGGTGGTTCATCCCTGTTTTCCTAGGAAGTCGGTGTCAGGAATAAATTAGTAAAGATCAATTTAGAATTCTCGTCCACAAACATGGTAGCCTAAGTTTTAAGCTAAATTTAACCAAAACTATATAATTTTTCCTAACTCTGTTTAATTCCCAAGATTTGTTCTTGCATTTTGAAAGTGGGGAGGAGGGAGTGGCTTAATGAAGTCTCTGTAGCTACTGTTTCTCATTGATCCCATCCATGCCAATTAGAGTCAAAGAGAGATTGATTAATGTAGGAATTTGTATTTGGTCATTTTAGAATTAGCTAGAATAATGTTAAGATTGTAACATGTTAAGGAATACTATAGAATGTGGAATAAATTTAGTTAAGAGTACAAGCTCTGGAGCCTGACCTTATGTTAGTTTTGAGATTATAGGCAAGTTATTTTAACCTCATCTAAGGCCACCCTTCTCATCTGTAAAGTTGGTTTATAATGGTGCCTATCTCACAGAATTTTGAGTATTAAATATACTAATGGCTGTTAAGTACCTGGCATAGTGCACTGTGCTTGTCAAATGGTAGTTGTTGTTGCAGTCTTCTGCTGCTTATAATCCTGCAATTTAAAAACATACGTTTATCTGTTTCTGAATGTGTGTAAGATTATTTATCTTTGATTAACCACTACCTACTTTAAGTTCAATCATAATAAAGAGCATTGCTGAAGATATTCTGTTTCATTTCAAGATTCAGTTTAAGCAAGTGTACACATATAAATAAATCAAAAGGGAACCTTTTGCTCATAAGCAAATAGGCATTTTAGCATGATGGTTGCTTTTGATAAGGGACTAAAATCCATATAAAATTTTTTTATGGTCATTACAGGTGATAGTTTATTGTAGAAATAACTTTCATGACTTAAAACAACATTACTCACTTGCACTTAAAAGATTTTAATAACTTTGGCATGGTATTTTGTTTTTCTACATCTTGTATTCTGGTTCTATTCTAAAGCAAAAGACTAAAAGAAGTCGTAGTTTGGTGTTCCAAGTCTTTAGAAATTGAATGTGACCTTGCTTAACAGCTGTTCTCATTTTTGGTGGCATAAAACTCCATTGTAACATTGAGGTTTTGAGAACAGAAGTAATGACTACTTTGTAGGCTTTCTTAAATTTATGTAGATAATATAGTGGGCCTCTTCTCCCAGGATCAGACTCAGTAGAGCTTAAAAAACATTTCTGTGTGTGTAAATCCTGTCCTGCTCTATTTGACATAATTTAGATTACTTTTTACCTAGCAGCGTCCTCTGTTTTCATCCTCTCAACATATATGTGATTTCTGTATTGACTCCACAGATTAAAAGATCTTTTTCATTTATAGATGTTTACCGGCCCATGAGTCTTTAACAATGACAGTCTGTTTTTCTGTAGACCCACTTTCTGTACACCTGCTCACCATCCCATCCTATAATTGGCTTTATTTAAACAGTGAAAACCTAAGGGACCTAATATATTTCCATGAAAACCTACAATTACTGATAATGAATGGCAGGACAAAATACAACGTAATCTTTGAGGCTGGCTTGTTTTTGTTTTTGATTTTTGAATCTTTTACTAGAGAAAATTAATTGGAGCCCAATATACAATCACTTATAGGTTTAGATTTACTATTCTAAATTGATTAGGTGTGAGAGCCTTTAAAATCCAGGTGTATTAACACACCTAATTAACTAATAAATTAAGTAGAGGTAGTTCCCTGTGTCTGTATGGAAATTAGCTAATTTATTTGATTTAAAATATTCAAATTGTTTTAATCAGTGTGGAGTCTATTTTTTCCTAGTGAGTTTTACATTAACCACTGGCAGTTAATGGAAATGTAATCTTGTATTTAGTTCTCATAATAACAAATACGCTAAACCGTTAGGGCGTTTAATTAATTGAGGGAAAACCAGTGTACGTCAGAAGAGGTCGTAAAAGAGAAATGAAAGTTGATTTTCAAATAAATATACAGTAAATTCTAGGCCAGAGGTTTCTGTTAGTGGACCTCAGACCCTTAGAAGTGGCAAGTGGTAGATAGGTTGCCGAGTTGTAATTGCCAAAGACAATGAGTTAATACATTTCATTAAACATTGTCTAAAGGGAGATAATATCAGTATTTCATATATGTGCACAACTATTTTCCAAGTATGTGAAGATGTTTGATTAATAAAATACAAATTGTTTAAAAAAGTGCCATTCACAGTAGCTTTAAATCATCATTCATTGTTTCAGAGTATAAATAGTGAAAGCACAGTTATTCTGTTTTTGATGTTCAGAGGGCATTCTTAAAATTCAGGGCATTGGAAACTTTTTGTGCTAGGATAACAATTGATTTCTCTAGTTTATAACTAATGATTAGGTTATGATATATAATAACAAGGCCTGTAATGTGAAGTATTGTAGAGATGATGCTGTTTTGCAGTTTTACCAAAAAAATTGTGCTCTGAACATTGGTCTATAACAACATTTTCTATGTGAGCAGTGGTATTTATATATTTTTCTTTTGCTAGACAACTTTTTAGGGGAAGAGAATAGATCTTACCACTGTATTTCTCTCTCTTTTAAAAAAATCTTTATTGGAGTGTAATTGCTTCACAGCACTGTGTTAGTTTCTGTTGTACATCAAAGTGAATCAGCCACATGCGTACACATGTCCCCATATCCCCTCCCTCTTTTTTTTTTTTTTTTTGCGGTACGCGGGCCTCTCACTGCTGTGACCTCTCCCGCTGCGGCCGGACGCGCAGGCCCAGCGGCCACGGCCCACGGGCCCAGCCACTCCGTGGCATGCGGGATCCCCCCCGGACCGGGGCACAAACCCGCGTCCCCTGCATCGGCAGGCGGACTCCCAACCACTGCGCCACCAGGGAAGCCCTCCCCTCCCTCTTGAGCCTCCCTCCCGTCCTTCCTATCCCACCCCTCTAGGTCATCTAGGGAGGGCAAAAAGCCTTATGCTGAAATGTTAAGTGAATGAATGAATGAAAAAAAATGTGTTTGCATTTAAGGTTTTGAAATAAAACAGTCCTAAAAATTAGCTTTTATTGTTCTTTCTTTTGACACAGTGTGGAGACTTATCTTATTTGTTAGGAATGAGAGTGGATTTCCCTTAGTCCTAAACCATTGGATTGGTCTTCTGTGGACTAGGGCAAGGATTTTTGAAGAGCCAGGGCTTTGGGGGCTATGAGTAATGGTTCTGAAGGCTCTGAGTATTTAGGGCAAGCTAAAGGAGTGGGATGTTAACTATTTGAACCCCTATCCTTTTTTTATTTTGGGGGGTGGCCCCAATTTCTGTTTTACCACTAGTTGTTTCTTACCCAGGCCTCTTCCCTGACATTCTCTAGAACTTTATTGCTGGAAGGATGATCACCAGACCAGCAGCACACTAGTAGTCTTGGGAGCTTTTTAGAAATGCTGACTCTCATGCTTCACTCTAGGTCTGCTGAATTAGCATCTTTATTTTAACAAGGTCCCTAGAAGAGTATATGTTCATTACAGTTGAGATGTGCTAGTCTAGAATACATTCTCCAACTTTTTCAAGCCCTAAGTTGTTATTTTTTAAATGCCCAATAAAAAGTGTAAAACTGTTTTCAACTACTGTCTTCTTGTGCTGTTTATTTAGATTTTGTGAAAAATGATAAAAATCAGTTTTGTAGTGAATCTTGAGACTTAAAGTAAAAATGATACATATTAGAGAGAGAGAGAAAAATAGTTACACGGTATGCTGGACATTTTACCACAGGAACAAAAAGAGAATGGGAATTTTGATGTACGATGTTGACTTACTAGGAGGTGGAGCAGACAGACTGGTTACTTACCAACAGGACATGAGTTTGCAAAATGCTTCTGTTTCATGATAACCAGCAGGCTGGACTGGCAAGGAGGCTGTCAAGAGTGGAGGATCAACCAGGAAACATACCTTTTTTTTGACCAACACATTCTCAAGATTGGTTTAGGAAGGGACTGCTGGAAGCTAAGGGGCAAGGAAGAGGGCTTGTGCTTTTGTTTGCTCTGGAGGAGGGGTTTGGATCTTGTAGGACTCAGAAGGCTTTGGGGAAAATAAACATTTCCCATAAAATTTTGTTTGCCCTTTATTTCCTCACCTTCCATTTGACTTCTCTATTTCCCATAGACCCTACTGTCACTTAATCACCGATAGTTGTTTTTAAGCCAGCAGCTCTTTCCCCAGCCACGCCTTCGCCTTCTATTTGCATTGCAGTTTCCTGGAGTTTCCATCCTTCACCTGCGCCTGTGATTCTCAGGTGGGGACAGTTTTGTCCCCCGACTCCTGCAGGACATCAAAGATAGTTTTGGTGTCACGACTGGGGCAGATGCTGCTAATCGTCCTGCAGTGGCCCACGACAGCCCTCCACAGCAAAGAATTATCCAAAGTCTGTAGTGCTGCATTTGGGAAACCCCAACCTGGATTATCATCAGAGACCATTGATTTATCTACCTATTTCCAGTTTAATTCTCATTCACAAGCTTTCAAGAGTTCCCCATTGCCCATGGAGTGAAGTCCAAACTCCTTGGCATAGGATACAAGACAATTCATGGTTTTTTATTGCTTTCAAGCCTCATCTTTCGCTCTCAAGTTTGGCCCTCTACTAATGATAGACTGAAAACTTGTAGTTTTCCCTTAATTGACAACAGAGTGCCTGTATGCCTCTACATGTGCATTTTTCCTAACCTACAAATACATCTTTCTCTCTCACTCACTCTGGTTTTGTTTTGTTTTGTTTTGTTTGCTATCTAGACACTTCCTTTAACACTGCTCAGGCATTCATCCTCTCTGTGAAGCCTTCTTTGCCTCTGTTCAATTGGTACCTTGATTATATATGCGTTTTTCATATCACAATGAGTGTGTTCTGTTCGCATGACTTTGTTAACCACTAGGTTATGTTCTCTTTCGGAGGGAAAGGTGTGTGTTTTATTCATCATTGCATTCCAAGTACTTAGAACAGTTCTTGATACAAAGTAGGCTCTCATGTTTCGTTGAAAATACATTTTTCCTTCAAGGAATAAATAATAGTTCAAATAATTTGGAAATTAGCTTTGACATGAGATTTTACCATAATTTACATTCTGTGCAATGAGACTTCTGTCTGTAATCTTTTTGGCTCACCATCATGCTCTGTATTGCTGCCATCTCTTTTCAGATGTCATTTGTCTTCTCTTATAATGGTATTTAAATGGTATTGATACCTTAGGTCTTTTCATTCAGTATCACGTAGAAAGTTTTACTTTTGGATTGGATTTTATTCTCTATTTATTGAAGGAACTTAAATCTGTAGCTGCACAAGTTTGGGGATCTCTTCTACCTAAGAGGAAAGGTCTTGGGCTTATTATAGGTTTTGGGGGTGATGGGGAGGAGGGAGAGGAATAGTGAATTCCTTTTTGGAAAAACAAACATATAATGAGAGCTGCTGGGGTGGGAGAATTATACACTGGATTTATTTAAAACCTTTTTTTCTATGTTGGTTAATGTACTACCATGAGAATAAATTTCACTAAGGTAATAATTGGCTCAAAAACAAGTCTGGATTTGTGAAGGCTCTAAATAACAGAAGAACATTTAAAGCAATAATTTTCTTGCTTTCAAATGTATGACTAGAATTTAGGTGTCCTTATATACATAGAACCTATTTGACATGGTGTGATTTTGTTTAAATAAATATTCTTTGATGTGTTGAACTTTTTTGATAGGATCATGTTTAGCCCAGATGTTTTCTAAAATATAAATTTTAAATTAGTGAAGGCTTAATTAAGGCTATATTATTTTTGCTATATGTCAGAGCCTTATAGTTGTGAGCTATGTTATTAAAAATAACTTGCTTTAAAATGTTTTCATCTATAATTTGGTTCTAAAGGGTATATTTCTGTTCTCATTCACAAAAGTTGCTTGTGATGTAGACACAGAGAGTAATTGAATTGGTTCAAGATTGCATAGAGGTGGAAATATTTTAGCTTCATGAAACTTTACCCACTGCTATAATTATTGGATAGATGGGTAATCTAGTTTCCTTTCTTATGCAAGTTTAATTTTTGAAGAAGGTTAATTTCAACTATTTGCTTCAGCAGTCTTAAGACAGAACAATGAGTAAACATAGATTTTCTTATTTTAGGTCTTAAATTAGATAACCTTCCCAAGAATGTGTCAGTATTCCTTAAAGGGAAAAAATATATACAGATTCCCTTTAAGATGCAATTTAGTACAAATTTGCTATAATTAAGAGAAGTAAAATGGTGGAAACTGTTCATTAACCTTCATGTATGAAAAAATCCCTGCCAACCACTTTTAAGATTGTTTACTAACTTTATTATAATATTAGCCAATGAATCTGTGCTTTTATTAGGCTACTTAGTATCAATCTGTTCAAACTACTGAGATTTATAAGACCAATGAAATTTGTGTATTTTTTTGTCTGAGATTGTTGTTTTTCATTGAGTACAGGTTTCACTGAGTACAATGCCTGTTTAAGATAGATCGATTTGTACTCTGCCCTAATGGGCATAGAATTTTAAAAATTAAAAAAAAATCCATTCCTTGAAATTAGCTGCTTCTTCTAAGTGGAGTGGTTCTCAGTAGGAAATAAGGTAGTGAGATGGGGAGCAGAAAAAGATATATAGTGTGAAGAAATTTTTTTACCTGTATTTTGTGCCCTTGAAGCCATTTCTTCATATTGCAGTGAGAATAGGTAAGTGCCAGTGGAAAAAAATTTGCAAAGCATTTACTTTGCTGATAAGTTAATTTCTGTTCACTAAATTCAGATTATAATGTATTTCACTAAAACAGTTGTTGTTTTATGTAATACTGTTGTTAGGACTATGGGTTATTTTGGAGGTGTGTGCGTACTGGGGGTGGGGATGGGGAGTGGGGGGTGGTGCTAAGGACATTAGAGGGAGTGTCTTAGAAATTTTACTTGTTTCCTATTCCACCATTCTTGATATCTTCTGTATGTTAGTTATGTTAGCTTAGATTAGTATGGGGGATGTTAGGAGTGGCCTGGTTTCTTTCCTTCTTTTTCCTAGCCAAGGAAGTATCGCCTGGGGATGCTGGAGGAGAGGCTAGTTCCGATGGGATCAAAGGCACGAAAAGCAAAGAACCCTATTGGCTGCCTTGCTGACAGGTGTAAATCAGGAGTACCCATCAATATGGTTTGGTGGAACAGAATCACAGAAAACAATTTACAGGTAAAAATAATTTTATTAGACATTTTTGAAAAGTGAATATTTTGGCTGCTTTCTGTGTCTGTGTGGGGTGGTGTGTATGAGATTGGATGACTTAGCTGATACACTTAGGTTTTTTGTTTTCTTGTTTGTTTTTTTTTTAAATCAAAGTAAGATTAGTGGCCCATTCACTAACTAAATGATTTTGTTTTGTGGCTTTTTTTTTGAACTTTCTCTGCTTGTAGTATATTTTCCTATTCTTCCATTTAATTTAAGTTTTTCCCTTTTGGATTTTGTTTATAGTTAAGTTTAATTATTTTTAATACACAAAGTTGTACTACATTAAAAAGTCATATAAAATTTATTACAGAAAATCTCATTTATTTGGAGTCTGAGCAATAGAAAGCTCCACATGTTGTCTTTTTGTACATTTTTACTAGGAGATAAAAATTGTGTGTAAACTTGTCAAGTGTTGGCTGTAAAACCAACTTCAATAGTATGTTGTCTTAGAGTTATTATACATTTCAGTCTTTGCATTATCTGTGCTAATGAAAATGAATTTTTATAACTCAAAGGCTAGCTTTTGTATGACTCTGAATCTGAAGTACTTACGAAATAATTTGAATTATATTCCATTTTAATTTGGATTATAATTATTATAGTCTCATTTAAAGAAATTGGTAATTGTGTAAAATAGCTCTGTTGACCAAAATTTCAGTTTAGCTGGAAGTAGAATATCTTTCATCCCAAACTTTCTGAGTACATTGGTATTTTTTTAATATATTGCTAGCCAAAAGCCTATAACCCCACATACACATATCACACACAGAAAAGATATAACAGAGTCAACAACTTGGTTTTATTTCTGTCAGCAACTTTGTGTCATGAAGGGGTTCCACAGTATTTTGGTCTGTTTACTGTCAATGCCATAGCAGTATCTGTGTTACCTTGGGCACAGAAATAAAAAAGTTATTCCCCAAAATACTGCAAAACATGTTATTTGTCTCAACTGAAAATTTCATAGTATTTTTCTAAATATAAAGAAAAACAGGGAAATGGAGGGGGGTGGTCCACATAATCAAATACTTAAAATTTCCGTGGAAAGTTTGGGATATGTCCATTATGAATAAGAATTCATAATGGACATATCCTTTATGAAGAATGTGTACTGAATTCTTCCTTTTGAGATCAGGAGAGAGGTTTGATGTGGATTGTTAGAATTATTTTCCAGTTTTAAAAAGAAAGTCTGAAAATAAATTGGGCTCCAGTTACGTAAGGACGGTTACAGGTGGAAGTGAAAGTGCACGTAGGTTGCAGGGGAAACACGGATGATGCAGAGGTACGGCCACTTGACCGCCCCCCATTGTCCCCCGTGTCTCAGGGGCAGTTCCAAGGTACTTCTCTTTAGCATAGCTTGAAAAATCATTAGGTTCGTTTAAAGAATATATGCTAGGATTATGCTTTATTTTTAATTACAAAGCTAATAATAGATTTGCATTCAGTGTGCTAAAGATTGAATTGATGCTGTCTGAATCTGATATTTCAAATACTAATATTATTTTGTGTTTCAGATAATTCAAATAGTTCTTTTTTAAGGATGTGAGGAATGCCTTATTAGCTTGATGTGATGTTGGAGGGGCAAGAATGCCTTACACTATCAGTCATGTGTTGAAGCATTGAAAAATACCCACCCGGTGTCCATTACTGTCTTTGTGGATTCCTAAGTTGGGTACCTGGTATTGTTTATTTAGAGCAAAGAGTATGTCAGTGCAATTTTCTTTTCTATTGGGGTTTTTATCTTTTTGTTGTATGAGAAAAGTAACTTATATAAGTCAATTCTGTACCTATGCCTTTTAATTCTGTATTTTGTTTACCTTCAAATATTTTAAAGATTTTTCACATATAAAAATTTTAAAGGATTGTGTAGCCAGATATATTAATCTTTCCTGTTGCATTTGTTTCCTTTCCTTTAAAGCTTAGGTCTTCTCAATCCTAAGGTTAGAAAAATATTTATCTATATTTTATTTTAGTGATTATAGCTATGTTTCTTAAATGGTTACCTTGTGCCACGCACTGTGCTAAGCTCTTTACACGTATTGTCTCTTTTGGTCTCTTACGGGACAGTTGTTACGGTTAAATGAAGAAACATCTTCAGAGAAGCTAAGTAACCTTAAGGTTAAATGGTAGCTGGTGGAGGAACAGAGCTCTGAACCCATGTTTGTCAGGCTTCAGAATCTCTTCACTTCTGTGTAACGTAGTTCTGGTTGTACTAGAGCTATGATTGATGTGATTGTCTAAATGGTTAACTCAACTTCTGTAGGACAACCTTTTTTGAGGATGAGAATGGGTATGTAGGTTTCCAGACATGGACTGTAGCTTATGCATAACTCCACAGTATTTGTAAGGTCAGTCTTTTTTCCTCATGATTCATCTTTTTTTTTTCTCAGTGACATTTAACTGCCTTTCTTTCTGGAACTTTAAATATTTGTTTACACTGATTTCTTAATCTTGACCTAACATCTTTTTGGAAAACAAATTTTGGAAAGACAAGTTTTTCCACTTCTGAAAACAAAACAAAAAAACCCAAGCAAACAACTAACTAACAAAAACCTTAAAACGACAACAGAAACTTGCTCTGAAAGTTTCTACCTGGATCATTCATAATTGCATTTATTCTCTTCAGTGCTGGATTTCTTTCGAGAGCCCTATGATTCCCAGCCTTTTAGTACTTAATAATCTTTTTATTTATTTTCTACCAAGAATCTTGTGATATGAAAGAGTCTGTCTACTGAACACAGGACATTTGTAAAACAGTGATTCATGCTTTTATTCTAAAATATATAATATGCTAATTAGAGAATCAAAGAAATTTAATATTTTTCTTATATTGTGGAGGTAGCTTGGTGGAGGCCAAATTTATTTTTCATATGGCTGTTTGAAATATTGATCATACCCATCTGGTCTCCATTACTGTGGAGTTCCCACTTGGGGACCCTTGAAATAGATTCTAGTCTTTTCTCTGATTTCTTTACAACCCATTTATTCCTTCAGTGCTTGGAGTTTGGTGTTAGCAAAAATTTTGCTGGAAACAAATCCCAAAGCTTGTCAGAGGTCTCCTGAATCACCAAATCCAACAGTTTTATCCAGTACTTAATACTGCTGGCCACTTTTTTATTTGAAGCTCTTTCCTCATGCATTCTTGTTTCTTTGTTTGCTTGCCTATTTATCTATTTATTTATTACTGGCTGTGTTGTGTCTTCATTGTGTCTATTTATTTATTTATTTATTACTGGCTGTGTTGTGTCTTCATTCTCTAGTTGCGGCTAGCGGGGGCTACTCTTTGTTGAGGTGCACGGGCTTCTCATTGCGGTGGCTTCTCTTGTTGCAGAGCACGGGCTCTAGGCACGTGGGCTTCAGTAGTTGTGGCACATGGGCTCAGTAGTTGTGGCTTGTGGGCTCTAGAGCACAGGCTCAGTAGTTGTGGCACATGGGCTTAGTTGCTCCGCGGCATGTGGGATCTTCCCGGACCAGGGCTCAAACCCGTGTCCCCTGCATTGGCAGGCGGATTCTTGACCACGGCGCCATCAGGGAAGTCCCCACCATGCATTCTTGACTCTGTTTCATCCCTGCTCTTTGTGAGCTCCTGTTCTTGGCTCACTTGTTCTTTGCTTTCCCGTGTATGCCTAAGATTCTTAAATTTTTATTTCTCTTAGAACTGTCTTCTCAGTTCAAGACCCAAATCTTTCATGCCTTCTGGTATCTTTGCATGTAGATGTATATCCCTCTATCACTACAAATTTGGCAAGTCTAGAACTCAGTGTATTTTTCTCTTCTCCAAATCTACTGCTTCTTTTTTTTTTTTTTTTTTTTTTACTGCTTCTTTTATATTCTCTTTATATTCCTTCTTTAGTTAATGGCTTTATCATCTTCCTGGTCTCTGAGACTACATAGCTTCATTTCTTCCCTGTCTTCTCCCATATTCTACCATTTATTATGAAAAGGAAACTACTGAGGTTTGACTACCCATTAATTGAAAGATGATACATTGGACAATTTACATTTGCCATCATATTAAGGCTTTACCACAATAGTGACATATTATCCCCATTTGAAAAATATGGAAATTGCAATTTAGACAAGGCTTATTGTTCGTACGTGGTAGAGCTGGGATTCCAGATCTATTAAATTTTATATCCTGAGATTTTCCTGCTATATTGTCTGCCTCTAATCCCCATTCTTTAAAATTCCACGGTATCTTTTTATCCTTTCCTTTTTCTTTCTTTTTGTTTTTAAACATAACTGACATATGTACCCTCAGTGTATCTTCTAAATAATTTTTGTCACATCCCTTCAGGATCTGTTCAGCCTTTCTAGGGCTATCTCTCTTTAACTGTCCACACGTACTAAATTCTAATCATATGGAATCTTTTATACCTCATATAATATGAAATACATTGTCAGTTCTCTGTACCTTTTTATCTCTGTACCATTGTTAATAGAGCCTAAAAAAACTTTCTTCCCTTTTCCTTTTTTTTTTTTAATTTATTTTTAAATTTATTTTTTTTGGCTGCGTTGGGTCTTTGTTACAGCATGTGGGTTTTCTCTAGTTGTGGCGAGCGGGGGCTGCTGTTCTCTGCGGTGCACGGGCTTCTCATTGCTGTGGCTTCTCTTGTTGTGGAGCACAGCCTCTAAGTGCACGGGCTTCAGTAGTTGTGGCTCGCAGGCTGTATAGCGCAAGCTCAGTAGTTGTGGTGCACGGGTTCAGTAGTTATGGCGCACGGGCTTAGTTGCTCTGCGGCATGTGGGATCTTCCTGGACCAGGGCTCGAACCCGTGTCTCCTGCATTGGCAGGTGGATTCTTAACCACTGTGCCACCGGGGAAGTCCCCCCTTTCCTTTGAGAGTAGCTCAAATGCTACCTTTTCTGTAAATACCTGCTCAAACACCTCAAAGAAAAAAAAAGTTTGTTTTTTTTTTTTTACTCTTTTCACAATACTTAATGTTATTTCATTCTCTCTTATATTGGTTGTTTACCTGTCTTTTCCAACTGAATTGTAAATACGTGTGACTAGGCATGTGTTGTTTATTTTTGTACCCTTAAGGTATTCTGCTTGTCTCTAAATGTCATTGTATAATTTTATTTTCTTAGGCAATATGTGAAATTTGTGGTAGTTTATTTTAAGAAATTTATATATTTTGAAAAATTGATCATAGGTTGTCTGGGATTTATAGCCATCGTATATTACTATTGTTTAGTTTAATTATCATAATTGATTTAGAACATAGGGTGGTGATTTCTTTTGAAATGTTAGACGATCTTCTCTTCTTCTTTTTTAATTCAAAATTTAACATTGTAGAAATATTCTTGATATTTTTCAGTCTTCTGAGCCTGGTACTAGTCTTACTTCCTGACAGTGTTATTATGTGACAAAGCTCCTCTGTTTTGTATTTTTCTCATGGTCTCAGTCTAAACACCGAGCAGGTGGTAGATGGAAGGTCACCTAAAACTCTGCATCAGCAGTTCTTTATTTCACTGAAGTGCAAGTTCACTTTCATCTTTCCTTAGTCTCTGCCCAGATGATTGCCCATCCCTCTGCCTGACCAATGTGCGTGTGAATTTGAGATTTTACATTTGTTCCATGATTATGGTTCAAATGCCGTTCAAGATTGAACTATTTTATCACCTACTTTATAGAATTATTGTGAGGATTCAGCTTTCTGTTTGAATCTATTATTTGTACAGTAGATATTAAATAAATGTCCATCCCTCCAATTTGACCTCATCCCTCCTAAACTTGGTTTTTGTTTCTGTTTATTTAGGGTGCTCTCAGTTATTTATATTCAGATGTGCATGGCATTGTGGTATATATGGAAGGAGGCAGTGACATTAAGTGTCTCTTAGGGGCTCTCATTTTAATGCTGACTCACTTGAATAGTTTAAAAAATTACTTTAAAAATGCTTTTTTTGAAGGGATAACAATGTGTTCCCATCCTTCATGTAACAATTAGATGTCAACTTGAATGAAAGGATGGGAAATGCATGGTTTTATAAACTTCTCAGAGTATTGCAGGTTAAGATGTACCTAAAAGTAATGACATGTTACATAAAGTCTTACATATATATAAATATATATATTTATATATATGAAAGACTTTATGTAACATGTAAGTCTCATTTTGTCTTAGACCTTTGGAAATAGTGGAGTTATGAATCATAAATTATTAGTATTAACTGTTGTTGTAGTTTACCCCCAGAGTGATGTAAATGAATGAGAACTGTTGGACTATTGGGTGTATTAGGAGATTCATACTTGTTAACATCTCTTTTGATGGTGTTTTTCCCCTTGTGGTCTGATTAAATGGCATTTCTTACAAGTATTTAATTTGTAAGAATGCTCACATTAAAATCTCTTGGCCCACAAATTCAGCAGTGAATTCTAGTTGCTTGTTACTGTTGCTTTTAAGATCCCAGGGAGGTTTTGGAAACTCACTGCATATGCTTCAGTCTTTAGTTACTTACTGAATTTTGGTGTTATTTCAGAAGATTTCTAGTCTCTATGCCCCAGGAAATGAGATCCTTTGGGCTTTAGATGGAGTGGATTGGAATTTATAAGAGTGATGCTTCAGTCCATCTACTCAGGGTTCCTCAGGACTTTGAAAAGTTATAGAACTGTGGGGCAGCTAAAATGATGTTACTATGTAAGTTCTGATTTCTCACCCACAGCCCATCCCAGACCCTCTTCTTTTCTCCTCTTCTCTGCAGCTGCTATTCTAAACCTTTACCATTCACCTCAGACCTGTTCATCCCCTCTGTCACCTTTGAGCAAGAGACTTGTGTTCTTCAGAGGAGGGAAACAAGAGGTCGTTGAGAATGAATTGCTTCATATGTTGGCTTTCTAACTATGTACAACATTTTCACTTACACCCTTTCCCACTATTTTTCCTTTGGTTGCAAACAAACAGGTGTTCCTTTACTATATCCTTCAGAACCTGTCTTTAGTCCCTCTAGCAATTTATTTCATTATTTATCCCTTTTCAGTTTTAGACAGTCTCTCCCTTGACATTGATGTCTTCTTCCTAGCTTGGTCTTCCAGTACCAAGGAGTGCTACATGAGGAAATATTCTGTGGTCAGTACATTTGGGAAACTGTGTGATACAATTTGAGAACTGCTTCCTGCTTGTTGCTAGTTCTTCACCCTTCATTCATCCCTTAATTCCCAGCATTTTACCTTTCACTTTCACCACTCTATTGAGACTCTTTTTGGTAACTTACCTAACTACCAAAAGTCACAGTTCTTACTTGACCTCTACTGCATTTGACATTGTCATCCGTTCCTCTTTCCTTGAAACTATTGTTCTCCTAGCTCTGAGACTGTTCTTTATTAGTCTCTATCAGGGACCTCTTGTCCCTTGCTGTGCCCTCAGGAACTTTCCCAAGCTCTGTCCTTGACTCTCCTGTCTCTGCACACAGTGCCCCTAGGTGATCTCACTTATCTTCATTACTTCAGCTACTCCCTAGTCACATTTGACTCCTATACACACACACACACACACACACACACACACACACACACACACACACACACTACCTGCTTCTGAACATCTTCATCTGTATGGTGTAAGACTTTAAAAACTCAGTGTGTCTGAAATGAATACTATATCTTTTCCTTCAAACCTGTTCTTTCACTCACACACATCTGTACACACTTATTCACAGCTATATGCCCACTCTCTGTCTTGGTTATTGATATCACCCAGTTGTGAGTTCTTCATTCTTCCATCTTCCATATCTGTCACATTCTTTGGCCACTAAGATCTGTTGATTGTGCTACCTTGAAATTCTCTTCATTTTTTTTTTTTTTTTTTTTTTTTTTTTTGCGGTACGTGGGCCTCTCACTGTTGTGGCCTCTCCCGATGCGGAGCAACAGGCTCCGGACGCGCAGGCTCAGCGGCCATGGCTCACGGGCCCAGCTGCTCCGCGGCATGTGGGATCTTCCCGGACCGGGGCATGAACCCGTGTCCCCTGCATCGGCAGGCGGACTCTCAACCACTGCGCCACCAGGGAAGCCCTCTCTTCACTTTTAATGTTACCAAAGTACAGTTTAGGCTCACCTCCACTTCTTACCCGGACTATTACTATTGTAGTCTCTTACCTGGTTTCCTGCTTCTTGTCTTTTCTTTCAGACCACTACTTGGTTGATTTCTCATCTTCGTCGTCTGTTCTTTGTCATTAGAATGCAATCCAGGTCTCTTAGAAAGGCATCGAGGTGCCTCTTGATCCCTCAGATTACTGCTGCAGACCCGCTGAACAACCTGCGGCACGGTGAAGAGCAGCACGCTCTTCCTGCCTCCGCCTTCGAACATTCTCTTTGCTTGCTGTGCCCTTCTCTCTGCCTTGACTCAGCAAACTTGTCTTTTAGGATTCGATTCAAGCATATGGTCTTATGACCTAATTAGGCAGCTCTAAGCATTCGTTCACCTTTCCGTAGCACTTCACATTGCTGTAATTAATGTGTATATAACTTACAGGCTAGCAGTGAATGGCACACTATAGGTAGTTAATTTTTTTTTTTTCTTTTTTGATACATGGATGTTCTGAGCTCTTGGGAGTGTGGAATTGGGTTCAGGGTACATTCTGTACCTGTGAAATGCCAGCCTGTGAACTTCTAGAACGTAGTGCCTATGTTTCAAATATTTTGTTCTCCACAGTGCCTAGCACAGCGCCCAGCACATTATCTTTTATTATTAGCTATTCAACTAGTTGAATGAATTAACCTGGATTAACGATTATCTGGTGAGATGAGTGTTTGGGCAAATTTAGTCCTGAATTTAAGTTTTGTACGTTTTCTTAAGTTTTCCTTTGGTATAGTTTCATGACATAAAATATAATTATGGAAAAATGTTTGAAAAATCTTAATATATGTTAAATTTTGTGATTAAATGTGGCAGGATTCTTGGTTAGAGAGAATGCCTCCAAGTAAGTCTCTATTACCATGCAATGTGACAAATAGATTTTACTGATGTATAGTTATGGATAGAAGATGTACATAGGTATACAAGATAGTTATAGCTGTGTAAAGTAATTATTTCCTCTCTGGAATGTGGTGATGGTCTTGCTGTCTCCTGGGTTACTCGTTAACTGACCTAAATGGATATTTTTGCTTCTTTTAGGGAGAGTAATACTTCTCCCCAACTTTATTGAGATACAGTGTTGGCCAAAAAATTCATTTTGGGTTTTTCCTTAACATCTTATGGAAAAACCCGAACGAATTTTTTGGCCAACCCAATAATTGGCACATAAATAGGAAGAGTAATATTAAGAATTAACTAGGTAGAATATTGAGAATACGTGATGGTTAATGATTACTGTTATTGGAGAACTTTGACATGTAAATAACTTTTAATGGAAGAGCAAGCATTTCATCTTTTTTTTAAAATTTATTTATTTTATTTATTTTATTGCTGCGTTGGGTCTTCGTTGCTGGGCTTTCTCTGGTTGCAGCGAGCGGGGGCTACTCTTCGTTGCTGTGCATGGGCTTCTCATTGCGGTGGCTTCTCATTGTGGAGCACGGGCTCTAGGGCACGCGGGCTTCAGTAGTTGTGGCTTGCAGGCTCTAGAGTACAGGCTTCAGTAGTTGCGGAGCACGGGCTCTAGAGCGCAGGCTCAGTAGTTGTGGCGCACGGGCTTAGTTGCTCTGCAGCATGTGGATCTTCCTGGACCAGGGCTTGAACCCGTGTCCCCTGCATTGGCAGGTGGATTCTTAACCGCTGTGTCACCAGGGAAGCCCCTCTGTTTTTGTTTTTAAATGCCTTCTATCCTCCAGATACAGATTTTGCTTTTTTTATATACATTGGTCCTACTCGTCTCAATTTGAATATTGCATCTTCTCTGTGAATTCTTAGTACCACTCCATTCAGTGATGATGATATGCAAAGAAAAGGGAGTAGTGTAAGTGGCTTCATAATTTACAAATCTTAACAAACTTTCTTAAAACTTTTTTGTAAAAGTTATATATGCTTATTGAAAAAGATTCACGTACTACAGAGAAGTACAAAGGAGGAAGCAAAAATGTCCCATTTCCTCACCACCTAGAGATAGAATCTTCTTTTAGCACGTCAGTGAGCATCTTCAGGTAGAATCCTTTTACACACCTGTGCACACGCACGTGCACACATTCTCCCTCTCCCTCCCGCCCTGCCCAACCCGCTCTCTTAGGCATCTGCACACCATTTTACAAAAAGCAGTTTAGTATAATTGCAGCATTGTAGCCTAATTTTACTTTATTTTTTCTCAGTAGTGGTATTGGCCTATTTTCATGGTAGATAAAAATATATCAATTCACGTGATTTTTTTAATAGCTACACACTATTGTATATACCATAATCCACATAACCAGATCCCTATTGATAGATATTTTAGTTATCCCTCCCCCCACCACTTTAAAAAATCATTTAAAAAAACTGTGCTAAATGGAATCTTTTCTACTTGGGTGATTTTCTTCTTAGCCTAAATTCCTAGATGTAGGAATACTAGGTCAAAGGATATGCTTGTTTTTCATTTTGATACATAGTATCAAACTATTCTCAAGAATAGTGTTACCCATTTCTGACAAACTTTATGAAAGATGAACTAGTGAGCGTCTTTGGAAGTTAATGCGCCTACAGTTTCACACTCTTATATAGAGAGAGTGACTTTAAGCTGAGTTCCCAGAAATGTTTTTGTTTGACTCTACCATAACATAAAACCTCTTACTAATTGACTTTCATCTGGCAGGTTCTGACATACACATGCCACTTTGCCCTTAAGACAGTCAGATTATTAGTAGGAGAACTTATATTTAAAAGAACAATGGTGTGAATCTCTTGTAAGCAGTAGTAGTCAACTTTCCTTCACTGTCCCCACCAATTTGAATCTGATTTATTTAGAGAGTCATATTTCCTCTATTGGGTTGTTTTATCAGAAGGCCCAGTTTACTTCAGAAAATTTGTAAATTGTGATATTAGACTAATTTCACAATAGTAGTAGTGTTTTTTGTTGTTGTTGTTTTGGTTTTTTTTTTAGTAGTAGTGTTATATGTTAACTTTTATAAGATGAAACTTGACTGGTCTTAAAATATTAAGTTTCTGAATAGCCCAGAAGTTGAGTGTATTGTGATAAATTTTAAATTGACCGTATTTGGACATGCTTGAAATCTGTAGAAATAACAACCCACTAAGGCAAAACAACAACAACAACAACAAAAAACCATGTAGAAATATGAACTTGGAGGTTCTGGTTAGCCATTTGACTTCTCCTTTCTGTCTCTCCCTGTTCCTCTTTATTCTGTGTTATTGATGAACACTGAAGACTAGTAAAAATCGCTCTGAATAGTGCTGCTCTTTATGTCTATAAGTCTCATCTTTTTATGCCTTTTTAGATAATTTTATCAAGGCAAAATTCTTGCCTATCCCTGCCTTTCTCCTTCATTATCAGTATCCTCTCTTCTGCCTTTCCAGATAATTCACTGCTCTCTGCCCTTGCCAAGACACAGACACACACAGACATACATACAGCCCTCTACCTTGAGCATGAATCTTTTGACTTAGTCCAAAACTAGGCCCCGAGAGAAGAATAGTAGTGAAGATGGGAGATGGGAGTCATACGTTCTGGAAAAAAGTAGATATGGCCAAGATTAGTATCAACGTTTTATCTCTCTCGCTTTTTTTTAATGATTTAATTCAGTCAAGGACAGTGGAGACTTGACCTGATCAGTCTTTGGATTTCAGCAATTAAGTCATTAAATAAAACTTTCCTTCTCTTTCTTTCTTCCCATTTTCCCCTCCTTTTTCTCCTCCTCCTTCTCTTTTTCTGCTTCTCTCTCTTTCTTTTATCCTGGCTGAAAGTAGAAGATGGATTTGAGTTGTACAAGACTGGAGTCAGGTTGGTCCGTTGGGATGATGGTAACCTAGACTAGGGCACTGACAATGACATGAGTAGAAGTAGTTGAATTTGAGAAATATTTAGGATGTAGAATAGACTGCATGACTTGATGCTGACTTGATGCTTCAAAGATAACTGCATTATCGGAAAGATGGTTGTGACATAATTTATCTGTTTAGGAAAGAGATTGTATAGGAAGCGCAACAAAACCTGAAAAACCAGCTTTATAGGGAAGTAGTTGATTTGCTCATAAATAGTTTGAATTAATAGTTGCAAAACATCTCTTTACTGGTGGGTGTCTGATCTAGCCAAAACAAGGAGTTGGCTAAATTTTATATATTTATAACTTAAGCTCAAATTAGGAATACCTTATGTTTGGAAAACATCACCACAAAATTTGTCTTCTGACCAAGGTGGAAGAACAGGGATTAGACTTACCCTCCCTCCAGAAACAGCTAAAAAACTGACCAAAATATATGAAACAAGTTTTCAAGACATTAGATATCAGGCAGTGAAAGACAGTGATCCCTGATAGATGGGAAACAAATGAGGTGAGCTCCCCGTGATTACCTTAGCTCACTGTTCGGTGGGCAGTTTCTGAGCCTGGTGCCTGGAGCGGGAACTCGGGTGGAGCCTAGTGATCTATCTAATTAGGGAGACCAAACTGGAAGTTTACAGAGGCCAAGCCGGATATAGTTCACAAAAAAAGTACTGGAGAGGAGAGAGCTCATACATAGAACTTTGGACACTTACAGAGATTCTCCTTGCATCTTCAGCTGAGTACTGATCAGAGGCTATGAGTGAGGAGGTTACTTGAACTGGAAACAGAGATTCCTGAAAAGATTACAGGAAATAATTCTCAGAGCTCACACAAGGCCAAGAATAGTTCCCACGAGCCAACATGGAAAGCATCATAATTCATGAAGCATTAAGTAGGGTAATGAGAAGTCTTTTGCCTCAAGTAGTGGGACCAAATTAGCCTTAGAATAAATGCTGCCCTAGTCTTAACTAATAAAGCTTAAAAGCAAGACCTGAAAGAATCAGACTGATTTTTAATCAGTTTAATGACAATGGAGAACAAATCTCAAGAATATTTATAGCAATAAAAATATATCTAGGACTTCCCTGGTGGCACAGTGGTTAACAATCCGCCTACCAAGGCAGGGGATACGGGTTCAAGCCCTGGTCCAGGAAGATCCCACACGCTGCGGAGCAGTGAAGCCCGTGTACCACAACTACTAAGCCAGCGCTCTAGAGCCTGTGCGCCACAGCTACTGAAGCCTGCACACCTAGAGCCTGTGCTCCACAAGAGAAGCCACCGCAATGAGAAGCCTGAGCACTGCAACAAAGAATAGCCCCCGCTCGCTACAGCTAGAGAAAGCCTGCGCGCAGCAGCGAAGACCCAACGCAGCCAAAAATAAATAAAAAGTAAATAAATTTATTAAAAATAAAGAAAAAAACAAGGCATCCTTAAATATATACATATATATATATATATATATATGTATATCTCCAGCACCCAAAAAGATAAAAGTGACAATATTTGGCATTTGATCAAAAATTACCAGCAATGCAAAGAAGTAGGAAAATATGACCCATAAAGAGAAGCAAATGTAATCAATTATAACACATAAATAGTGTGTAAGAACGTCAGAAGAGTTACAACAATACTCCATGTGTTCAGGAAACTAGGGGGAAGATTAAACATGTTAGTGTAGACAAGGAAGACCTACTAAAAAATCCAAATCACACTTCTAAAATTTAAAACTACTTTGGCTGAAATGAAAAGTATTGGATGGGATTAATGACAGATTAGACATTGCATCAGAAAAGATTAGTGAACTTGATGACATAGTGATAGAAGCTATCCAAAAAATAGAGAAAAAGTGAGCCATGGGATAACTTGAAGCAGCCTAACACACTTGTATTTTTAGTCACTGAAGCAGGGTGGGGGAAGGGCAAACAAAAAATATTTTAAGAAACAGTGGGCAAATATTTTCCAAATTGGATGAAAACTGTAAGCCCACAGATCCAGGAGCTCAATGAACACAAGCACGAAAGAAACATGGGGGAGTAAAAACTGCACCAAGGCACACCAGATAAACAGCCAGAGGGAAAAATATTCATTTTTGAGGAACGAAGATAGAAGTGATAGCATATTTCTTGTTGGAAACAGTACAAGCCGGAAGACAGTGTAACAATAACTTGAAAATATAGGAAGAGAAAAAAAATGTCAACTTAGAATTCCGTTCTTGGGAAAAATGCAAGAATGTAATCCATTGAGTGCATTTAAAGACTTGTGAAATTCTGAATAATATGTGCAGTTTAAACTTATCGCACCAATGTTAACTTTACGGTTTTGAAAATATGCTCTAGTTATGTAAGGTGATGTCTTTGGGGAGAGATGGTGAACGATACTGCTACTTGTGAATTTTAAATTACTTCAAAATTATATATTTTTTAAAAAGCAAAGTAAACACCTTTTTAAACATACAAGAGTTGAAAGGGTTCACGTGCAGTATATGTGTACTTAATAGATATTAAAGAAAGTACTTCAGGCAGAAGGAAGAAAATACCTTATGGATCTATACAAAGAAATGAAGAACACTGGAAACAGTAACTACGTGAGGAAATATAAGAAACTGTCCCCCTTATTCTGTAAGTCTCTTTGAAAGATACTGACTGTTGAAAGCAAAAACGGTAATAGTGTGTTGTTGGGTTTATAGCATATGTAGAAATAAAATATATGATGATAATAGCACAAAGTCTGGCGGGGGAGAAATGGAAGTATAATATTGTGAGCTTGTTACACTATATCTGAAGTAGTTTAAAATTCAATGATAGTTGGTGTTATGGACTGAATTGTGTCTTCCCCAAATTCATTTAAAAAATATATATGACTGTATATAGGAGTGGGCTTTTAAAGATTTAATTAAGGCTAAATGTGGTTGTAAGGATGGACTGTAATCCAATATGATTGGTGTCCTTAGAAGAAGATGAAGAAATACCAGGGTTGCACACACACACAGAGAAAAGGCCTGTTGCTGTGAGGACACAGTGAGAGGATGGCTTTCTGCAAGCCAAGGAGAGACGCCTCAGGAGAAACACCCTCTTGGCCCCTTGATCTTGGGTTCTCACCTACTAGAACTGTGAGAAAATATGTTTCCATTGTTTAAGCCAGGGGTCCCCAACCCCTGGGCTGCGGAACGGTATTGGTCTGCGGCCTGTTAGGTACCGGGCCTCACAGCAGGAGGCGAGCAGCGGGCAAGCGAGCGAAGCTTCATCTGCCGCTGCCCATTGCTCACATTACCGCCTGAGTCATCCCCCTGCCTCCCCCTGTCTGTGGAAAAATTGTCTTCCACGTTACCGGTCCCTGGTGCCGAAAAGTTTGGGGACCGCGGGTTTAAGCTGTTCAGTGTGTGGTATTTTATTATGGCTCTAGCAGACTAAGATAGTCGGTGATAAGTTAAATATACGTACTGTAAAACCTAAGATAATCACTACAGTAACAGAACAGAGAGAGTTATAGCTAACAAGCCAAGAGAGGCGGTAAAATGAAAATTTAAAAAATCATTTAATCCCAGAGAAGGCAGAAAACAGAAAAGGAGACCAAAGAACAGGTGGAAGAAATGGAAAACAAGTAACAACATGGTAGCTAGATTTAAACCTGAACTTATCAGTAATCACATTAAATATAAGTCTTCTAGACAGCCTAATAAAAAGGCAGAGATTTTCAAATTGGATTAAAGAAAAAGAGCAAACTCTAACTATATGAAGCTGACAAGAAGCCTGCTTTAAACATAAACACGAAAATAGATTAAAAGTTATACCATTAAAAAAAAAAAAAGTTATACCATGCACTAGTCAAAAGAAAGCTGGCATAGCTATATTCATGTCAGAAAAAGTAGATTTCAGAGCAGAGAACATTACCAGGAATACAGAAGGTCATTTGATAAAGGTAAAGGGGACAGTTTATTAGGAGCATAGATACGCCATTTTTAAATGTTTATGCACCTAAAAACAGAGTTAAAATATATGGGACAAAAGCTAGTAGAATTGCAAGGAGAAGTAGACGGTGATACGGATTTCAGTACTCCTCTCTCAATGAGAGGAAGAAAATCATTAAGGAGATGGGAGGCCTGAGCAGCTCTGGTAGTTTACTCGTAGAGCCCTGTGCCCCACAGCAACCACATGAATACTCTTTTCAGGTTCACACAGAAATTGGTCACCAAGACAGAGCAATTCTGGGTCTTGAAAGAAGTCTCAATAAATTTAAAAGGGTACAAGTCATACAAATGTGTTCTCCGACCACAAGAGAATTAAATTAGAAACCAGTAACAGATCTGTGGAGAATCTCAAGTATTCAGAGACTGAATAACAAACACACTTTTGACTTACTCATGTGTCAAAGAGGGATTAGAAAGGGAGACTTAAAAGTATTTTGAACTGAATGAAAATGAAACATGCCAACAGTTGTGGGATGCCACTAAATCAGTAATCAGAGGGAAATTTGTAGCACTAAATGCCTGTATTAGAAAAGGAGAAAAGTTCCCAAATCAGTGATCTCAGCTTCTAGATTAAGAAACTAGAAAAAGAAGAACAAATTAAACCCAAAGTAAACATAAGAAGGATGAATCTTAATGATGCAAAGTGAAAGAAGCTAGTAAGAAACCCAGCACCTACATATGTATGTAAGATTCATTTATATTAAATTCTAGAAAATACAGACTAGTCTATAGTGACAAAAAGCTTATTGGTGGTTGCCTGGAGTCCAAAGCAGTGGAGCAGAGAGGAACAGGAGGGAGGGATTTCATTCAGGCTTGTGGAAACTTTTGGGCATGATGAATGTAGTCATTTTCTTGATTTGGGTAGTGGTTTCATGGTGGTCTACCTATGTCAAGAGTTATCAAAGCTTACATTTAAATATGTACAGTTTCTTATATGTCAATTATATCTAGATAAAGCTGTTCAGAAAAATTTACCAGGTCATTCACGTTCATTCAGAGAGTAGAAAGATTACTGATAGCAGCTTATGAAGCTATTAAGAGGTGAAGCAAGTTGAGCTCGTTACAAGGAGCTTTACTAAGGAGGGTATTTTATGGTTTTATGAGGTTACTGTGCGATTTTAAAAAGCCTGACCAATATTCAGGAATAGCAGTGATTCCTCAGTCATTCATCGCATCACCTTAAGACAGCTTTCTTTTTCTTAACAGACCTTTTGGCATATTTGCAGTGAAATATTACATAATATTTTGTGTTGTGTTTTTATCCAGTATAAACCTCTTCCTGTCATTCTACCTAATTAAAAATTAATGGCTGAACTTTTTATTTTGTTTCACTGTTATTAAATTAGTCCCTTAATTTATGGGACTAATTTATTGTGTTATTAATAAGTACTCTTGATCGTAGTGGAGTCCAGCAGAGTATTAAATTCTGAATTAGACTTTAAAAGTAACAGTTTCCAAGAAATAATATAATAGTAGAAAAGCATAAAGTTGTATTAATCTTGAGCTAGAAACCTCATCAGAAAATTACTTCATTTGTAAAAAAACAAACAAACAAAAAAAACCTTTATCAGTCATTGGTAAAATAGGAAACACTCTATCATTTTGGTTGGTTGGGATGTCTGAATTGAAACATTATTATTTCATTTAAAATATAATGATAATAATTACAACAGTGCTTTTTAAGCTAAAGGCCAGGACTCTTGACTTAGTATATTTCTGTCTGGAGAGGACAGGTAGGAATCATATCCAAATGTTGGGGGATGATGTTGGTTTGAAGAACTCACTAAATAAAATGCACTTGGTTCTTTTGGTTGTGAAAGTTGCGGTGTAAATTTAAGTGTGTGAGAACCTAAAACTCTATTGATAACTTCTCACAGAGTGAATGTCTGCTGTTTGACATAAACATTGATTTTTTTTCCCAAATATACATTTTGAGCTGTTTAAGATATGAATGAAAATTAGGACTTAAAGTATGAATAGAGGGCTTCCCTGGTGGCACAGTGGTTAAGAATCTGCCTGCCAATGCAGGGGACACAGGTTCGAGGCCTGGTTCGGGAAGATCCCACATGCCGCGGAGCAGCTAAGCCCGTGCGCCACAACTACTGAGCCTGCGCTCTAGAGCTTGCGAGCCACAACTACTGAAGCCTGCACGCCTAGAGCCCATGCTTCGCAACAAGAGAAGCCACCACAGTGAGAAGCCCGCGCACCGCAATGAAGAGTAGCCCCCACTCGCCGCAACTAGAGGAAGCCTGCGCACAGCTTCAAAGACTCAACGCAGCCAAAAATAAACAAATAAGAATAAATAAGTATGAATAGAAATTAGAAATTATGAATAAAAATATAATTATATGTATGTTAGAAAACCCACAAATTTAATATTATAGGAACATATTTAGAGAGTTATGATGGGATTATCTAAGTCACAGGGTGGGAGTAATAAAACTTTGGTGTTCTTTTTCACTATTCCTTTTCTCATTTATTGCATTCTCTTTAGTGTTGTTGAAGTTAGACAAGTTTATATAACCCAAGTCCTTGACTCTTCTTTCTAGATATAACCTTTGCCTCCTAAAGCTAAAATATATTCTTTATTTTCTTTTTCTTTTTTTAAAAACTTAATTTATTTTTGGCTGTGTTGGGTCTCCTTTGCTGCTCATGGGCTTTCTCTGGTTGCGGCGAGCAGGGGCTACTCTTGCGGTGTGCGGACTTCTTGTTGCGGTGGCTTCTCTTGTAGCAGAGCACGGGCTCTAGGCCTGCAGGCTTCAGTAGTTGTGGCTCGTGGGTTCTAGAGCGCAGGCTCAGTAGTTGTGACTCGCGGGCTGACTTCTTAACCACTGTGACAGCAGGGAAGTCCCAATCGTTTATTTTCTGATGAACAGAGATTTCATTTTAATGTGATACTGGTTTTAATTACCAGTTTTGCCTTATCTATCTCTAAAAAAGTATTCTTTTTAACATGTTAAAGGTGTGTGCCTATGGTATTTTGTTGCTTTATAAAACCCTTATATATGTTACAAACCAGTTATATTAAAGTGGTTTAAAGAATGCATCTTTTTATTATATAGTTATTATATATATAACTTTTATTATATAGTTCTTATTTTAACTAATTTTATCATGAGAAAGTATTCTCATTATTATAATTTCTCATTAAGTATTTTTAATAGTTCTCTAACCTGGTTAGAGGAATTTATATTAACTGTTAATAATAGTAGCGCTACTCACTTATTCCTAGATTTTGGTTTTTGTGTTATACCTACTATGTAATTCTTTTTTCTGCCATTTAAATTCTTTAACCTTTTCTCTCATCTCAGATAAACTCATCTGAAATAAAACAAACTGTCTCACCACCCAGACAAGGGAAATGCCTTGCCATCATAAATCAGGAAAAAAAATGGAGGGAGGGGTTTAGGCCCTTCTTTTCACTTCTTAATTAAAATTCATTGTTGGTAGGTTTTTTGGATCTGTGGTTGTTGAATCCCTAAAAGTTGCAGTTTAGTGTATACATTTTCATAGTTAATTTTAATAACTTCTATCATAATAAATTTGAAGAACCTTTATTAATGGCATTTTATATATAATTTATTTGGGGGAGGTAGAATAGATTTTCCCCTCCTTTTTCTCCTTTATAGGATCCCTTAAAAATAGTCTTTCAGACTAATTTAAAATAGATTTGATTTAGAGAAACTCAGCTTTGAAATCAAAAGTCTCTTATTCAAGGTAAATGTAAGGTATAAATGAAATGGAAACTGGGTGATACTTTTTCTCGGGATTAGACTAGATTAATTTCTTTGTCTAAATTTGCTGTCTCTTAGTAATCTTGTAATCCTGAAGTATCCATCTCTCCTGGGCGTTTTGAACTCTTTTACCAAGTTATCTGATTGCGTTTTGACCTCTTGTACCAAGTTATCTGATTGATTTTATCTTGACTTTCATCTTCTAAAACAGATTCAGCATTAACTAGTACACACTGATTTAGCTCTGAAGGGATCCTCTTGGTAACCATTTGTTCTTTTATAACTAGGGATTGCTACGTCAATAAAATGCGTTGGCTTATTTTCTACTCCAGAAATTAAGGAATTGGCCGTACTTTTAAAGAAGATGCCAGTGTTTTAAATTTGGAAGGTTTTAAAATAGACACATAAGTGACAGAAGAGGACTTTTTTTTTTCTCTTTGGAAAATATGTTTTGGTTCAGGCCTGATTCTTTTTTTTCTTCAGAATTTTATGTCTTAGATATGGCAGTAAAAGAGGTTCTCTGTACATCTATTATATTGTAGTTAAGCACAGGTTAACATTTTTTCTGTATTTTATTACTTTGCATTTAATTTTAGCTGGAACGTAACTAGTAAAATATCATTTGTTTTAGAGCTTAAAATGAGGTTAGCCTCTTGACTTGCTATTTTCCAAATTTAATATTTTGAACTCTAACCTAGCAGTTTAAAATGTCATTCATATCGAGTAGGGAAGTTGTTCTTGGATTGTACAATAATTAGTCCATCTTTTTATTTGATGCCTTCTATGGAAATATTTTTCCATTTTAATGATCAGTTCTAAAATACTTCAAGTGATTAAATGTTTTGCATCATGATTCAGTGTATTTTAAACTTAGCTTATATGTATACAGAAAATGTGGGCTGAAGTATGAACATACTAGATTATCTCTTTGGTCGACCCTTTTGGAAGTTGAATTCAAATATCAGTGTGTTGAATCGTCACTGTACTTGAGCATGTAGGTCACAGTTTCAGAAAAATATTTAGGATGTTCATTTTTTCCACATGGACAAAATACAGACCATTTGTGAAATTGATTTGCAGTCTTATAACGTGCTAGTCATTCTTAAAGGCAAAGGTGCCATGCCACTTGACTAGATAAGAGGTGGCATTGTACAACTGGGAGGAAATTTTTTTCATGTAATCTCATAGTAAAATGTTTTTTAATGTAACAAGTTACATGAATACTTAGCAGACATTGGAGCCTCTATTATGTTTTCCTTATGTCTTGAGTCCTCTCGTGTGTTTGCCTTGTTTTTAAGTGCTTTTCTTGTCTTTACTGTTATTTAAATACATGGTACTATATTATTGGGGAAATGTCTTAAGTGCTTATAAAGAAGGAAGTGATTAATTTTGGAATAAAGGCAGTTTTGATCTTTATCCTGGTAGAAGTGGTTTAAAGACATTAAATTTCAAACTTGTTGGCTCAGTTTTGAGGCAGTTTCAACATCCCAGTTCTCTAAAATGTGTTAGGATAGTTTGGTAATGATGTATATTTGACAATAAAGGCAAATTTTCATGTTCTGAAGTTAAATTCTGCAAATGAAATGATTAAA